>NC_141882.1:25607045-25915681 GCF_030686135.1 Camelina sativa
TCTCACATATCAAACCGAACCGGTGTTTTGTGTTCTGCGTTTCTGGAAGGTTGGAGAGCATGAATGTATGTACTATTAATAACACTCGCTTGATTGAACAAATGCTAAACACTATGTGGTATAATCATTTACCAAACTTTTATACCACTTAAAACATCGTTAGGTAAACTGTGTATTCTAAACACATTGGCCTCCTCCAAGATATTTATAAAACCGGGGTTTGAAGGACTTAAGCATCACAAGGCCATGTAAGTTTTGAATGTTCATTAATATCAAGTAGTGTATCATGCTAGGGTTTAACTTATGAATGTGTTTTCTATATCTTCAGCTCGGAATTTGCTGGACGTTATTACATAAATCATGTAATGGAGCATGTAGGAGAAACTACAAGGACGTAAGCTGAAGGCATATTAGTTTTCAATTTTTTTGTATATGCAAACTTGATAATATGCTGAATGTTTGTATGACCAAGTACTAGAAACCCTTATATGGGTTGCTTTCTATATTATCCTAATGGTCTAAACCTTGATAATATGTTGAATGTTTGTATGACCAATTACTAGAAATCCTTATATGGGTTGCTTTCTATATTATCTTAATGATCTAAACGAAGGAAGTCAATTAGAACATTAGCTCATATATTTTTAGATCAAAGAATCAACCAAATACCATTAGTTCATATATTTATAGACCAAACAATAAACAAAGTACATTAGTTCGTTGATTTCAAAGATCAGAATGATCTCCTTTCCTATATTATTCTAATTAAAATTAATCATAACAAATGTTTTGGGCTCATTAAATACTTGAAAATATGAAAATGGGCCTTTAAATCTTAATAAAGATAATATATATGTAGAATACTATAGTAAACATCTTATTGAGATCTTTTATTTGTTTCCATTTTTAAAAATGGAATTGACAAAATTTCAACATTAAAAAATAAAAAATAAAACTATTTTCGTATTTTAGAAAGAAAAATTGAAATGATTTTCTATTAAATTCCTGCCCGCACAGGCGTGCGGGTAACTCTCCTAGTATTTATTAATTATAATTAATAATAGTAAAAAATAAATAAAAACGAATTAACTAAAATTAATTAAATTTTAAAATAGTATAAAAAATAATATAATTTTTTAGTAAATATTAAAAATAATAACTATCTAAAATGAATTAAGTAAATTAAATGAAAATTTTAAAATAGTAAAAATAATACTATAAATTTCTTTAAGTAATAATGTTAATATTAAAATTATAACCAAAAAATTATTATATTCCAAAATTTGGAATGGGTTGATGAGTTTTAAAATGTAAGTAAGATTTTAATGCATGGTGAAGTAAAAAAAACAAGTTATGTAATTGTATTTATAAAAATCTATACATGAAAATAAAATTGAAGTGAAACATTAGTTTCTAAGAAACATATACCATAATTTATGGTCCATAAAGATTTATTATTAAATTTTACTATAAAAAAAAGGACTAATTACTTAACTTAACTTAACTTAAAAGTTTTGATCTAAAACAAATACACTATAAGGGGCATACTTTTTTTTGGAAAACTATGAAAAAGAATTTTGAAAAACTAATCTATCTAAAAAAAAATCAATTGTCACGAACTATAGATAAAATGATATGCATGTGATTTGTGTAGCATATCTCATAAGGTATATTATCAACTGTAGCTACAATATTATAACATGATATAAAACATATAAAACAAATATAACATATATATATATATATATATTATCAAATGCTTTTATTATCAAATGCTTTTAACCCTAAACATTGGCAAAAAACAACATATTTAAAGTATACTATGGTTTTTTTTAGAAGACGAAGCTGGGGTTGCATCACAAAATTAACATCTGCAAATAACATATGGGATTTTAGAAAAATATGTAGCTTGGATTAGTGAATCGATATTCATTTTGGGGTTTAAATGTTTCATCGTTTAAGCATTCTTGACTTAGTCTGAAATTCTATTATGGCAGATGATGCATTTGGACAACCTCACTGTAGCGACATAGCAGTAAAACTGTTCATGAAACTTTGTATATTCGCATTTAATGTAGGATATCGATATGTTTAAATGGTGTCTATAATTAGGTGAACGATCGACATTGACGATAGAACTTTTAAAATTATGTTTTCATGGGATATGAATATGGAATGAATTCTTTTATTGTCTACAATATTATTGCGACACTAGACAATATATGTTATGTATAGATTAGTAAAATAAGTACGGTATTTATATAGATTTATCTTTTAATCTTCAAATTATATTCATATTCATTGATTCTTATTGATAAAAAATTTAACTAAAATCCCACGTAAAATCGTAAATAGATGTAACAAAGAAATATTATCTTAAAAAATATATATGTTGTATATCACTGAATAAAGTAAGTTATATATTTATTCTCAAAAGTTAGAATGATTATATTTGAGTTCAAAAATTTCTCTTGATAAGAAATATTTTAAATTAAAATCTAGCGCGTGCGCGGATACAAATTTTAGTTTTCTATAAAAGAAACAAAAATTAAATGTAAAATAAAATTAGGTTTTATGGACGTCTTGTATATTTAAGCCCAATGGGCCAATATCATTTTAAGAATCAGTCGGTCAAAAAGAATGGGAGAGAGATCCATCGTCTTCTCCAATTTATCATCTTTCGTCTCCTTCTTCTTCGACCTTCGTCTTCACTTTCGTCTTCCAGTACAAGTTGTGTAGTCAATGGCTCGAAATCGGGTATAACTTGGTCGATTCTTTTACTTTCTTAACATTTCAAACTTCGTAAATTTTGACTAAGGTTTCTTCAGAAATCAATTCATGAATAATTTCATGTTATCTGTTTGTTTCCATTGATGTTATTATTATTATTTTGTTTTCCGCTTAGTTCCATGCATGTTTTTTTCTGGTATTGCTAGTTTACTTGACTTTGATTTCGTTTTATGCATTTTGTACCTTGACAATTACCATTTAAACATTTGCCTAGTGTTCTTCTTGTTTACTGTAGATATCTCGTTTATTCATTATATGAACTGCTCTTGAAGTGATCTCTTGGGTTTGATTTGAATATTCTTATTCGGGAATTATACTGATTCCATGTGTTCTTCGGAAGCAGGAAGGGTTAGTTTTGTTGATCGATGTTGGTCCAGCGATGCATAGTGTTCTCCCTGATGTTGAAAAGGCATGTTCTTTGCTACTTCAAAAGAAGGTATTGGATATATTTCTTCTTTTCTTCTCAGTTTCAGCCTTCTTCTTTTCGATTTTTCATATTTGTTTTTGGTCTTTGTTTTGGTTGCAGTTGATTTACAACAAGTATGATGAAGTTGGAATTGTTGTATTTGGAACTGAAGGTCTCTCTCTGTTTCTTCTTCTTCTTCTTACTGGTTCAATCTTTTTATCCACAAGTTGTATTATCCATGCTCTTTTCTTTCCTGAGGCATGTAGTTTGATACCTCAAATGTTTGATTTTGAGTAGTGAATTAGTTATCTATGCTCTTTAGTAGCAGAATGGTTGATATGGCTCTTTCTAGGCTTATAATTGACGACTTTGAAAATAATGTTTCATGTGACCTCTGCAGAAACCGGAAACGAGCTTGCTAGGGAAATAGGTGGATATGAGCATGTTACAGTTTTAAGGAATATTAGAGTTGTTGATGAAGTCGTGGCTGAGCATGTAAAGCAGCTCCCTCGAGGAACCGTAGCTGGCGACTGTATCCTGCTTGCTAGTTTACTGCTAAATTTGCTGTTTTGCCGTTTTCATTTCGGTTATTTTCATTGGTTCTTTGACTGGCTTTAGTTCTTGATGCTGTGATTGTTGAGATGGATATGCTTATAAAGATGTATAGTGCTGGGCAAAAGGGGAAAAAGCGGATGTGTCTCATCACGAATGCTGCTTGTCCTACCAAAGATCCATTTGAAGGGACTAAAGATGATCAAGTCAGCACTATCGCTACGAAAATGGCTGCAGAGGGTATAAAGATGGAAAGCATTGTCATGAGGTCCAATTTAATTGGTGATGCTCATGAGAAAGTGATTGAGGAGAATGATCATTTGTTGAATTTGTTCTCCAGCAACGCCATTGCAAAAACAGTGAATGTTGAGAGTCCACTCTCACTGCTAGGTTCCTTAAAGACAAGAAGGGTTGCTCCAGTTACTTTGTTCAGGGGTGACCTTGAAATTAACCCAACAATGAAGATTAAGGTAACGTTTTTTGTTGTTGTTTCTTTTGCTTGTTGACTTGTTGTGCAGTGTTTATAGATATCATCCAACTTGCTGTTCTTTGGTCTTATTCAGTACTCAAGTTCATTCAAGTTTATATAATTGTTCATGAATTTCTCTGAGAATAAGAATCTGAATTTGTAGGTGTGGGTTTATAAGAAAGTGGCTGAGGAGAGACTCTCCACTCTACAATTGTATTCTGACAAAGCGCCTCCAACTGACAAGTTTGCCAAACATGAAGTGAAAATTGATTATGATTACAAAGTTACTGCAGAATCTACTCAGGTTATTGCTCCAGAAGAAAGGGTCAAGGGCTTTCGCTATGGACCTCAAGTTATTCCTATATCACCAGATGAGATAGAAACACTCAAGTTTAAAACTGACAAAGGCATGAAGCTTCTGGGATTTACTGAGGCATCAAACATACTGCGGTAAGCATAACACATATATCTGTGTTTGCCTGTAAACTCTTAATTGTTCAAAGTTTGAGAGAAAGTTGTTTTATGTTTTTATCCGCATGTCAATGAAGACATTATTACATGAAAGACGTGAATATAGTTGTTCCTGACCCGAGCAAAGAAAAATCTGTTCTTGCCGTCTCAGCCATTGCAAGAGAAATGAAGGAAACAAACAAGGTAGCAATTGTACGTTGTGTCTGGAGAAATGGACAAGACAATGTGGTTGTTGGCGTCCTGACTCCAAATGTTTCTGAAAGAGAAGACACCGTAAGTTTAATAGTTTTCACTGCTCAGAGGAATACTTCTATTTGAATCTGACTATTTTAATGATCATGGTTACCTTTTTTGCAGCCTGATTCATTTTACTTTAATGTGCTACCTTTCGCCGAGGATGTCCGCGAGTTTCCATTTCCTTCTTTCAACAAACTTCCCTCATCATGGAAGCCAGATGAACAACAGCAAGCAGTAGCAGATAATTTGGTTAAGATGCTTGACCTTGCACCTTCTGCTAAAGAGGAAGTACTACTGCCTGATCTTACTCCTAACCCGGTTTTGCAGGTAATTCTAGTTTTGTTATGCTTTTGACTATGCATAATTGTTGCAGTTAAATTTTTTCACCTCATATTGATGAAATATTTTATCAGCGTTTTTATGAATACCTTGAGCTGAAATCAAAATCAACGGATGCTGCTTTACCTCCAATGGATGAAACATTCAAGAGAATTATGGAGCAGGATCCTGAACTCTCTTCCAACAATAAATCCATAATGGATGCCTTTCGTGGAAGTTTTGAAGTCAAGGAGAATCCGAAGGTGTGTGTTTTCCTGAATCATCAACTTTCAGAAAGGAGCTTGAGTGTTCTCATTCTTATTTCTTTAACATGGCTTTCATTGCAGTTGAAGAAGGCTTCTAAGAGATTGTTACGGGATAAACCATCGGGTTCAGATGATGAAGACAATCGCATGATTACTTATGATGCCAATAAGCACAAAATTGATATAGTCGGAGATGCAAACCCAATCCAAGATTTTGAAGCCATGATATCCCGCAGAGATAACCATGATTGGGCCATTAAAGCAATAACACAAATGAAAAAACGAATAGTGAAGCTCGTCGAAAATTGTACTGATGAGGGTGACAAAGCATTGGAATGCGTACTCGCTCTTCGTAAAGGCTGCGTCTTGGAGCAGGTGTCATATCTTTTCTCTATCCCAACTTGTTTATTTGCTCTGAAAACCTTTTTCAAGTTCTGTTTTTTCATGTAGTCTTCTTTACATATGTGAGCAGGAACCAAAGCAATTCAACGAGTTCTTGAACCATCTATTCGAGTTATGCCAAGAAAGAAAACTATCGCATTTTCTCAAACATTTCACGTCAAAGAAGATCACATTGATTCCCAAATCCGAAGCGCCAGACAGGTTTTTTTTCATAGACACACAATCTTCAAATTTGGATAAATGTGTTTAATGACTAAACTGGGCTGATGAATGTTTTGTTGGTCATTTGCTTTTGAGCAGTGATGTGGTAGACGAGAACGCTGATGATTATTTCACCGTTAAACAAGAGCCAATGCTGGAGAGCTAACAAAGTCTTCACTACAACTAACACTGATCTGTTTTGTAGATTATCCAAAACGGCGCCGGTTTATCTCTGACTTTTTCCTGTTTAAAGAACTCAGGCAAATCTTTTGATATCATTAACTCAGGCAAATTTGTTTACTAGTTTATTTACTATCCATCCATAATTAGTTTCAGAAACGGAATTCTATTGAAAAATAGGAATTTTAAACTTATTTCCTTAACTAAATAGAAAAACTAATCTCAAAAACCAAAACAAATTGACAGATACGCATGAGATAGTTCATAGTTAAACCTTTATATATATTATTTGAAAAATAGTTATAATAATTTCATCTCCTATTACAATACGGATACATACAGTAAATCCTACAGTAATACATACATACCTATTACCTATATATATCTGAAGGTAAGCAAAATAAGTCGTGAGAGATCAGATCAGATACTTTATAACAGAGAAGAAAGAAGTAACGAATTAGGGTTTCGATCAAAAAGATGGAGCAAAGAGAAGAAGAGAAGAACGAAGATACGCCGAGAAAAAGACGTAAAACTTCATCGCCGTCGTTCATACCTGTCGATGTAACCTCGGAGATATTCTTACGGCTTCCTGCGAAGTCTGTCGCGAGGTTTCGTTCTGTATCGAAGCTTTGGTCATCAATCACCACCGCACCGTATTTCACCAACTCGTTCGAGACTCGACCTAATCTTTTGTTCTTCTTCAAAGAAGATAACAGGTTCTTCGTTGTCACGATCCCTCACCCTCAAAACAATCGGATTCCGAAAGAGTCTTATTCGTATTCCTCTTCTCAGATTCTTGATAGTTACTATACAACCTATCCAAAAAGTGTTTGCTTCACCATCAAAACTGAGTCTGTCCACGGTTTGATCTGCTTTCAGAGAGGGACAAAACCTATACTTTGGAACCCTACTATGAGAAACTTTTTGCCTTTACCTAAACCGGACAAGAGCTGGGAGACTTTGACAATCTTTTTAGGGTACGATCCAGTCGAAGGTAAACACAAACTTGTGTCCATGCAGTCTGATAGAGTATCTGATGAGTGTAGGGTTTTAACAGTGGAATCAGGTGAAAAATCATGGAGAACAGTCAAAAACAACTACAAACATCGCCCTTGCCGTGGCATCCGCAAAGACAATTACGGACCATGCAGATGCATCGACGGTGTTTTATACTATCGAGCTGAGATTGGTCCTAATAAGATTATAATGAGCTTTGATGTAAAATCTGAAAAGTTTCATACGATAACATTACCATGGAGAGGTGGGTTTGAGCCTACGATGATGGTATCTTATAAAGGGAAGTTAGCTTATCTTGGTTGTCATTCCTATGAGAATAGTCTTCTTATGTGGGTATTAGAGGATGCAGAGAAGAGTGAATGGTCGAGTCATAGCTTTTTACCTATTTCTCACTATGATCGTGGTGCGGAGAACAACTTCAAGCTTATAGGTACCACTAATGATGGTGAACTGATTTACGTACCGAACACGGTGTTCGAGTCTTTTGATGTTGTATATATCGATCCAGTGAGGGAGACGTTTAGAAGAGTCAAATACAAAGGAGTTGCAGATAAAGAGTTTAGACAACGCAATGGACTTGGAGCTGACAAAGCTTTCCGTGGAGTCCAATATTCACCAAATCACATTGAAACCCTCATGTCTCTGTGATTCTTTGTCTTGGGTTAATTTCTTCTTATTATGCAACTTTTGATTTTATTTGTTTTAAGTCTTTTAATTATGTATTTAGTCTTTGCAATCTAGACTTCTCTTTTAATTGAAACCCCAAGATATATCATTTTGTAAACGACTTATCTCTTTTCCACTTTTGAAGACTATGATGATCAGGACTTTGGCTATATTGTAAAGTCTTGCAAAGAATGAATTCTTCAAAACATCGGCTTTACGTAATGTAATTTGGTAACGATAGAATTCAGCCGCGTCAAGCAGGCTACTGTCCATGGTAGCGCATGGTTCACCGCACAACGAGGACGTTACCGTAACCACTATTGGAACTTGAGTCGTGGTCAGAAGAAGTTGCCATTCAACTTCGTCGTTACTCAACAATTTCACTTCCCCTACGTACACATCGAATATAATCAATGATGCATCAAACAAAGAGATATAAATTCATTAGTAGTAGTAATTTAACTCTAATATCTATATGTATTAATGTTTGAGATGGTTATTTATACCTTGACTAAAGCCACACCCACCAAGTACATGAGCATTACAACCAAACCGTACAAAACCTTTTTCTCCATTGATCGATCTTAAGTTCACCTTTCTCTCTTGTTTTCTTAGGACGTGTGTGTTGTGTAACCTGCTTGATTTGTTGTATCGTTTTATAAGCTTCAACAAGGACAATGGTTTTACAATTATTAATGCGGTATTTTAATAACATTACAAGAATATTATATTTGTAAAAGATTTAAACATGGATTTTGAAATACTCTTTTTTTATTGGAATTATTTTATACACAGTGCTTTAGAGTATAATCCTTAGACCTTCCTTCCCCATTGGCAGGTTCATACGGTAGTTTTTAGCATTTTAGATCCAAAAAAATAAGAACAAAAGAAAAAATCTAAGAACTTCCCTTAGGGCATCTGCAATGGGGAAATAGTTTTGGGTGTTCTTAGAATAAAAATATTATGAAAATAATGTAAAATCAGTAGTTTAGATCTTTTGTTAAGAAGTTGGTTATTGGAAGAACATGTTTAAGATCATAAGATTTAATAATATAATAATATTAAACATATTACAATTATAAAAACTTTAAAAAATAACATTTAAATTGCAAACTTAAAAAACTTATACTAAAATTCAAAATACAATACCAAATATTTATGAAAAAAAAAAATTTAAATAAATAAAAGAAAAAAAAACAAACAAACATATTACTTAATTTATTAAAGCACACAAACATTTTTGGAAGAGAAAGAGAAATGAAAATTATCTCGATTGAAAAAAATCTCAACCATTCTCGTCATGCCACGTAGACAAAGAACACTCCTAAAATCTGTTCTTATTTAAGACCAAAAATGTGTTCTAAACACAATGTTCAATAAATTTATCCATTTATTAGGCTAATAACAGCCCAACTGTTCTGCCATTGCAGATGGCCTTATATAGTATACCCATTTGTGATCTAAGAGCCGATACGTGTCAGCATTGTATTGGTTGAACAAAAAAATAGAAAATGGGAAAATTTGGTTGAGAGTATTTGGGCAAAATTTGGAGCAAATCAGTATTAAAATTTATCATTTTCTTCATTTATGAATTGCACTTCTATTGTAATATGTATTAATGTTTTTATTATGTTTTCTATGTTTAAAAATTAATTAAATGCAATATTTTCTATTTTTATAAAATCTTAAATGTTTACACATTTATACCACTTCTATTCTATTTACAATTTATAAATTTAAAAAACAATATTTTAAAAAATAAGAGACCCAAAATTAGAACCTACTATTAGAGGAGAAAATTTTAACTAAGAAATCATGGATTCTTAAATTCAAAACAATACACAATTAATTCATAAAATAATCAAATGTTTAACAACCCTCTTATAAGAACCCACCAATAATCTTGCCCTTTTAGAAAATTGCAAGGAATGTCACTAAATTTTAAGGAAAACTAATATTTGTGTTTATCTCCTTAAGAATCTAAACCACATCACAAACAGCTAGCCCGTCTAGCTCAGTTGGTAGAGCGCAAGGCTCTTAACCTTGTGGTCGTGGGTTCGAGCCCCACGGTGGGCGTTGTGTGTGCTTTTTGACTTTTTTTCAAACTTTCACTATTCGTCCGAATACCATTAAAAGATAAAAATGGACGTTATGATTGTAATCAATAACCTTCAGATTCTGCGAGTATAATAGTTATGCATTGGTTGGCGTCCAAAACTATATTATTTGGGAAATATATGTAAAAAAATAAATAAAATTATATAAGGTAAGCCCCGTATACATCTGATGTGATACACGAGTCTAGTGTTGGACAAGTCTGTACAGTACCAGCACAGATCTGCAGACGTTTATCATATATACACACTTAAATATTTTCTACGATATGATTACCAAAATCCTACACCAGAAAAATCTGAACAAAATGAAATGTCCTTTTTCCGCCAAAGCTGTGTTTTTCATCTCGCCCACCTGAGAACAAAAGCATGTCCATTAGATATCAGCGCAAATGCTACCACTCCCGATTTTTCGTAATGACATTCGAAAGCAAACGCTAGATGCTAAACCATGAAACTAGAGCTTGTACCAAAACAATAACTGATATTTGTGTTTTTGTTATGGTCAAGAGAATGCAAAACACCAACGTGCCATTAAACGTTAACCAGTTGCGTTTAGATACAAATTGCAGTTGGTTATAAGCTAAAAGAAATAAAGAAACAAAGCATTGTTCAAGCAAATGGAGAAGAGGAAAACGTCTTTACCGGGGAGGCCAGAGGGGAGATTGGAAGGTGAGAGAGCTCAAAGATTCTGACAGCTTCTACGAGCTTTAACTTGAGCTTGAAGAAGGGCTTGTGCCAAAGGTTGAATATGGTGTAACTGAAGCTGGCATTTGTTGAGATGCCCCTTCAGCCCAAGAACTCTCAGACATTGGGGAATATGGCCTTGTCACTTTGTTTTTCACCATTCCCTAAAACGAATACAATAATTAAAACATAATCTTAATTTGGTTCCTTCTTTGGCATTATCATTTCTGTCGCTGTAATATCACTAATAACATGTCAATTACTAAAAGGAATGGCGTTATCGTAGTTAAAAGTGAAAAAAAGCTCTTCTCACCTTTAAAGCATCCTCCCCGTACAAGTTAATGGCTTGATCGATGGCTGAGTAAACATCAAAGGCCTGTTTGGTGTTGGGGCTGCACTTTACAACACGGACTTGTTCCTTCGAATCATATGGCTTTGCTTTCAGATAAAGAATAAGCCGCGAGGGTGGAGAGTTAGGTTGGTCTTTTTTCCCGTCAGTCAGCTCCATGGTTCCCAGATCATTCCATAGAATGTCCCACTGTATAGAACACGCATCTTTGGCCGGGATAAATTTCCTTTGACCCATTATGTTGGAGGGTTGCTAGAAACATTAAAAGTTCGCAACTGTCAAGAGTATTTCTTGGATAGATACAGAAGACAAACACTATACCAGTTAAACCTTATGCGTATATAGAGAGAAAGGAGGTATTGTCTAACTCACTTGTAGCAATATCACTCTTCTATGTGTGATCATCAGAACTTTTCCCTTTGGTAGAATGAAATGACTTTCATAGGCATCTGTTAGTGCAAACTTCCCACGTACTTTAAACAGATCAACCTGCCCCAGGAATGATCCAGATTCTGCCAACTGCAATATGACCTGCAAACACAAAATATTAGAGAATTGAATTTGCCAAAGAATAATCAGTTACAAACCAATATATTATCAGCACCAATATATCCATTCCTCATCAGCTAACTGAAAGAGAAACGACTAGTGCAAGTAATACATGTTTAAACAGATTTATGAGCAAGACTTGTACCTGTCCCTGTGCTCTGTATTCATTGTAAGGACGAAGTAAGCTATCAGCACCAACAGCTCTTGGAAGTCTCCGACGAAGCAGTTGTTCATCTGAAGTTATGGCAGCTGCTATCTTCATCCTCATGGCATTTGCACCTTCGGTGGTCTTTGACAGAAGATCCAGAACTCCGCTCACAGGTTGGGCAGCAGCACCAATGATTCCTTTCCCAAAACCAGAGACAAAGCCTTCGACACCTGAAGACTTTGCACCTTCAAGAGGCTTCGTCAATATGCCTGTGACTCCTCTAAACAGGCCTTTCGCAAAAGCTCCACCTCCTTCTCTGATAATATCGCCAAAGTCCTCAACACCTTTGTTCTCCTACCAAATGTGAAAAAGAAACATATGAGCGTGTAAATGGAGCAAATGTAACGCAAGAAAGAAAAACTGTGCAAGCCCATACTTTCGTTTAGTATCAGAAGCCATGGAAACATTTGAGTGTTAAGAGGATATTTTTCTATATTTTAGGTGAACCGATGGAAGGAAACTTGTCTTATTATGTTGTATCAACAGGAAACAGCAACATGCACAAGGAGAAAAAAACAAAGCCAGGAAGAAACCTGTCTCTGACGACTTTGTATGAATTTTTTGTCCATTGATAATGCAGCTATGCCCTGACTCATATGTCCAAGTGCGCTGCTTGCATTGCCAAGAATATCAACACCTGAAAGCAACTGAAGAGGCTGGCCAAGGAGATCTTTCTTTACGTTCCTAATAGCATTATTGATCATAGTACTTTGGCGCATGGATATGTTCTCATTAAATCTCTCACTTATGCGTACCTGTTTGAGGATAATAAGATAATTAGAAAAAGAAAAATATATGAACATTCAGCTAGGCTGGAATAAAAGTGTAGCAAGCAGTACAACTACAATTACTGACATTTCAAATTCTAAAAACTACCACACCTGCCGACTATAATTGGTGATCCTACCAAGTAAAAACAAATTGATGGACATAAACCAATTACTGAATGTTGGCCAAATGGTGCATAATGATGGTATTTAATTTTCCCTTTAGCTACAAGAAACTTGTAGTTATCCAGAGAGGTGTTGGGAAAAAAAAAACCCTGAACTATCCTCTATCAACCTATGCATTAGTAGGCCAATTTTTGTTCATTGGTATCTTAATAGGCTATTCGTGTGCTACACAAAAATCCTTATTGCTGGTTAGTTTTCCCACAAATGAATTACTCTGGAACACTTACTGGCATGTTTTCTGTATTCCCAAGAGCAGTCATCAGGGATGACCAAAATCCAAGCACTCCCCTTGGCCTTTGACTGGGGGACATGGCCATGGATACTTTAAATTTAACTTCCGAGATGTTAAGAACTCTGCATATTGGATGGTGTAACTAAAGGTAAGTCTTGTGAATGAAATATTCATTCCGTAAACAGCATATATATAAAGAAAACCCTTTACATACCCGATCTGAATGAATGGATCAACTGATACAGCCGTCGACTTTGAATCGGATAGTCTACTCAAGTTGGCTTGCTGGATCATCTCATGAATGCGCCAGATAATAGGTTCATGAATGTTTACCAGAAAGGCAGTATTTTCACGTCCCTATTACAAAGAGACATAACAATGTGAACAAAAATTTTAAATGCAATAAAAGAATTGTTTAGGTTGAAAACGGATACTGTATAAACTTACTTGGAAACCTATATACGGGTAGGCACGGAGATCGAGACCAGCATTTGATTGCAAAGTAACAGAAAACTTCAGAATGTAATCAGCTTTGTCTCCAGTTCTCTGTGGTCTGAACAGAACTGGCATTGGAGCCAATGGCAATTGGTTATCAACTTGTATTCCTTGCATCCTTAGTTTGAACCTGGAAAACAATTAGCGTTAGCTAAAGCCCAGTGTGCCTTGTTTGTATAACAGCCAACAGACTCTGATAAGCGTGAATGGCAATTCATGATCTTAGCAAATATTTTTCGTTGGAGATCTCAAGCAAATCCTTTTCTGCATCCTAGATATACTAACCCCTGAATGCATAGAGACGGCAGCCACATTCATCGAAAATCATTATGGTCATTTCAGAATAGCTGAATTGGTGTCAATCTTACATTTGTAAAATAGAGCTACTCCTAAAGAAAATGATAAACTCACCTGCTAAGTCCAGAGCCCAAGCCGGTTGAATATGCCACAAAGAGGTTTTGCACTGACATGTACAGTATTTCCTCAGGAGCATGATCGATTACAGAGATTCCAAGTTCAGCAAGCTCAACAATCACATGAAACTCAGAATCTTCCGAAGCTAAAAGATGAGACTGCTGAGACTCATTTCCAGATAATTCTGACAGAGATGATGCTGGAAGTCTTCTGCTTATGCTTGAAGTAGGCTCAATTGCTGGCATCCAGTCACTGATCCTGACAATATTCCTTTTGTCCTCCTTTAAGATAGTAACTCGTATGGGTCTGGTAGGTCCATTCTCACTTCGTGGTGGATGATCACCTATCTTATCAATATCGTATTTTTCTGATTTAGAAGGATCGTTTCCATCAACAAGGAGTTCAAATAGATGTCGTCTACCAAGATCTTCCCAATAAAACGAAGCAGCCGCGTTAGGAGGAACAAATTGCCAAGACTCGTTGACACCATCCACTTGGCGATAGCGAATAGGAAGAAACATGGAACGGTTCTCGATCCTAGGAGAGTTGATTCACATTTTAGAGGATACAAAACATAGTCAGATATAGTAGTGAAAAGACAATATTATACGAGAGAGTATACACTTTTGGAATCAGCATAAATGAATTCATGCAATTTTTTCCTCGGACAAGTTTCCAGTTTTCGGAGGAACACATGTGGCAGCAATTTTATTAATCATAAGTGCAAAAATGATCTACCAGTTGAAAAAATTACCATCTACATAAATCCTAGCAAAGACAGTACAGTGACATCAGACAAAAGATATCATCTGGCAGATAATTGAAGCATGTATGTTTTACCTGTAAGGGCCAGAGATAGAGTTAGGTCTGAAAATAACTTCATAACGTGAGTTCTTTGTCCCGCTTCTGACTTGTACTCTTAGCTGCAATTGATCAGTCCCATCTTCTCTTGAAACAGGGACACGCATTATGCCTTCGCTAAAGACACTGAATGGCGTGCTCCATCTATATCCCTTCACTCGTAACTACAAATGTACATCGCGTAAGCTTATTAATCATCACTAAAAAAAGTTACAGAATATAAAGGTATTTCACATACTTTCAGCAACTCAAGCCGGGTGGAAGACTGCCATCCAAAAAGTTTCGGAGGATCAGAAGGATTAATCCATTCTTCTGTCTGACAATCGCACTGTTGAATACAGATGCTCATGCCCACCCTGTTGATGAATAAGGTGTGTGGCTGGAGATGAATAACCTGAGAAAAAAAAAAAAAATATATATATATATATATAGTCATTTAATGGTAAATTCGTCAACTGAGCGTCAGAAAATACCAAGTTTAACTAGATATTCTAACCCAGACAAAAAGCTAAACGCAAGGTTACAAGTAAGCATTGATCTGCCTCTAAATCATCTAGATATAATATAGCACGAATTTCTAATACATAGCAACGCTATGTATACTTTTCACAGAAACAGGAGAGATTAAGCGGAGGCTAAATAGTATTGTATGTCAAGCTAATCCGTAGAGGACTCCACAGACAAATAGCATAAATTAACACCAACAAGAACACTATGCAAGAGCACACATTTGATCTCAGACAGTTAAAATGTACATAAATGTGATAGAACAATAAGAAAATTGAAATCTCAAGACAGTGATATCTAACCTTTGTTCTGTCAGATGTCATATTTAATACTGCTGAGAGCATGTAGTATGAGGCGTCTTTGCAGAATGCCTTTACATCTATGCGTTCCTGGAACAGAAGTTGTGGTTAATAAATGAGAGATTAGGAGGGAAATCTTTCATATACAAATGAGTCAGAAATTGTTTAAGAAATAAAACACAGCCATTAGTTTTAAGTAAGTCATTTCTGCTTTAGCTAGTCACCTTCTTCTCAAGCTCAAGAAGAGAAATTCCAGTACTGTAAATATCAGAATCCCGAGCTGCAATAGCAATACCAATTCGCGGGGAAACATAAGAATCCTTCTGAGACGGAAACAGCACAACGCCACTCCGGCCAGCAGATTCTTGTGGAGAAAGCATACTAGGCATTGGACTAGTATCCTCAATAACCTCAAGCACTCGGACATTTTTCTTTTGTTGTCTCCTCTCCATCGAAAAAACTGGATTTTTCTTAAAAGATTTGGAAGCCCTAGATAGACAGGGAGAGCCAGCTTCCACATTTTCTGAAGGTTCAATCTCCACTACTCTATAGCCTAGAGGAAGATACGAATCATTTGCAATCCAGTATGGGACAAAGAACCTTATAGTCTTTGGTGCAGCCCCTGTTTCTCCCACATCACGTTCGATACTTACACGCAATCTCCTGAAACTCCAAAAAAGAGTTTACAAACAATATTCATTTCATGGAATATGGTATTAGGTTATGTAAAAGAAAGAAAATCTTCATTTGTTAATTCTCAACACACTAGGTTCCATCAACAATAAGATCCAACTACAGACAAGATTTTCCTAGGATACTGCTTAGCTGAAAAGAGATACAAAACGAAATATAATTACTGCAACCAATGAATATTTTTTTATCCACCATCCATGGTCAGAGCCATAACCTTAACCCCATTTTTTAACAAGCATTTATTCAACATAACAATACAAATGTATATAATCAAACATTTGGGGTAATAAGTACACATAAAGGATTAACAATTTCAAAATATGAGAGCTGAAAAAAGAAAAGAGTTAATAGAGTTACAAACCTTTTGCTCTGTTGATGGACGAACCAAAAGGATGACACGCTGTCACTTGAAGATAGATCTAAAATAGGAATAGGATCCTACAAGAGAAAAATTAATCTCAGTGATGTTCTCATGTGTGCGTAGTTTCTACTATAGAATATTGTGGCCAACCTTTTCCAAAGCCCAACCACCATGGACAGCTAACGTAAGATACACAGGTCTCTGAATATCTGCCGAATATACGTGCGCACTCTTCCTTGATGATACTACACCATGTTGTCTCTCAAGATATGTGCCTTCTTTCGTCTTTTCCCACACTGTGAATTTGACTGGACAAGGAAGTCTATTTTCTAGCTTCAAAGGAGAACATATAGAAATTTTCCAATCATATACAGGTGTATTGAGGTCTGTATGAAGAACTGACGCATCTGCTCCTACACTGAGCCATAATGGTTTACTCCCAGTAGAAGGCTGGCAGCAGAAAAGCATATCCTTCTTCTCAAGTTGGTTTAATTTCAAAGAAAATGCAGATGCCCTGCTGCTTTGCTTGACAGTATTCTGCCGAGTAAGAAACCCTTGATCAACAAATGGTTGATCTTTTCCACAACCAGAACTCACCGCGATGCACGAACCCCATGCATAAGAATGATGAGGGTTCTCAGCCCTTGGTCGGACATGGAGGCACTTTTCATTATCCTTTGATAAACATCCCCATGGTAAAACATATGAAGATCTTGCAGCAATCAATGCATTATGATTGCTTGCTCCCGAAGAGACATTCTGATCAGAAGATATGGATATCTCTAAATTGACATCTGAATCATTTACAACTGAAGCTAAACATCTGAATGTTGCGTGCTTTCTTCCATTTCTCATAGAAACCTCCATTGCAATAAAATCATTTTGTAGGGATTTCGGAGCAATACCAAGCGGAAGCAGCGAGCGAACGCTATGCCATGAGTCATCAGGGCGAACTCCAATCCAGAAACCAGTGTCTCCGTCAACAAAATCCTTACTTTCTATATTTCTTAGTGTGTTGGGTATTGTAGTCTTCTCAAAGTAAGATGTTGAGATAAGCAAGCACCCATTGTCATGTTTATCTTCAGCATTCTTTATTTCATGAATCAAATAGTAAAAATTAAGAATACATGTTATAAAAGCATGAGATATATGTAAACACACCCTAGAATAAATGAAAACCAACTAACCTTTCTCTGAAGGGTATAGGAACTTATATTCTCTGCATCACTTGAATGATGTAGCATCCTTACTGAAGCTATCTTTCTAAGCGTACTCTCCCCATGTCCAACAGGAAACGAAAGCGACCCGACGACCTCCCCTGCATTATCAACAGCTAACTATCAACACTTGTACAATCTCGACTATAGAACTCTTGAACACATGTCCAGTTATATTTTATTCATCTATCTGGTGTGGACAATCCAAGGACTCACCGAAAAATAAACAATGCAAATTCAGTCTCAAAAAGAAAAAAACCACACACACGTAGAGGATAGTTGAACAGGTCAAAGAAAAAAGATCTAAGAAATAATAGGATGGAACCTTTTCCAGCTTTCGCAGCAAGGTTTGTTACCTCCACCTCCAACCTGGCCAATCCCTATAACAATCAAATGAAAAAAACAGCTAGTCATGTAAGATAAACTCCAAAATCATGACAACTGTTTCCAGATTAAAAAGGCATATTGTAGACAGACATACCAATCTAACTTGTACCACTAACCATCTAAATCAAAATGAATACTGGGAAAGTAACTAGGCTTGATATACGATTCAGATTCAATGCTAATTCTAGGCTTAATCACTTATGTACACCGCATATTTGAAGGAATAGAGAATATGAACAAAGTAAGCATAATAATATAAACAGGTCCTTATGTACTACCTTCCTAGGAATTTCAAAAATAAAAAGTTCATTCCACTTGGAAGTGCACTCCATCAAGTCGTTGACAATTGTAGTTGAAGGCTTCACGCACTTTGTCCTAGCACTTTGAGGAAAAAGTTTTTGTGGTTCTGCACCCTGACTATCAACAACGAGACGTAGGGTGCAAAAGAAATTGTGACTATTACCATCATCTATGATATGTAAACCCTGCAAAACAAAGGAAGTGCCATCTTAACCATAAAAATTTCTAACAGGCCACTGTAAATATTTCAAATGATGTTAAAATACTTGTATAGAAACCTTAGCCTCAAGAATCTGTACAGTCATGTAATTGCGTGCTTCTCTAGAGCTGTCTGCAACATTTAACCTATTGGAGAACCTTGGCGGTGGAACCCAGACAGAAGTGTTTTCGTCGTGACACAATTTTACAACTACATCTGAGTTCTCCTCCAACTTTTTCAGATATATGTCACGGCCGAGTTTATTCTCTACCACAATGGTCTGAAAATCATCTTCGTCAAGAGCTGAAAAAGCTGAAAGAACCCCACTCTCACGAGAGACGGCGGATTCCTGTACCACGAGAGATTAGTAAGTAGGAAATTATGTAAACTTATACTTACACAAAAATAGAATAAAGAATACTTCACTTCTTTCATTTTGGCCGCTCTTTCTTCAAGTTCTAATTGCCTTCTCCAGGACACAACAGCATCGCCAAGAGTTTCAAGGTTTGCAGCACTAACATTTATGTTCAAAATGTTAGTAGCAGCAATTCGCAGTCGTTTTCCTGGCTTTGATGATTGGTTCAAAGCAGTATCATATGTTTCCATCCTACAAAGTGAAAGTGAGCAATCAAAATATTATTCGAAATACTATAACTAAATGCAGTTTTATTTCCAGTTAAGTCACATCATAAATAAAACAAATAACTGTGTTTACTTGAATATTCCATCAAATGGCTCTATAAGCGGCTCCCAGGCTTCCAACTGCGGGTTAAATGTTGAAGCAGCGATTGATGAAATGAGTACTGCATTCATGGCCTCAGGACGACCATGAGTTGCTAGTTTGATATTGGTGACAGTTGTGTCAAAGAGAGGAGTCATCTGGAAGAATTCAGAATAGGATCAAGATGTAAACACTGGATTCCAAAAAATTGGCTAATAACTTTGACCATATAACATACCATTCCATGTAAACCATCTAGAAGTGTCATGGAGAAGCATCTCAGCTTAATTTCCGCATTTACATTATCCTGTGTCTTCGGCTTCACCGATTCTCCAACAGCGAAAGCCAACCGACTTGGAGGCCTTTTAAGATCAGCACGCGCAAGAAAAGTGCATGCCTACACAAGGTATCAGCCGTTATCAGTATAGGAAAAGATTCAGGGGTTCCTGTTATAGTCGAACACGAGGGAAAAATCCTTTATACTGACACTGAGAATTTCACTATGTGGGTAGTTAGAGCTAACTAAAAATGGATGGTAGCAATTTCACGGTTAAATTATAAAGGGGGAGCCTTCAAAGAAAAGAGACACAGCATCCTAAATTAAATGGGTCGGCCAACCTGATTGTCAACTTTCCAAATGCTCCAGCATTGAGAAGACTTTGAACTTGAAGATCTCGTGACAGAGGCTTCATATATGTTGGCCTGGTTAACAAGATCAATCCGTGGACAACAAAACGAATCCACACGTGGGGCCTCATCAAATTTAGAGAGAACACATCCTAGAGAAACATAACCAGGAGGTGCAACAGGAAACCAGCAAAAAACTTCATCAAAACCTTTCCCCACAATATGTGCGACTTTAGTGAACTGCACAGGTTTTGCAGCAATCTCAGAGTCATCTGCTTTGAAGAGTATACCAAGTGCAGGTGGCTCCAATCTAAGAGAAGAAGGACTCAAGGTTACAACATTTGTATAACAAAACAGTCCCTTCACAGTAGCTAATATAGAAAGTAAAGGTTAAATATTTACTAACCCTTCAGTTATGCTATCACCCAATATTGCAAATCCAGGACGTGGTACAGGCCTCCATATTGAGACAGGTCTACGAAGATCACCACCCTTGTCCCACCAGATTCTCTCAAAGTTAGGCGTTGAAACATGATAACTAGTTGCCTTAGAAATTGACCTGAGAATGTCCCATCCCGATGAACTTCCAGTCTGGTCGCTTGTTTGCTCGCTCTGAGATCCACTTGTCGATGATTGGTCAGATAATGGAGATGTCTTCGACTGAAGGGGATTCCAAAGAAGACAATGACTGAGGCCAGGGCTATATTGTCTAGAAGGTTCTGCAGTTGAAGTGTGAGCATAGAATGATCCAAGAACATTATCAGCACGCCACATGCTCAATCCAGACTCAAATAATGAACTGGAGGGCACAGTGTATATGCACTCAGAGAAACTGCTGGAAGATACAAGGTCAGACCTCAGACAATAAACAATGTGATCAGCTGGTGGCTCACTTCCTAAATTTGCAACACAACCCATAGCAGTGTATCCTGCAGGAGCTACAGGCATCCAGAGGGAACACTCATTGCTATCACGGGAATGTGGAACATTAGCCCCTTCTAAACCTTGAATAACAGAGAACAGGCCAATACAATTAAACCCAATTGGCTTCCTCACACGCCCGTATGTATTACTTACTGCCATTACAGCTTGTGTAGGAGGAATTGCCCTGTAAGGAAAATTTTAAGGGAATTAATGATATAATGTAGATTAACTTCCAGAAGAAGCAAACATATGTACACTGGACCAAACTCTTGTTCAACAGTTGTAAGCACTGGCACCAACATGTTACACCCAACTACCCGTTAACCAAACAACTCCAATATAATAAGAGCTTGCTTATTTTTGATACGGAAATGGTTTCATATGAATTTAATAGACATAGCTCAATGCTATTTATAAGTCTGAATAAATAGTCATTATAAAACATAACGTTTTTCTAACCTTCAAAATTTACTTTTTGTGAATAGTAGACGAGAAAAAAGGACTATAACCATAGTTAGCTTTGTTGTAGGGATAAAAATATTGATGAAAAGATACATCACAACGAGATATACATGTAACCAGATGAGCCACTAATATATTACCTTGACGTCACACAGTCTCCCAATATGACATAGTTTGAAGGAGCCTGCGGTCTCCAAATTGTGAGGTTGTTCCTCGGTCCATTTTCTGCTTATCATCCCCAAAACGAAATAATCAAAAATGCAAATATCTGATACACTTGCTAAAAAAGATGGACAATGTGGTTAGACCAAAAAATCAAACAGCTTTAAGGTTAAACCATGCCACATAACTTACTGATGCCATACCTTTCGGTGAAACCCAAATCCTGTGGAAGTTGGTGCATGAAGCTAAAGGAATAGCATTTCCAGATTGTAAAGCCCCAGTTACTTGGCTCTGCAGGTTCAGTAGGAGAGAAAGAGCACTCAAAGAAAGGTGCATGTATATGTCAGTGGAGGTTAAGGACATATTTGTTTTCTCTTTGACAGAAGTGTATCCCCCGGAGATATCAACTGGATCAAGAATGATAAGACCAGAACCAGTTTCAACCACCAGGTTCTTTAGCAAAGCTCGAACCCAGATGTCATTTTCTTTTGAGGCATACCTGTTGAAGGAAGAGCAAGATTAAATCCAACAACATAACAGTAAATTGAAGATCCACTTCTGCAATTAGTTAAGAAAACAGTTTGTTTTCAAAGTCATGAGCAGGATGTAGTGGAGGTCAGATGGGGGTTACTCTAGTAGTAGAATCATTTCCTTATACAGTCATATAGATAGTAATCAAGCAATCATATTAGTGTCTGCGGAGATAATGGGTTGACAGACTTAAATCACTGATACTATGGTATAGAGAACGCTGCACTTACATAAAATTAAAATCCAATTTCACTCGCAAAAGCTTTTCTACAGCAGTGGAGTCATCCAGAGATGATTTAGTACCATCAAAGAAGGTGAACTCAGGAGAAACAACCTGCACAAAAACAAGCTATGAATTTAACAAATACAGCAAGACAGGAATTTCTGGTTCCATTAATCAGATAGCCTGGTATCCAGAATTTGTGGTAGATTCTGGAGAAGGTTGAGGAAGTGACCTCTATGTAACAAATGTTATGAGTCAAATGTTATCATTTTTAATTTTCCATTAAACAAAGAGACGAAAAACCACTATAAAGTGCACTCAAAACTTAAATAAACCAGTGAGTAAAACAAAATCTCCAAGTAAACATACCTGAGCTTCAAAGGTATAACTCTGACCAGACTTCGAATCATATTGACAAGCGTCTGAAACATCTGATGATTTGTGCACATGGCAAAGCACATTCTCAAGATTTGATGAGGCGTTTTCTAACATTGAGATGTCAACACCATCTTCCGGAGAAAATAAACAGCTACTATCGTTACTCAAGTAAATGCACTTGCTCAGAAGCGGTCCATTCTGTCACATAGAATGAAAATTTAGAAAATAAACAGTTAGCATAAATCACGAATTTTAGAAAAAGGCGAGTGTAGAGCAATGATTAGAAAAAGAAAGTTCTTTCTCCAATTTTAGAAAAAGGCGAGTGTAGAGCAATGATTATAACAAGAAAGTTCCTTTCTCCTCTTCACGCTATAAGCGCTTGGAAAATGTATAGAAATTTACTCTAAGCATGCCAAATGAATCTGTCAATTATATAATTTAATATTAAACTGATTAGAAGAGAAGAGCTCACCTTAATTTTCACATTGATGAACCGCAACCTCTTTCCATGTCCAACAATTATGATGGGTTCTAATCTTCCTATGTTTAAATTCTTCTCTCCTTGCTCACTCAAAGATACTACCTTTCCGCATCCGTCATAAGTATACTCATCAATGCCTAATGAGTCTGCTACTAACTGTCTACACGGGGACAAGTACACAACATCTTCCGTCTGTTTATAAAGAGGCTCAGAGAGAATTATGCCACGACTTCGGGTGATTGGATCATTTGTTGGATCTAATGTTTCGTCTCTTCCTGTTATTGCACGCAAAGCTGGAACAAAAAATTCACCAACCGCAAGAAGGAAGTCAGGAACAGCTAGGATACGAGGTTGTTGAACCCGCAAAACACATGACTGAGAGGATGCTCGCCATCTATAATCCATCAGCAACATTGTTGAACATGGTGCGTCAAAATCAAGATCAGCCCTAGAGTTGACTCGCTTAAAGCTTCCCTTATTCAAAGAAAAGGGAAAAGATCCAGAGGAAGCTTGCTTGGAAGCATCGACTGATGAGCCGAGCATCAATCGCATTTCAGGCTTCGTGTTAGGACGGATATCAAGAACAGAAACTTTAGGAACTGACACATACAAGTCTGTCTCAGATAGTGACGTCATCCTGTAGGATACCCATAATCCTTCTAGCTGTGAATCACAGATTGGTATCTTAGATATGTGATATAGTTCCTAGAGGACAATATGTACAAGGATATAGAGGAATCAGGCTCAGAAGCACGTACCGCAACATGAGCTAATGGTGACTCTTCATTAACACTATTACGTAACTCGAGAAGAGCATAATTGATATCAACAGCCAGTATGGTAACTGTACGTGACATTATCATCTGACTATTCAAGTTAACTTTGTCAGCCAGTAGACGCATTTTAGCTTTGGGACCAGAACTGCTGCCACGGAAATCTGGAGGTAGCTTTGGCTCCTCAAACAAATTCATGGTTGTGCAACTTACAATAATATCATATTCTTTGTCAGATATCACAGCATGCAAGAAATCAATCTGCACAGAATATATTGAGAAAATAAGTTAATATAAATAATTTACAATTCCAAGTTCAAGCTTCCCTGGAAGACAATGATTAACATAAAATTGTGTTTATTCCATCTTTGGTCTCAGATAGTAAGGCAATCCTTATAAGATAAGAAGGTTTATAAGTATGGTCATATATGGTCTAGCTATACAAGAGGCAAAAACAGCAAACAAACTTACTTTGTTCAAAGTCTAGGTTCTTGACACCGAAAGCAAATATAAAGTACGTCAAAAATATAGCGAATAAGTAAACTCGTACCTTAACCTCAACTGAAACTGTTGGGACTTTTTTAAAAACATCTCTTAGGCTGCGCCGGACAAAGATGTCCAGTCCCTGGCCTTCACGTATCATTGGTTTACCAATTGAACCATTTATGCCCACTGACATATTTAGGCCAAGAATCTTTACAAAAAGAACAATAGAAACAATCAGCAGGCTAGAGTGTTCATTCCGCACGTCAAAATACAAGTGTTCCATATATATGTACCTTCGCATGAAGAACATCTACACGTACAGCACTTGGGTCTTTCTCCGGACACCCATGCCAACTTATATCATTTGATACCTCCAGCTGACCAAGGTCAAGTTGAATGTAACTGCAGGAAATGGAAGTGTGTTGAGATTTTACCAAGATTGAGAGAAAAGGTTAAGTAACCCTTCTGGAGGTTCAGCAAAAATAGTAACATGTTGCAGACCTCATGCAAAAGTAGTCAAGTTGAATGTACCTTCTGGAGGTTAAGTAATCTATTTTGATGGCAACCTTCTAGCAATAATGATATAGCTAGAAGGTGTCAAAAGCACTAGAGAGCCATGAAAACTTAAGTATCATCCTAAACTTAATAAGTATTTGTTAGCATAGCACATATTAGGAATTACCACAAAATATTACTTACTCTTTGCTAAGAGAATCTCTAGGGACAACAATTATTGGAGTGTCTAATGAAAGGTCCAGTTTCAGCGCAGTAGCACCATCCATTTCATCTTTCTGGATTAGCCACTCAAATCCTCCAACTTTGTCAACAAGTTTAATGACTTCTTCAGTATGAGGAGTGGCAAGTCCCATGAAGTACGCTGTGACCTGAAAACCATTTCATTGGGTAGTTCCACAATAAAATGATGTCCAAAAAAAATGAGCATTTGAATAAACTTCGTTTCCATTATAAATCAATTCGGTACGAGGAAGATTCAGTGATCATGCTACCTCTTGAACAAATCTGTAGAGGAATACAATACGAACAGCCGATAGTTTACCAGTTAAGCTATAATCATATCCTTCATAGTCGTCATCTCCAGCACTGTAGGAACTGAATTTGAACTGCAGAGTAGAACAAGACTAAGCAAATGACAACCACATCCAACAAGAACAAACATTATCACAGGAACAGGAATAAAACCGTCAAAATTTTATAAATTCTATTCAATACCTTGATGAGAGACTCAACACCAGGATCACGTATGTCACAGAGCCAACTCCAACAGTTTCCAGATTCCAACGACTTGTCACAGAGTTTGAAATTTCCCAGAGTCCCTTCTATCGAAAGAGAGCTCGGGTGAACCTTGAAAAAATAAACAAATTTAGCCAAAGCTGATTCTCTATGATTAAACATTTAAACTACAATTAACTTTTTACAAAAGTGCCATGAACAAATTTGGTTTTGTTTAACTACTGGATAGGGCAAAGATTAAGAGAAAAGTAAAAAACAAAATCAAATACATCAAATAAGATGCCTTAGGTCAATATATCTTACCTTAATGTCCAACACAAATCGTTCCTGCACAAACATCGCAAGCTGAGAACCATCCTCCTTGTTAAGAAACACAGTCACATTATCAACATTCATGTTCAGGTAAAACACAACACGGTCCTTGCCATATCCAAGTAAGCCTTCAATGCGTCCACTTTCATCATTTGTCTCTTTCTCACTATCAGATTTCTCAGATGCCGAATTGCTGGCGTCTTTAGCATTTTCAATATACGATGCCGTGCTCAAGTCAAATCCAAAACCAATTAGAGCAACTAAAGTTGGTCTGCTACAAAAGAACTCCAGTTTTGACATGCGAATGCTCATCTGAAATTGATTTCAAACAGAACTTAATAAAGCTGATAAGAAATATTTGCCGCACTAAGATGTCCTCCCATGGTCTTAAATTACATACCTGTGTGTCGATTCCATTATAATCGTGGGAACTGGAGCTCCTCGTCAAGAAAACAACTGATACAAAATCAGAAAATTCCCCACCCTGCACCTCATAGAAGACCTCATCGCAAAGAACTTTTCCCTGAGTTGTATCTTTTTCATGAACTATTCCTTCAGCATCCTCAAGTCCCACATGTTCATCGGAGTCCATCATCATGCTGCATTGAATCATATCCATATCCGGAGTACCTGGTTCTGTAGGAGACAGAAACTCTGGCAAAGCATCAGTGTAGGCATCTTCATCATCTGCATGTCCTACAGGCATCTCCTTGTCAAAAGAATCCCATGTTTTTAATGATTCTTGAATGTCTTCGTTCTTCAGAACAGAGTACGCCAAATACTGAGCACTTCCTGACTGCTGCTGCTGAAGTTCATCTTTGATTTTCAGAGAGTGCAACTTTGTCCTAACAGTTAAACCACTCTCGGAACTTATCACGTGCACCTGCAAAGCAAACACAATTCTACATCTATTAAACTAGTCTTTTGTGTAAATTTTACACAAGGAAATGAAAACAGCTTAGAAAAAATAACAAGGCATATCAGGAAGGGGAACCCTCTAAGTTGACGAAAGGCAAAGGAAAACTTGAAAGATGAGGCTCCTAAGATATCAACATGATTTAGAAAACAATCCGCTGAGAAATTTATCATTAACTAATCCTTAGTCAACAATATTGTGGCTCTATTGGTAGTTTCCATCTCATCATCAACAGCTTAGGCAAGATTAATGAAATTATATAATGTTAACCAAAATCCTAATATCATGAGGTTATATTGTCTAAGTTTCACACAACCAGCAGGCCTTTTCCTTTTCCCCTTCTCTCCTTGGCACCCACGGCCCAAAACACACGCATATAACTCACTACCTCAAAACTTAATGAAATGAAATGTCCAACAAACACAAACCTTTCCTCCGGAAGCAAGAACCTTAAGAAGCAGAACCTCTTCAACCTGCTCATCACATTCAACTTTTATCTGCGGGATATATAGAATTTATAAAGTCAGGTAAAAACGAGGAGCTGCTTTCACAGAACCTATGAATGTTCCTAATCAATAAGGCATGGCATGCAAATAGCCCGCATATAAAAATATGTTGAAACAGCTAACCTTTCCATACAAGTACAAATTCGTCTCAACCAAAGCACCAGTAATAACTAGATCAGCAGCTTTCATATTCCTGGTCTGAGGTTCATGGAAGTCACCATCACTCGTTTGACCAAGTATATCCCCCGACAGAGGTGCCTACAAAAGGAAAAGATATTAACCAAACCAATGCATTAAGAAAACCTAGAGAAAAGAAGAGAGGAGATTTTATAGACATACAGAAGCTTGATAGGTGGCTTGGACCAAACCTCTCAGCCAAGCTGCCTTCTCCTCCCCCTGAAATTCTATGATCCAAGTGCTAGAAGATTCCAGGGCCTGAATAATGCATAAGATTTATCAGATAAACAGAAGGTTGTAAAGCAATATATGCGAGCTGGCTTTTTCTCCAGTATAACATCGAAACAACTTCAATAGAAGTATGATCCAGAGAATCATATCACTATCATTCATCTTTTTGTTCAGGTAGGAAGTCGTTCCAAGATTTAGCAAGCATAACCAATTTACCAAGAGAGTATATTTTATTCCCTGGACAACTTACATATTTTTCAGTTCTAATATGAATCCAATTACAATAAAGCAGCTTAGCGTACCTTTTTAAGATCTGTTCCCCTTATACCGACAGCAAGACAGTATGGGGAACCACCAACATTTGCAGGTGGAACCTCGAACACTTGCCTACCAGCCATGCTGCACATTTAAGTTTATACTTTAAATGTCGTTTTGTAACATATGCAAAAGTCTCTGTAGTAGAAAAGAGCGCTTGAAAAAACAAAAGAACAAAGGAAAAAAAAAAGAGAAGAGAGAGAAAGCACGTTAAAGAAAATAGCACAAACCATAAATAACGTTGATAATCAAGTGACTTCTCTGATTCCAATGTATACAGATATAAACCAGATAGAACAAGGCGACAAGATTGCCAAGTAGCAATAGAGTTGCCAATTCCCTGATATATCAGATTTATAAAATCAAAGGTAGTACAAATAAACCAAGCTTGCAAAGTACATATATATCATAATGCATACCTTCCAAACTAAGATTCTAGCATCACCAGCAAGATCTGCAGGACTCCAAGGTTGGATTCCATCTGGGATATGATCAACAGGAGCTTGACTGTAGGTTTTCATAGCACCATACAAGATGTCGAATAATTGCATGATCCTCATATATCTTGTTGGCGAGAAATGAACACCAATATTTGGCACTTGGATGGAAATTCTAGTGGATGGGTAACTTGGGTGAGGTACTTTGATCTTTAACAAGAAATAGACCAGTGTCAAGTAGAAATGCCTTACTGTAGCAATTGACTCTTAAAATGATATATTAACGCAAAGGTAATACCTGATCAACAATAACTGCCATTCCACACCTATCAATAAGGGAATAAACATTGTCCGCTTTCTCTAGAATGGGAGACAAAATTGGCTGATTAGTGAAATCTTCCATGAGTAAACTGCATCCTTGGTTGTCAGATCCACAGTCTGTAAAGAAAGCAGCAATATCTCTTCCCGAAATGCAGAACCGGGAATATAAGTTTTGCCTTTGCTCCTCAGACCGAGTATCCTGCAATTGTACAAGAAATATAAGAAAACAGAAAGGAAACACTGGTAGACTCGAAGGGCTAGTCTGGAAACTTTTTTTTTTTTTGAATGAACGTTATATTTATTCAAAGCAGAAAAAAACTTTTTACAACGTATGTAACCTGAAGCTAAAAGTTCAACAGTTTTAAGAGTGAAAAAGACACCCCACTACAGAAACAGCAGTTAGTCTGGAAACTTACCATGGTGGTTAACGTGAAATTACCAAAATCCAATAGGAAATGGCTACTGCACTTGGACGATCCTGAAGCTCTCAAAGGAATTCTCACCTTTGGAGCATCAAGATCAATGTCGAGAGCAAATCTGAGAAACCAAAGGCAAAACATAAGGAGAGCCGGTGAAAATTATGCTACTTTGAAAAATGATTAAATAATTAATCTAATTTTCAACAGATTACGAAGACAAAATCTATAGTACCACGGAACACACATTCCACTTTAGTGGCTACCAAAAGGTCCAACTCTGAACATATGGACAAAGATAAAAGAAGGACATATAAAGTCCAGTTTAACTGTTCTAACCTGCTTTGCTCCTCCAATACTATTTGAAGTTGCTCTTGAGCCCGTCGAGTCACTTCCTCTAGTTTCATCTGAAATTAACAGTAAATATAAAATTAAATTAGCCGATAAGTATGCAGGAAAATAAACGTACATTAAAATGAATGATCAACCTCAAAAGGATTATACATGTCTTATTTTCACCAATACAATATAAATAAGCAAAAAAAAATATGTAAGAAATAGGGTAGAAGTGGGAAAATTGCTGCTGATCATTAATACCAATACCTGAAGTACAGCAGCAGTTTCCAGTGCAACAGTAGGGCTAACTGCATTACTTCGCTTCACAAACTCCAATACACGATCATAACTTTCAGTCCAGATCTGCAAATAAGTAAAACCTCCAATATACTTAAGGCAGTGGTACCAGGTAGAAAGACAAAACAACAAATAAAATAGGGGGCAAGGTGGAAGTATTATGGGAAAAAAATACCAAGACAGAACAAAAAGAAATAACATAAAAGCATCGAACTAAGTCAACTCAAATATTATAAAAGATAAAAAAAATTGGGTACGTAATTCAGACATCTTTGGCGTCAAAATTAGACAAGATTGAAGAAACAACTCTTCCTATCCCCAAGTACCAAGTTATCTAATCCGAAAAGAAAACAAATTATCTGTTCTGAAGGGAGTGTTAGTAATCCCTTGGTGGCAGCTGGATTTGGTAAAAATAAAAATTTCGTCGTTGGTTAAACTTTCATCATACTTACAACTGAATTCCGAACTTAAAAAAAAAACATAGGACCATGGGAGTTTCAAGTAAATTCTTAATTTCCAAGAAAATTTAAAAACCTACTCCCTCCATAATTCCCAAAAGGGAAGCAACCAGCATACATGAGATTTAAATTCATAAAACTCTTTCTAAGGCCCCATGACAATTGACAATCCCCAATTTTCAGGAATCCATGCACTTTATTCAATACCACCAACTAAATATTAGATATATGCTGCTATACTCTGGACATATCTTACAGTTATGCGACTATTAGGCAGATGATATATGTCCATGTTTCAAGAGCATACAATATATGAAGAGATTACCGTAGCATGACAAGGGGATATTGTGGCTGATAGCCTCCAATCAATGTTCTCTCCAATAGGTGCGTTCACAAAACTAGCCATCAAGGCATTTGTCTTTCTCTCACTGGATACACTCTGCAAAGCCAGCATGAAACAGAGAGGGGAGGGGGGGGGGGTCAAACTTCATTTTATACGCAGGAATATAGAATATTATCCAAGAGATTGTTGACCCTGGTAATAAGGTGGAAACTGAAAACAAACCTGCGCTAGGGAACCTTCTGGTGCAGATAAGCCATAGAACCTCAGTGATACATCACACTGAGTACTTCGATATCTGAACTTGGTCGTCACATCGAGCTGCTCAAACCTACCACACAGCACCTCAGTCTGATTTATATCAACAATCCTAGCCGCACCTTGACCAATTGATACCGTTACAAGAAAGTGAGTCATATTCTGCATGTCTTTTCCTGAATACAAACTCATCTCTTCATCTGGCTGATGACTCAGTAACTTATTTATGGACTTCCACTCTTCTTTAGTCAATCCTTCCTCCGTCAATTTTGATCCATCAGCCACACTATCGACGTCAGGATCATCTTCAGCTTCTGTCCGCCTGCATGGATATGGTAGCCACAAAATTCAGAAAACTAAATGGTTTCCACCAGTGATTTTGCATTCATGGCTACGACAGGAAACAAAAACTGAATAGCCAAAAAAGCAAGACATATATCTTTACAAAGAATCAGCAAACCCCAACTGACCATTTGAATGAGAACCAGCCACCCTTTTTCAGTTTTCTCTGCTCAGCTGCTTCTTTTGACTTTACAGATTCTACCTTTGCATGTGCAAGCAACCTATGATGGCAATACAACATAATACACGATAAGATAAGTCGAAAGGAGAATAAAGCACATAGGCAGAACAGTGACTTTGAGAATCATAATGAAAATGGAAAGTAAGAATAGGAGAGCTTGAACTTCTTCTGAGCCAAAGTGGTATGATTAAACTAGCATTTTAATTGTTCTCAACTATATAACTGACGAAGAGACTGGAACACAATTACAGACGCAGCCAATCATAAGAGGGCAGTACCAAACAACTACAACAGCACATAGAAGCGAGCCTAATAGCACCTACAGCCTGCGACTACGACAGAGGCAATAGCAAACTTAACCACTACGAAAATGTAAGGCAGATTCTTCAGAGTGGAATCTACTTCAGTATAACAGAAACTTAAATACTTAACCATGGTCATGTGAACTTCTCAAATAAATCCAGAGATTAAGCGTCAGCGGAATGGAATTCCAATGGTATGCATCACAGGGTGGGATTTTCATGTTAAGAAATCACATGCCTTTTAATCAAAATGTTGGCATATGATTATTACCTCCATAAAAGAATCACTTTGGAATCAAGGTCCTTTTCGATTTCTCTCATCTCTGGGTAATTAGCATTTGATGACTGCTGCAGAAAATTGGCATACAGCTGAATATAGCGCCGACGTAACTGGCAAAGATGGTGGATACTATCCCAAGAAAATCGATAACTGAAATGGGGTAAATAAATGCAAAAATCAGATCAAACTAGAAAATTATTCGACAGATCAAGCGCAGTCATACATTACCAGAAGACGCTCAAAACTATTCAGGCTAAAAACCAAATAGCTCTGACAAATAAATGCTGTTTCATCTTCTATTATGTCATTGAAATCATACATGAGAGAGTAAAATGAAACAAACATGTACCATAATCTCTTTTGTTGCAAACTAGCTTGAGCAGCAAACCGCCACCACAAACGTGGAGCCTCTGAAACAGGAACCATGGGCCTTAAATGTGAAATCTCTATATATGTTTTGTATCTGGAAACAACTTCAACCAGCTTTATCCAATCATGATATTGCTCCTGTTAAGAAAAAGGGCAAAGAAAAAATACAAGAGAGTTAAGTCCAGCACCTCAAGAAAAAACGAACTTGCTAAGCAGATGCAATATTATTCTCTAATGAGTCTCACGAAGCTGGAATACAGAAAGATATCAGAACCCACAGGAAAAAGGTACTGTTAACTCTGGGAAAAAAGGTTGTGGCTCTAAGTCTGAAGCAGAACTTAAAGATTATGAAGATGTTTGGCTGTTTGCTTTTGAGCAGATGAAAAGGGGATTATATAATCCAATATTGTAATGTTCTGTAAGTGTAGTTTTCCACTGTTGTGATCTTTGCAACATTTGTGTTATATATAAAACGAAACACTTATGAGGAAAACCTAGAAAAAAATGGGGAACACATCCCCCAAAAAAAATAAACCAACTATATCAAGTACAGAAAGTGGTACCTCTGTGATAGTCACGTTAACATCATTAAGGATAACTGATGCCCTTTCAAATGGAATCTCCGGATTATTTCTCTCCTGGTTGCCTAACCGGTGATATTTAAGAGATCCATTGATAGGGGACAATAAATAGTGACGATTTAAGGCCCATTTCGACTTTATTTTTTGCTCCGTCTGCGCCTTTATGCCATCTTCAAACATCTGAAGGAAGGCAGTCAAATTTATATACAAAACACTAAAAAATCATTTCATTTGACTAATAACCAGGCCAAAAATACAACGTAATCACCAAGAAAAAATTATGTATGAACAAACCTCAACCCATTCTGCAGGAGTAATATCATCCCACTGCTTCTCTATTTCCCAGGGAAAGCTATTAGAATCATGATACAGAGCAAGTCTTTCAAGCTGCAATGACTGTTACAGATACCATGTGTAGCAAAAAAAAAATTTGATTCAAGTCAATAAGTCGCATCATCATCATTCATAACACTCCATCGACAGACCTCGTAACAAATTACATTTCAGTTGAAATCTCAGCATATCGTGAATTAGCTTAAACTATAACTAGCATTCAAAACGAAGACAGCAAAAGAAAAGGGAAACAATAACTAACTGAAGACAAACAAAAATACAAATTAGGGTATCAGAGCCTGGAAGTGTTTCTTAAACTGCTACGTCACTTTATCCATGTAGTTTTATGGCAGGAAAAAAACACAAAAAAAAAAAACAAAAAAAATCCTTTTATAACTCAACCAATGTTTTATTGTATTTGAGACCTCTGGGAGAAGAGTCCTTGAACTTAAATGAAAAAGACCACAAAATGAGTTATCTTCGAAGTCGGAAGATATTTTAAGGAAAGGGAAGACTAGATTTGTATTCCAATTATAAACCGCAAGAGAACTCAAACGTCAAACCATAGCTGTTTATAGTCCAAACACACATACTTTGAAACACTATGTTTTTCTCAACTTTCAACTACTTCAGCCAATTGAGAAAAGAAAGGAAAGAAATCAAAAGTTCACCTTACGAAGTTTATCCAAAGCGCCACTTGTGTCAAAGGTCTCATTTCCTTCTTCATCCATTGTAACAGCTGCGAGCTTGGCCAAGGTGATGCCCGCAGCAAAGGGGTGCCCTGGATTACTAGAGCATATAGTTGAAATAAGAAAAAATCTATCAAGCCATCTCCAATAAACACCAACAACAAAGATACTTAAAGTGAAAAGAGAAACAAAAAGGCAAAACAGCCACAAACCTGGTAGAATCCTCGTATCTAATATGTACATTGCTGATGGAAACTTTCAGATTACCAATAATAGTAGCAATAATCGAACCTATCCATGAATTTCCTGGTGGAGGCTGAAAAGAACCAACCAAAAAAGAGCTATAAGTTATAACATTGCTTAGCGTAAGAGAGTTTTGTTATCTAGTAGTTAGCAAGGTCTGCATATATCCTTCGTAAACGATTATAAGGTATCCTCTAATCTGATTAGAAATACCCCCTAAATAGAAAATTAAAACATAACAAAAAATTAAGTTATCAAGTTTAGAGACATACACTTCCCAGCTTCGATTTTGCCCTTGCGTCAAGAGTTGCTGTTTCTGCTTCCTATACACATGAGAATGATAACTCAGAATAACATCAACCTTTATCTTGTTGATGAAAATGAAAATCTAAGTCTCATGTAACGATTACATATAGAAGCATCCATGAAACTGCATCAGCCAGAAAAATTAAGTACCTCAATCTGCTGAAGCTTGGTTTCTAGAAGCTTTTCCCTGTCTTCCTCCTAGTATGTAATTAGTGTAAGCAAATTCAGTACCAACCAAAGTAAAAAGCTTAAAAGTGAGACAAGTAAACATACTTAACAATTCCAACACAATACCTTAAGTGTTCGGTCATCAGGGGCAGGATAAGCAAGGACGAAGACACGGTCGATTAGAACAATGACTGGCTCTTTCCCCAAACTTTTCCAAGGGACCTGAAAAAAGGTTTGTATAAGCCACTTTCAAATTTTACATTCGATACCTAGCCATATTACAAGAGTTTCCTGATAAAAGCAGCGTTTGCTGCACTAAATCGAAGTCCAAGTTCAGAAATGAGGGTATCAGCCAACTTGCAATCTCCATGACATTTGACTTCGTATCAAAAGCTTCAATATATGCAACACATAGAATGATATGCATATCTATTTCATTTTTAACGTCAGCACATTATCTAACTAAACATGTAACTTTGTACCTCAGAAGTCATAAACAGTGACCTAAAATTTTCCACTCTGATCACTGTTACCACCAACATGTTCGTTATAATCTAAACTGAAATTGATTTCCAGCACTTCCGTTTTACATCATTAAATGAGAGCATCACACATGAAAACAGTTCTGGTTATGTAAGCACTTAAGATGTTTTTCTTCTCTCGAAATCCCCAAATGACCCTTACATATATCAGGATTAGTATGTGAGACGCTGCAAGTAACTATGGCAAGGATTACCAATCCAACATAAATTTCTCCACAGCTCAAGTAGGCAAACATTTGAGAAAGAAGAAACATGCTTTATCTGTCAAGCGTACAGAACAGGAACAGTGGTCTGGAGGAAAATCATCAAAATTTCCAACAAGAGAGAAAAAAACAATAGCAACCTTCAAAGTGATGGTTCCAACAAAACCGGATTTGACAGCTACCGGAAGTTTCAGTGAATTCAAAGCCGCTGCCTTTAATTTCAAATCTTTAAGAACAACATCACCTAAAAAGCAAGAAAACCCAACATCAAAAACAACAACTGACTAGACAGCCAAGGGATTACATCTCTACATAAATCATAAGCAGTCTTTGCACACAAGAATTTTCAATACGCCCTAGATATCTATATAACAAATTTAAACCAAAAATAAAAGAAAAAAAAAACAACCTTTCCAGACACTAATTCTCAGAGCCTCTGTCGAGAGTCCATGCACATATTCACCCAAATACCTCCGAAGCAGATGCAGTACCTGAATACCGAGTCGCAATTAATAGATACTCAATTCAATCAATTAAGGTGGACACAAAACTAATTAACAAGTTAGAAAAACAAACTCTGACCTAAGAGCAAAGATTTCCTGCACAACATAATCACTATAATTGCAAAAGAGTATCCAATTAACCATCCAAGTCACTAACTTAGAAAGTCCCTTCAAAAGTCTCTCATTTCTATTCTAATTGTTAATGCACTATTCAACTACTAGCAGTAACAGCTACTACCATTACTTCTCTCACAGAAGCTAATAAAACCCCATTTCCGCTATCGACATGTACATAACCATAGATAATTCCAAACACATTCCCATACGAAGAGTCAAGCTAATCAATCACACCCAGCATCACAACACCGAACTTACACCCAAACGCATCATAACTTCTAAAACTAAACTCGTCGCAAATCCCCAAAAAAAAAAAAAAAAAATAACAAGAATGAGACGGAAGGCTTACATGAGCTTCGAACATGGCGGCGAAAAGAAATTAAGCTAGGAGATGGGAAAAAAATTGGAAAGGTTTCAAGTTTGATTGAGAAAATCGAGGATCATCGAGATCCGAGAAACGAACCGACTCAACATGAAAAAGAGGGAAGCACGATCTCAAAATTCCAAATCGAACAAAGGTTCTTCAAATCCCAGAGATCGATCTACCGAGAGAGAGAGGGAGAGAGGATAGAAGAAGCAAGAGACTCGAGAAGGAGAGAGAGAGAGACGGTTTGTGAGAAAATGAAGAAGAAGGACTCAGAGAGAGAGGGATGAGTTTTCAGGTAATATACGTGCCGGTCCTAAGCTCTTTTGTATTTTGTATTTTCCGGTCAATATACATTTTTTTATATTTTAATTTAATTTTAAATTTACTAGTTCAAATGACAGTACTTTTATTTTCTTTCTAGTCCCAAAGATTTCTTTAAAATCTCACAATTCTCCATAAACTTTTTATATTTTCAAAATCGTCAAGATGTTTTTTTTTTTTTGTTAAAAAGAATCGTCAAGATTTTTGAACCACATAATAATAACGAATTGTTTTTGTTCATGATTGTTATTACTTGGGTGTGTTCACATATATATCCACTTTGAAACAAAATAACAAAAAATGATTGTAAGATTCCTAGATATTTTGTTAGACGAAATAAATGCTACTACGATTCGTTTCAATATATCCTAGTTATGGGGTCTCAAAGTTTAAACTTCATTGACAATTTGACGTCGATCATGCAAGAAAATGCATGGATCCAATAATTATGAATTGAGCATATAACTCTCTTTATCTATAATTTTTATATGTCGTTTGCAATTGTAGGAACCTCGGTTCTCATGGTAAGGACATATCTTTTAGAGCTGAAGAATACTATGATATAAGATTATAATTAAAAATAAAGATTTTGTTATAAATGCCGCTTTCGAAATAACTTTTTTCAAAAATATTCTTTGTTGAATATTTTTTCATTTTTGCTCTCTTTCACAAAATTACAATATGATAAATTAATTTTTAGAATTTTATAGGTTTGAGTTCACTATTTCACATTTAAAGTATAGTTTTAAGGGAGTATAGTTTAGGATTTAGAATTTAATAATTTTATCTATTAAAAGGGGGTATTTTTGAAAATAGACACCGTGAATGAATATTTTTGAAAAAAAAAAAGACATAGAAAAGACCCTTAAAATAGCAAATTGAATTAGATTTCGATTAATATTTCTATCTCTATGTAATTTCTTATGTTTCATTTGTTTTTACTATATAAAATCTTATTATATTACTAACTCTTCACTTTTTCGTGTATCTTATTATATAAAATCATTACACAAATATTTGTTTCACCGGGAAAATAAACACAACAAAATTATATAAAATAGAGTAATGCCATCTAATATGTTATCCATCACATAAATCCCAAAAATATTCTCTTACGTTGTAGCTCAAGGCAGTTCCTACTGTATAAGGTACTTTTTAAATTTAAATACGTCACATTCTTATGGTTTTGTTGTGTTCAATTGGGTTCAAATTGTGCCTGCTTTTGAGAAGTTTTTGTAAAACATTAAATCGTCATCAAAATCTTGATGAAATTTGTGTGTCTGATGAGATTGTATAACCTTGTGTCATGTAACTGATGGATTGAATGTGTGTTGAAAAAGATCAAACTAATTCCGAATACGAATGAGCAGGAAGCTTGATATGTATATTAGACATTCAAATTTATTTAAACTTTCGAATTTTTATAAATTTTGCATACTTAACATTTAAAATTTTAAAAAGTTAAATTTATAAAATGTTTAAATATCAATGATATTTACACTTTTGTGAAGTTTCAACAATTAGAAATATTTAAACGTTATAAGAAGTTTATACACTTCAACTTTATAAGAAGCGTCAATCTTATAAAGTGTTACATTAAATGGTTACAATCTTAATATATATCATACTAACTCAATCTAATCCTAATAATATAAAACAATAAATATTAAAAATTCAGATGATATTAATAAATGAAGAAAAAGTTTGTCTCATAGTGTACCGTGAGTTCAAATATTATGAGATGGGATTATATGACGGGACATGTTTGAATCGATATTAATATAAAATTAAAGTATCATTCATTCGGTGCTACACGGATAAAACATCATTTCATTAATTTGTTAACAGTATCAATATTAGAGTAATAGATGTATCTAATTAAGTTGTTTAAATTAATATTATGTAAAAAAAACAAATTGACACTAAACAATTTAAATCATAGAACTAACAATCAAAATACAATTCTATTATTTTAAACACTAAACAAAAATAACAAACCATACAAATTAAAAAAAATAATAATAATAATTTTTCAGTTACAAACAACTTGTTATGCGGTTTACTGCATATAAAATCTAGTAGCTTTTCTTTTTTTTTTTGAACAACCATATTCTTATATTAAAAACTAGCTCGACGATTCAAATACAAGAGGAGACAGATGAAGAGCACTCTTAGCCAGAGCATCTGCAATCTGGTTCCTGGGAATAAAATTAAAGGTACAGATAGTGAAATTACGAGATAGATCGAGGATATCGTGGAGAATCCCGTGAAGTTCCTTCGATTGTAGCTTCAAACTCAATGCCTTGACTAAACGCTGTGAGTCTGAGGCTACCGAGATGTGGGTGAAACCCGAAGCAATTGCAACTTCTACCGCGGTAAGAGTTGCTAAAGCTTCGACCATCAGGGGGAGGCGACGTGGAGAGCCAGATCTAAACCTTGTTGCAGAGTCTGATCCCCGCGATCTTTGAAAACCCAGCCCAGACCCGCCTTTGGTCTGGAGATCCATGAGGCATCGGTAAGGCAAGTAATCAAGTTCTCTCGATCTTGTATCTGCCATGAAGGGAGAACCGTGATAGTACTTGGTAATTTAGCTTTTTTTCCCCCTTGTGCCAATTGCCATTCTTTTGCTCTAGTGATTGCCAGTTGAATAGCTTCTTCCGCCTGTACTTGCTCCTTATTAAAGATCAATTTGTTTCGTGTAGTCCAAAGCGTCCAGAAGATCCATGGCGATAATGGTCCTCCTCTGATTCCCGTAGGTGGTAAGCATATCAATTGATTGGTCATAGCAAGGCCTTCGGAAGTAGAGGTTACTAGATGTGGAGAGAAGTTTGTGCTGAAAGGAGCCAAGTTACATAGTCTGATTGCGAATGGACAAGTAAAGAACAGGTGCAGTTCAGTTTCAGTTGCATTGCAGTCTGGACATTTGAGGTCCTCCGACACATTTATGCGGGTAAGGTTAGCTCCTTTTGGAATAGCCTGTTGTATGATCTTCCACAGTAACATTTTTGTTTTCTGAGAGGAACAAAAATGTTAGCTCCTACTGGAATAACCTGCTGTATGATCTTCCACAGTAACATTTGAGGTCAGTCGCCAAATGTTTGAGTGCCAATTGAACATGGGAGGAACAGCGGGGCTATTGAGGGAAGTTTGGGATACAGCTTATGACTGACTTATGTAGTAGCCTGATTTAGTGGTATAGATTCCATCCTGGGAAGGGAGCCAAGCCCATTTGTCAGTTGCACCCTGTTTACTAGGTTTTAGTTTGAGAATCTCTGACTCATAAGTAGGAAGTACCCGCCTGATGCGTTCTAAATCCCAGGAAACCGAGTCAGGGTTGAGGAGAATTATGAAATAGCTGAATTATGAAATAACATAATCAATACGACAACAATAATTTTAAACGTGATCTAAACGGTTTTTTCTTAAAATGCCAAAAACTACTTTTTAAGAACACTCGTAGCCACCAAAAATTGATATTTTTGAAATGGAGTGATTAAAGCTCCTAAATAGAATGACAAGGTAGTTATATTATTTGTAGGATGCATTCTCAAAAATATCGTGTATAAACTGTGTAAAAAAAAATGCTTGGTTGCATTATTTAATCTCTCAAGATTTAGCAAAGTATGAAAAACAAGTTGGAAAATCTTGACCGGCCTACAGAATCGTCAATCTCAAGATAATGTTTATAATCGAAAGACCGTCCTTGATCTTAAGTTTTGGATACTTACTATGTATGTGGATAACTAAAATAGTTATTTTTATGGCTCTTTTCACATACATTTTCTTCTAATTTTTCTCATAAGTCGCTCCAAATGATGCTTGTAATAAAACACATACAAAATGAGGAAGAGGTAATTAACATGAATAGATAAAAATTCCAAACACTTAAGGTACACAACAATGATTTCAAAGTAATACAAAGGTTATAGATATATATCATAGAAATTTGAACTTAGATTTGTGTATCGAACTTTTTCACGTGACCGTCTTCTCAATAGTATACAATTATGCATTAAATTTAAAACATCTAAAAGCGCAAGTCGATTTATGCATTTGAATAAAATATATAATCTTCTTAATTAAATAGCACAAGACATTTAACAAACATAACCATGATTTAACGGATCGTATGTGTGGGATACAAGCCCAAAGAACTTAATATATTGAGCCAGAATTGCCCAAGGTCCAAAGCTTTCTTTTGACTAGCACTGAAAATAAATTTGGTTAAAAATAACACACTATGGCCATGATTATACATATGGTTACCTGGCCACATAATATACACTATACACTAATGCATATATACATGTATGTACACACAAAAACATATTAACATTGACATTAATAATAGTATAATACATTTTCCTCGACCAAGTTGCTTTTAAATTACGGGTACTCCATGTCCCTGATCTCGATCCACCTTCAATACCTATAATTATTTGCCAAATACTCCTTACAAACACTCTTCCTCAACTTCATATCGAATCTAAATTTCGGTTAAGCTATTATAATTCACAAGCCTCCAACTAAAGAGACGTGTTAATAAATACTATTTAGAATTGTAAAAATAACATACTTTTAAATACATATGAATATCAATTGTTAGAATGTATAATCTATAGATTTACTCCGCCGTGGGAGATGGAGAATATAGAGCTTTACCATTATTTTTCGTCAACCCTCTAGCTAGTCTTACAAATATGTTAATTAATTAGTAAGAAGCAAATAATTAAGCATTTCGAACTAATTAAACGTCCACGAAGCAGACAAGAACCTTTGGGTTTCTTCCGCTGTCTTACGGAGTGTGAACATTGTCGTCAAGCCGTCCAAATCACACTAAAAATATAGTACTGTAAATTGTTTATATACGATTATGCTAAGCATCAAATCAAATCTCAACGTTATGAATAGATCATTAACCTAAAAATCCACCAACCCGTGACGCATCTCTGGTGCGACATACACATGCCCGTGAGTTTTGGGAAACCACACGTGGCGACTCACCATTTTTCCAATCCTATTTAATGTCATATCAATCTTTCTCGTAAATTATAATCTACGTCCATGACCTTTTGAGTTATCATCGATATGTCAAAAACCTAGTATGGTATTAAAGGTTTTCTTATTTATAACATGGTAAGGCCACAACCTTATATACATGTGCACAACTTTGATCTAGGTACATAAAAGGTAATTACTAAACTAATACATAAGTATAGACTAATTATAGAGGAGGACCTAATCCCACTTAATACCCCCTTTAAGTTGGAGTATGGAGATCACAAATACCCAACTTGCGTATAAAAGCATCAAACTCCGGACCACCCAAGGCTTTAGTAAGTATATCCGCCAACTGCAATTTCGTCGGTACATGCAGAGGAGCCACAACACCACGAACTATCTCATCTCGTATAAAATGACAATCCTTTTGAACATGCTTCGTCCGTTCATGAAAAACCGGGTTGCGACTCAAGTGTATAGCAGACTGGTTGTCATAATGAAGAGGAATGGGATATGAACAATCAACGCCAAGGGACTTAAGCAACTCACGCAACTAGAGAACCTCACTCACAATATCCGCCATGGTGCGATACTCCGCCTCCGTCGAAGAGTGAGAGACAGTATCCTGTTTGCATGTCTTCCAAGAAATAGGAGAGCCACCCAACTGTATAAACCAAGCCGTTAGGGAACGACTAGTACAAGGACAAGTAGCATAATCCGCATCACACCAAGTAACTAAACGCAAGTCCGAGTCCGCACGTAAAAATATACCCTGACCCAGGCGACCCTTAAGATAACATACCGTTCGTATCACCGCATCCCAATGTTCCGTACGTGGGGCATTCATAAATTGGGATAAAATGTGTATCGCATAAGAAAGTTCCGGACGCGTGACTCCAAGATAAATCAAGCGACCAACCAAACGACGATAACGAGAGGGATTGTGTAGAAGTTTACCAACTGCATGTTGCAACTTATGATTCTGCTCAAGCGGATGAGAGACTGGCTTAGCGCCAAGTAAACCCATTTCCGAGATTATGTCAAGTGTATACTTGCGCTGACACAAGTACATGCAAGAGGAGTTGCGAGCAACCTCAATCCCCAAAAAATATTTCGAGATTCCGAGATCCTTCATACGAAAACAGGAACTCATGTAATCTTTAAATTCTTGGATCAGAGCCACATAACTACCGGATACAATCAAATCGTCGACATACACCAGAACATGAAGACGAAGTAGACCAGTATCATCAACCACAGTAAATAAATAATAATCCTCAATAGACTGCGTGAACCCATAGGCAAGAAGAGCAGAAGAGAGCTTCACAAACCAACATCACAGAGCCTGTTTTAGACCATAGAGAGACTTGTGTAAACGATAGACTTGAGACTTGTCACTCGTTTGAAAACCCGGAGGTAAGCGAATAAACACATCTTCCGTCAAATCTCCATGCAAAAATGCATATGGACATCCATCTGATGGACCTCCCAATTCCGAGAAACCGAAACCTCAAGAAATGATCTCACAATAACCATCTTACAGACCAGAGCAAAGGTTTTGTCATAATCGAGTCCCTCAGTTTGATGATTGCCGAGAACCACCAAACGAGCTTTGTAACGTTCAAGACACCCATCAGAACGATACTTCAAAGTAAACACCCACTTACAACCAAGGGCCTTCTTCCCTTCAGGCAGTGTCTCAACTGTGAATGTACCACTGTCTTCAAGTGCTTCAATCTCACCACGAACTGCTTCACGCCAATGTTCATTCTCAAAATCTTCAGCATATGTTTTGGGAATAACACCATCAGTGATGGCAGCGAGGAATGCGCAATGAGAATCAGAAAACCGAGAACAATCAACATAATTATCAATAGGATACCATGTAGAATCCACAAAATCACTATCGGAACCAACATGAGTAGTATTGGTAACATAATCATGAAGCCGAGTACTGCATATCTTGGCTCGACAAGCTTTTCCCATTTGTACTTCAAGGACATTGAGAGGTTGTTCCTCTGTTTCCGAAACAGAGTCAACTGAGAGTATACTCGGCGTATCATCCTCATCCGGTAGCATAGGAACAAGGAAAGTAGAAACAGGTTCAGCAGAGGCAGGAGTAAGAGTCACGATTGGGGGAACCGGCGAAGACTGATCAGCAACCGGAGATAAACTGACAATTTCAGTAGGAGACGAAGGAGGTGGAACAGACGAAGATGGAGGAACAAGAGCAAGTTCAAAACAATCATCCTCAATATTTGCCTGGAGTGATAATAGTGGCGAAGGCGAGGATGAACCAGCAAGCTTCGTTGTAGAAAACGGAAACTCATGCTCGAGAAACACAACATCTCTAGATGTCGAAATGACCCCAGTGTCTAGATTGTAAACCTTCCAACCTTTCTTCCTGAAAGGGTAACCAATAAAAACAGAACGATTACTCCGTGTTGCAAACTTATCATCACCATGCTTTTGATTATGCACATAGCGTAGACAACCAAAAATACGTAAGTGAGTAAGCGGAGGAGAGCAATTATACAAAACCTCAAATGGACTTTTCCCTTTAAGAACTGGTGTGGGAGTACGATTGATCAAATAACTTGCTGTCAAGACACAAATACTCCAAAATTCAACCGGAAGATGAGCCTGAAAACGAAGAGCCCGAGCAACGTTCAAAATATGTCGATGTTTATGTTCAACACGGCCATTCTGTTGAGGGGTACCAACACAGGATGTCTCATGAATAATGCCGTTATCCCGAAAATAATTGGTGAGACATAGAAATTCAGAACCATTGTCGCTCCTAATGGTCTTAACCTTGCGTTCAAACTGTCGTTCAACAAGGGAGATAAAATTCCGAAGAGTAGTGGGTGCCTCTATTTTATTTGGCAAAAAATAAATCCATAAAGGTCGAGAGTAATCATCAAGGATTGTGAGAAAGTATCGAGAACCACAAATGGAGGTAGTCCGATATGGACCCCATAAGTCACAATGAATTAGCTGAAAACTCTCTGTTGTTTTATTAATGCTCAACGGAAAAGGATCACGAGATTGTTTTGCACGAATAGAAACATCGCAAGACTTAAAATCAAAACCACTACCAATACTAGAATCCAACAACCGCAACAACTCCATCGCTTTAGTGGCAGGATCACCTAATCGTCGATGCCACACATCACTAGACTGCTTCTCCATAGACTGTGCCATACGCGCGACCTCCAAACCTCTAAAGAATTAAATTCCATGTTGCTCCTCACCTGCTCCAATCACCGTCTGTGTGATGCGGTCATGGATAACACAAATCTTATCAGACAGCTGAAAAAGACAACCACTATATTTGCTTAACTGTGAGACAGAGATAAGATGACATTGCAACTCATCAACAAAAAATACGTTATTCAACCGCAGTTGAGAGCCTAAACGAACACTGCATGTCCGTGTAGTCACAGTAAGTTGACCATCCGACAATTTAATGAACATGGGAGCCATATCCCGCACATCCAACAGAAAATCAACATTACCGGTCATATGATTCGAAGCGCCAATATCAATAATCCAAGATTCAATAAAAAACTTACCCGAGAGATGCTCATGAGAATCACCTTTACGTTCATTAAGAACAGCCCGTAGTGTTTTCCAATCTTGGTCGCTCAAACCACTAAAACCAACCCTGTCGGCGTCGGTGAGAAAATCATGAGCAGCAACAGCAGGTTTGGATGCAGTGATCTGATTCACCCGAGCAGGTTCAGTCCGTTTCACCAAAGGAGATTGTGAAGCCGAGGTAGAAAACTGTGGGGAAACAAAAGAGTTACAACGATCATTATTCGAAGAACTCATAGGCTTGGACCGCAGACGGTCTCCCCACCACAAGGGATAACCGATTTTCCGAAAACAATTTTCAGCAAGGTGACCATTCCTCCCACAACTCATGCACACTGCATTAGGATCCTTGAGTTCAACATGTTTTCGTGGGCGAGAAGTCGTTTGGACAGCGAAACTAACCCCATCATGTCGCTCTTCCATCATACGACCAACTTTCATGGACTCCTCGTCCTGAGCCACACTTGGTAAGCTTCATCGAGAGAGGGAAGAGGATCTCTGGAAAGTAGTGAGGATTTGACCGCTCCATAAATTGTTTCATCAAGCTCCATCAAAAATTGATGAAGTCTGTCTTCTTCTTGTTCTTTAGCTATCTCCTCAACGGTCTTGGCTCGTTGGAAATCTGCCAAACTTGTCCAAAGTTTAGTGAGTTTCCCATAATATGCTTCAACAGCTAGACCCTGTTGATGGTAATTTGCAAGTTCAGTTTTGATCCGTTGAACTCGTTATCCATTCTTGACCGAGAACCGATTTTGTATGTGAATCCACAGGTCATGGGCAATCTCATGGTGAGCAAGAGAGCTACTCATATCCGGAGCCACCGTCAGCCAAATCCAAGAGACAACCATCGCGTTATTTTCCCACCAATCTTCAAGATCTTCAGAGTCATCAGCTGGTTTGAGGATAGATCCATCCGCAAAACCAAATTTCTTCCTTGCCCGCAAAGCAAGTCGTAAATTCATCTACCACTCATCATAGTTAGAACCACGAAGCTGTGGTTGGGAGATGACAGAACCGGGATTATCACCGGAGGACAGATCATAAGGATCAATCCGTCGTCGAGTTGCTTCAGTTCGTGTTCGTGTCTTTTTCACGGTAGAGGAGTCATCTGTGACACTGATGCCAGAGAATATACCCGACATCGGAGAAGTATATCGATGAGAATATATCGAAAATACTAAAGTCAAGGAAAGAGATCAAAGAAAAACAGAGAAACAACAGAGGATCGTATAGCCTAAAAATTTAGAATTTGCTTTGATACCATGTCAAAAACCTAGTATCGTATTAAAAGTTTTCTTATTCATAACGTGGTAATATCACAACCTTATATACATGTGAACAACTTTAATCTAGTTACATAAAAGTTAATTACCAAATTAATACACAAATATAGACTAATTACAGAGGAAGACCTAATCCCACTTAATAGGATCTAGTAAGAAAATTATATTTTATAGACTATATGCAACAACTTTCTATTTTTATTTGCAACGTTTGGTAGCTCCGAAGTAATGATCATTTGATCGTCACGATTTGGTCGTTAGTGCTTACTGCCAATTAATATTTTGTTACAATAAATTTCACAAAGCATAATTGCAATACATATACTTTTCAAGAATTGGTATATTTGTTCTTAAGTATTGTATGATTTTTTTGCCCCTGAAACAATGTATTGTACACTTTTTTGATCATATTTGGGGACAAAAGTAAACATTGCAATATTTTTCGTCATTGTCGATTTATAAGATATTTTAGCTAAAAATACAAAAAAAAATAAACGGATTAAATCTGAAATTTTAAAATATAGAAAACAATGTTAGTCATGGTTTATATCATCCACAGAACATGTTATCTTTAATGTCCAATAAACACAAAACTACAAACATTTTTTTCTGAATATAATGTTAAATTATATTTAAAAAAATGCATTGTTACAATTAGTGCACCATTTACATAGAACTTTAGTGTAAACTGAAATGCAGAATTAAAATAACTTTGAAAACAACTAGACATGGGAATATGGGATTGTAACGAAAGTTGGAAAGCTTCGTCAAATCTTCGGTCTCCCAAACGACCAAAGTTGGAAAGCCTCATCAAAACCACGAACATTAAAACTAGCCAAATTGCATAACCATATATATCTAAGAGACTACGAAATGGTCGAAGTCCTCGTTGCTACGTAGAATTAAACTTATGTTTTTGAATTATGCTTATGGGTAATTCAGACATTAATATGTATAAAAATTATAAAAATATATTTATACGTGCTGTCACTTAGACATAAATGTACACACAAAATGTTTGATGTTACTTGGAGTATCCTTCACAGTTTGCGGCATATAGATTTGGAAACAAAACACGTGTCGCGACTTGGAGATACTTCCGGATGGTGGCAAAAGAGCCACTAACAGAGAGCGTTGCGGCGCGTGTACCCAAAGTGATACACGTGGTGTTAAGCTGAGCCACAAGAGCCCATCATCACTCACGACCCGTGAGAGAGATATACATGTGACATATAGAGACGAAAATATACAACAACAACAAAAAAAAGACTCACGCTTTAAACTTTTCTTGTTTCTTTTTAATTTGTTTCTTCTTTTAAATCAAATAACTTTTGGGAATAATGGCTTCGACCTAACATACAGTTTTTTTAGTAGGACAACATAACATAAATTTCATGTCGATCACAAAAGGTCTAGCTAGTCGCTAGTATATTTCTGTTCCAGAGATATTCATTTGTGACATGCAACTATATATATCTTTGAGAGGATATCAATAACCTAGATATACTTTAGTGGATTTGTGTTAGCTAGTGCATAAGTTTTGTTAGGAGATTGAACATATTCTCATATGTAATGTTTATGCCTTCTTTCTTCGATATCGCCCAAAGATATTGATAGGCACTAAATTGATACTGTATAAATTTGTATATGGAAGGGAAAAAATAGAATAAAAACAATTAATTAAGAGACAAACTACTTTGTACGTTTGAAGAATATAATGTCACTGTCTACGTATATATTTTACATGATTACATCCACTACGAGAATTCTAATAATGTATACATGTATTAGTGAATTGAATTCTGTATATATATATAGATGTTTCTTATGAAGTTAGAGATGATTCTGGCCGACATTAAATGATTCTTGTTTAAAAACCAAAAGCAAGAAATAGATAAATGTGTGGGAAGACAGCTCGTTTAGAAGCATTGGGAACCAATGGATACATTTCCGGAGCCCCCGCCCAACTTTTTTCCTTACGGGTCTTCAACATCCACAAGAAATAAACTCAACTACAATACAACAAAGTGTCACGAGATTTGTCTATTTGCTTCTCAATTATTTATTTCACTTGATTTTTTTATTTATTAAACTATACAAAACACATAAAACTATACAAAACGCTTATTAATATTTTTTTCCTAGATTTATGTGTTCTTTTTCTTTATCATTCGTCGGCATTGTTAGTGTTTCACAAACTAAAATTTTAAGAAGCCAAAAAGGGTGCATGATTGGTAATGCTATTGTTGTGGATTAGGATCGATATCAATCGTTGTCGTATGAATGATCTTTGTTTCTTGAATCGAAAAAGATTCTAAAGATCCATCCATATACACGGTTTATGAATTTTCCAAGTCACGATTACCTTTCAACGATAATTCATAAGATGACTTTACGATCAATTGTATAAATGCTTGTACATATGAATCTGCAAATGGAGCTGAAGAACTTGCATCAAATTTTCTATATATTTTTTTCAAAAAAAAAAACTAAATATAACTTATTAATATTTTCTTTAAAAGATTAAAAATCAAATATTTTTAAATTTCTTATAATGTTTCATATAATATAATGCAATCCAAACATTATAACTTCAGTATTTCATCAGAGGGAAATATATATATATATATATATATATGTGTGTGTGTGTGTGTGTGTGTGTTACTGTTGATACATACAACTTTAACATGGCCTACAAAATTTAAGTCGGTCATGTAAATAAACATGATCCATGTTCTGAACAATACGGTACGAAGGAAGGTGAACAATTAATTATTGACAGTGCCCGCACACACACATCACGAATGTAAGCGCAAGATTTCAAATCAGTCCTTTCAACATTATGTGTTCTAATCATTTCGTATTTTTATATGTGACCAATAATTATTCTTCTAGCTATCTCTATATACATATTCCATTATTAAGTTGTGGTCTTATATATATCTTACTATGGCAAATGATACTAGTGGATAATTACCAATAATAATTTTGTCCAATTATAGATCTAAAACCCCTCACAACCAAAATTCAAGCTTGTTATATATCACGAACATAGAGATGCAAACTCTCGAAAGCATAAATATCACAAGACAGCTATTTGTTAGCTAGATAACGTTGTGTGTTGGTGGTATTACAAATATATTAGGATACTACGAGATTAGAATTGGAATAATGTTCACTAATAGGTGATTAGTTATTATTCTTTTTTTGTCTCCTTTACATATGGTTGTGTTTTAGAAATTTGTTATATTTAAGTTAACGTGGCAATTCTTTTGCATGGGGATTGAAGATGAGTACACGGTTACTGATGAAACCTTGTACTGACTTGCTTAAGAGTTTTAATTTAATTTAACTTAATTTCAGATTTGTTTTAACAAATAGGCTGGGTTACTAGGATGACTTTGTAACTACTAACTAGCATCAATAATATTATCCATTGAATTAAAATCAATATATAATAGTTTTGTAAAAAAAAATTAGCATCAATAATATATGCTGAGAAATTTGGATCTTATAACATAAGGAAATTTTGATAAAAAAAATAAATAATAATAATAACATAAGGAAACATGAAATGATATCTCTTGGACTGCAAGATATAATATAATTGTATATACATATATAGTGCAGAAAATAAGATAAATAATTACAACTACACCGTGGTAATGTCTCTTTCTTTTTCCCTATTTTGAAATATATCTCATTCTCATATTTTCTCTATTTTATAAAAAGTGTTATTTTAACACATTTCATATAAATTAATAAAATTTTAAACTAGACATGTATGTTTCTATTTAGTAATGATTTAAATTCAATGAAACGGATTTTGGGTTTAAACGTGGAGTAGAAAAATTAGCATAAAAATATACTGAAAATGTAAAATGACATTTCTTGTGAAACAAAAAAATGTCTCAAAAATATTTGTGAAATAGATGAAATATTACTCAGAAAATTGATACAAAAAAATTTCGTTCAAGCATAACTCAGCAAAACATCTAGTAAATAATTTAATAGATGAAGTACATTATGATTAAGTTGATGATGATAACATGTATACAATATATTGTTGAAAAAAAACAAATATTCAAACAAGATCTATTAAATATAATGGATTAAAAGTATGTAAGATAAAAAACAACATTATGTTCAAAACTAAATTATGGCAAAGTCATAGTTCACTCTACACTTTACTACTATATAAAAATTGATCTATAAAAACAAAAGACAAGACGTCAAGAATTTTCTCGATACACAAGAAGGTAACTAGGATAAACTTCTATGAATCCTTAAAAAGATTAATTTGTTTTATTATGTTATTAATTCAAAACGTATTCACTTGACCATTCAGAAGCCATATAAGTATATATCAATCCAAACGTTTAGTCAATATTTCGATATAGATGAAAACATTACAATCTTTCTAACTAGAAAATAAAAATAAAATATCGAAAGGAGAAAAAGACAAGTCGTAAAAACAGTAGAATATTTGCTAACTAAAAACAAGTCTCCTCCTCTTAAAAAAACCTCATGTCCAACAACAACACATAGATAGAACTCAATAACCAACAAGTAATAAACACGTGTCATCTACACGGACTTCAAACTCCATTTGTCTCTGTGTGTGTTCTGTTCTGCTTTGCTATATAACAGCTTCAAAACTCATCTAACTCTCTTAACTTAACACTCTCTCTCTTTCTCTTTCTCCATTTCTCTCTTCTCCATAGCTTAGCAATGCGAGGTCTCGGAGGCATTCTCGTGGTTTACATAATCTCCACTGTCCTCTTCGGACATTTCACGTACGTGGCACGAGGAAGATATCATTACCACAAGAGTCGTCGCGGCCTCTCGCATCCTCTTCCTCCTCCACCTCCACCTCCTCTTGAATCGGCCAATCCACCTGATCAAGTCCCGTCTGACCCGTACCCGAATCCAAACCCGAGTCCAGACCCGGCTCCGGGAGATTCTGACTCAGGGTGCATCTTTGACGTCACGTCATATGGAGCAGTGGGTGATGGTTCTTGCGACGACACGGCAGCGTTTAGAGATGCTTGGAAAGCCGCTTGTGCCGTCGAGTCCGGCATCGTTTTGGCACCTGAAGGTGGCGTTTTTAAAATCACTTCCACTATTTTCTCCGGTCCATGTCAACCGGGACTCGTATTTCAGGTGAGCCAAACAAAATAAATGATTCTTCTTCTAACAAAAATAACATTTAAAAAAAATTAAATTCACTATGCTAATAATCATAAAAATGTACCACGTTTATGTTCTAATTATATATATGTCATTTGAAAGTATTATTTATGTAAATTTAAACGTTTGTGTTTTTTGGTTGGGATTGTGAAGTTGGACGGAGTGTTGATGCCACCGGACGGACCAGAGGAATGGCCAGAGAAAGACAGTAAACAACAGTGGTTGGTTTTTTACCGCCTCGAGGGTATCACATTTGCCGGCAAAGGCACCGTCGAAGGCAATGGTCAAAAATGGTGGGATCTACCTTGCAAACCCCACAGGGTAAAAAAATTTCAATACTGTTATAAACATTAGAGATTTGCTGAATACTAATTAATTGATAAGTCGCGTGGTCGTGACAAAACAGAACACACGACAAGAAACCGTACTATTATCATTCATATATAGATTTCCTATTAAAAACAAAAAAGTTTTGTTGTCAAATAATATAATTTGGATTCTATGTTTTATTATCGTCTTTTATAGGGACCAAACGGATCATCGTCGTCTGGACCATGTGAGAGCCCGACTGTGAGTCCTAACTAAACCGAACCAAATCCAATACCGGTTTTAATTTTGTTTAGCACTAACCCTTTTTCATTTTTTTGTTTTGTTTAGATGATACGATTTTTCATGAGCAATAATATAGTGGTGAGAGGATTAAGAATCCAAAACAGTCCACAATTTCACATGAAATTCGACGGATGTGAAGGAGTTCTGATAAACGAAATCCAAATCTCATCTCCAAAACTAAGTCCGAACACGGATGGCATCCATCTAGGAAACACAAGATCTGTTGCCATTTACAACTCTGTCGTTAGCAATGGTACTGTTTTTGTTCTTTTTTTTGGTATCAGTCAATAATGTTGAGTTGTAACTTTGGTTTTAAGAATATTATTATGTATTAATTGGGAATGAACGAAAAAAATGAAACAGGAGACGATTGCATATCGATAGGAACTGGCTGCTCAGATGTTGACATTCATGGTGTCACTTGTGGGCCTAGTCACGGGATCAGGTTTGTCTCTTTTTCATTTCCTCTTCTGTCTTTTTTTTTTTTTTTTTTTTATAATTAGAAACATTCATTAAAAACAGAATATTAACGTTAATTTTAATGTTTTTGCGAATTGATTCCATTACGATGACTGTGTTTTTTACATGGATCACGGATGTTAGGTGAATGTTCCATCCACTGGAAATTGAACTTTTTATTTAGTTGACAAAAAATATCGAACTTGGCACTAAATTTTAATAAACCAAAAAGTTATTCATATTCCATAAATCTTAGTATTTTTGAACTTGAATCAAATATTTCTATGCAAAACTTCAGAGAATACCAGTTTTTAATACTAATTTAGTCTAAAACTCAAAATTACATGATTATTAATCCTTTTTCGTTGAAAAAATCAAACACAAGTACTATTAATTTTTTTCGATCTTTTCTTCCAGTGTTTGTTTTCAATTTATTCACCTTTTTCAAAACGCGATTTGATTCTAACCGCTTAAAATCATTGAAAACGCAGCATTTTAATAAACTAGAGTTATTCATATTCATAAATATCATTTTCGAGTTTTTGAATAAATATTTCTATACAAACTTCTAATAAGTATTCATCTTTCACTTAATTTGGTCTAAAACTTAGAAATCTGCATAATTCTTAATTTCTTATCATTGGAAAAATCAAAATCAACTACTATTTTTTTGTTTTCTTTTCAAATTTTGTTTTCAGGTGTTTAATTCACTTTATATGTTTGCCTGATTTCTAACCGCTAATAATTTTTTAAAAAAATTTGTGTCTCAAAACGCAGCATTGGGAGCTTAGGCGTGCACAATTCACAAGCCTGCGTATCAAACATAACAGTCCGAAACACGGCGATCCGCGATTCGGATAACGGTCTCCGGGTGAAAACATGGCAAGGCGGAACCGGATCTGTCTCGAACCTCCTCTTCGAAAACATCCAAATGGAGAACGTTCTCAACTGCATAATCGTCGACCAGTACTACTGCTCATCCAAAGAGTGTCGCAACGAGACATCTGCAGTTCGAGTCTTCGACGTCGAGTACCGTAACATCAAAGGAACTTACGACGTTAGAAGTCCGCCGATTCATTTTGCATGTAGTGATACCGTTGCTTGCACAAATATAACGATGTCGGAGGTCGAGCTGTTGCCCGAGGAAGGTGAGCTAGTTGATGATCCGTTTTGTTGGAATGCTTATGGGAAACAAGAGACGTTGACGATCCCGCCAATTGATTGTTTGCTTGATGGCTCTCCGGTGGTGGAAGAAGCGTATGATTCGAATTATGGTTGTTAGTAGCGTGTGCACACTTGGATGGTTAAGGTTTGGTTTGCCCCTTTTATTTTAGTTGTATATTTGGGTCATCCCTTGTAGGGTCTTTTAGTGGAAGCCTTATTCGTGCGATGAGATTTTTATGCATTTAGATGATGTCTCTCTCTATGGCTTATTATTTTTCGTCCATTATAAATATTTTTATATCTGTCTATCAGTTAGATCTTTTATCAGTACTTATTTCGTTTTTGTTGCATTCGTTTCATACGATCTTTTTACTTCTCAGTGAAGACAGTGAAATACATATTTCTCAAAAGATGCACTTGCAAGTAAGTAAGTAACAATATAAGTGACTTAATATGCGATTAAATATAATCAGTCACTTAATAATTACCTAATAGGAGGAACGAGTTATTTAATCAGTCAGTTAATAATTACCTAATAGGAGAAACGAGCTAAACTAAGATTAGACAAGGTGGTATGCCATAATGTAAGAATGTCATCAAGGTGTAAAAAAAAACTTAATATTCAATTTGAAACTCCTCGAGTTGGGAGGAACAAAGTACAAACAAACAGAAGGTAGATGTAAAAGTCAAAATGAGGATTTTACAGTAGAAAAGAGAAGAAGAAAGAAACACACACCGTAAGCGGACAGCATATGAATTTCGGATCACAATACTCAGAAGTAACAACAATACTCAGGCCACATCCAAATAACAAAAACGCAACAACAAACCCGTAAACCTCAACAATTCTCTTTTTTGGCGTTTGATCAAACCACGGTTTATAGGTCCACCAGTCAACTCTCATCTATACAAACAGAACCCTCCCTTCATACCACATTGGCTTGTACGATGAAGCATGATTAACTTTTGACTTTTTAGAGAGATGATTTTAAATATAAGGAATCAGATAATAAGCCAAACCCGGGGTGGGGGTGGTTTCACTTCTGAAGTGACTTGGTGTCCAGAGGAATAGTACCGACTGTTAAGATTGCAGGAGACTCATCAGCAACTTTTATGGGTACTGATCTTTGTTTGACACTGTCATCAGAAAGAGAAGCATCAACCACTTCAGAGGGGTCTATCTTCTTCTGAGAGCCAGAGGAGGTCGGTTTAGACTTGGCTTGACCCTTCTGGTTCAGGTGAGAAACAGTGGTCGGGTTAGATTCTGTAACACTCGGGTCAATCGTGAGAGAGCTCATCTTCTTCTGAGTGGGAGAAGTATCTTCTTCATTACCTTCCTTTACAGTGGTCTCCTCACTCCCATCTGATTTTGCACGAACCTCCTCGCTTTCCTCAGAGATAACTGAAGGTTTTTTGAAGGCTCCCAAGGAGGTTTTCTTATTTCTGTCAGAGAGATCTGGTCTGGGTAATGGGGAAGGGCTAATAAAGGTCCTGTACGGTAGCCTGGTTCTCTCATCCAGCATGACTCTCTGCCGGCTTTCGTAATACACAAAATCATCCAGTAATGAAGTCCTTTCCATATGATCTTTAAATATTTTTACCACTTCCAGACCTTGTTTCAGCATTATCTGCAGAAGAAGACGGTATATTAGCAAATTCTCCAGATGTGAGAATCTTCAAAGCGTGTGAAGTGAGCTACTAGAAAAACATGACCTCTTGTGTGTCTCGACTGTTGGTGACTGGCTTATTCTCATTGTTCTGCAGTATGATGTGCCTGAAATAGCTATTGGGAACATCTTTTATGATGTGCCATTTGACCGGAAAGCTTCCACTCCATTTGTCTTGTTGCCAAAAATCCATGTCTTTATCGAAAGAAACTGGACCAGTCATCTCAGCCATGCCACAGAACAAACCACTAGCATTGACCTAAAAAGACAAGCACTGCATCAGAATAAGCTTATCACAAACAAGCTAGCATGTAAGACAAGAGAAGGAAAAACTCACAGAAAAGAACAAGAATATCGGGCATTCACAAGACTTCTCGGAGGCTATTTTCTGAGCATCTTCATATGCACTCTGCAATTTCTTGTTCCCATGCAAAGTTGATGACCAGACATTATATTTGATGCTCTTGTGAACATCATCTTCACTATACGATTTAATCACAAAAAACTTAGCATTGCTGTAATCGATTCGGAGATCTTCTTTATTATACAGAGAAGGATTGATCACAATATTCCCTTCGGCATCAGCATTTCCAGCTTTTGTTGTATAGGCTTTGACAATTAGTTGATTCCCCAATCCTCTCGATCTTCGACCTCGATTTTGTTCACTAACTCTATCAGGAATTATATTTGCATAGCCACCATACATCTTGGGCCGAAGATTGGTATTATTTGTTGCAATTTTGGGAAAACCATCAAGTCCAGGTGGAGCAGTGTCTAATTGTCCAAAAGACGATACTCTGCTACTACTGGAAACAACGTCAACAGGTTGAACACTAACGGAAGTAGCTCTTCCCTGCAAAAATGAGTCAAGATCAGAATGATATATGTGGCTGTAGTGATCAACAAACTACTCCTAGAACTAAACAAATAAGCATATCAATGTCTGAAATTAGAATCACAATCATCTAGCCAAGATTCTTTCTAATTCAACAACCTCCTACTACCAATATCCAAAATTAATTAAAACAAGAAATTATTTATACGAAATTATACCTGGAGAGCTTGTCCTGATGATGGAGTAGATTCACTCTTTTCCATTTCTCCCTGCCTACTCTGTCCAGAGTTAGGCCTTGGCTTGTCTGGAGTCTTTCCCAAAGAATTTACTGCAGAGAGTTTTGGAGCATTCCTCTGAACCCCACCAGAAGAAGTGTCATTTCTATGCCTGGATCCTCTCCCATCGGATCGACCCCTGTTAGCTGAACCAGTCTCTACCAAAGAGTTTGTTGAGCTAGTCGAGATGATATCAGGTTGAATAGCATACGGAACAAAAGTAGGTGACGTTGCAACACTCTGGTAAGGAGGAAAAGAGTAAAATTGTTGAGGGCCAACAAACGGAGAATCAACGCCTATTGAAGCACCCGGAATATAAGGATTGAATGGATTGTAAGGAGACTGTGCATATCCATAACTAGGCGTATAGCATATATAGGGAGAATTTTCATTCTGCCCACCCTGAATTATAAAAATAAGATAGAATGTTAACACAGGAAAAATGTATGTGAACAAATCAACTCTAAATGAAAAAAGTTGTTATGAGCGAGATTAGTACCGTGTATTGGACTTCTGAACCATCTACACCAAAAAACATCTGATGGTTCTCCCAATCACCGGGTGACTCATAACCTGAAAATTCATAAAAATTAGGAAACTCCTCTCCACACCTTAAGACCAAGAGGATATAGAAATTGAGACAATGAAATCTAACTAAATTACCTGTACAGTAATAGCCATAACTGGCATCAACGGGGTAATACATGCCCTGGTCAACAACAAAATCAGGGGCTCCTTCGGAGGTATACATTGCTTTTAACTTATCAAAGAAATTTTTATTTTATTTTTTTGTGTCAATGGAGTTTAAATAAACACCTGAAATTAACACAAACAAAGGTTTAACATGAGCATTAGTATCACAAAAGATAAAAATTCAGAGGCTCGTTTGCAAAAAAAAAAACAAAAGTCCCCGAACTATTGTAAAAATGTCCCAATCGAACCAACAACACTCAAATTCCAAAACTGAGAAAAGAACCCTAAATCCAACGTAAGCGGTACAAACAACAATGGAAGTTAGATTGACGGAGACCTAAACGGTTTAGGCTAAACCCAGAAATTTTTCACGAAGATGCAAATTCACATCCTAAAACAAGAAAATTACATAAAACATTAAAGCTAATTGCTCGAAAGAACTCGAACGCCCAGACGAATACACACAAAGAAGAAGAGAGTAGCAGCAGCAGATACTAAATTTTTTTTATCGGGTTACCAGAAATTTGGGAGATTCACGTCATGCTCAGCCTACGAAGCTCTTCGAATTAAGAGGAAGAAGAAACGGATGCTTCAAAAGGGGGGATAAATAACAACGAAGAGAGGCTTAGTAGCAAGTGCTGGAGAAAATCAAAATTTAAAAACCTCCGCAGAATCGAAACCCTAACCCTAGATTGAGAGAAGGGGCTTGGAAAGAGAGAGAGAGAGAGAGAGAGAGCCGACGAATTCAGAGAAATAAAAAATTAGAAAACCTGAAGACGCGCAAAGGGCAGATTCATCTTTAGCTTTTGATGCAAAATACGCTGCGTTTCAACGGGTGAATCTATCCATTGACTTCTCCCTTGCAAAGTCGAAAATACCCTTGTCGCCAGAAAACACGGTGACCAATATAGTGGTCACTACGATTATTTTTACAAGAAGCTGGTGTTGTTCTGCGTGTTAATTTGAGTGGTGGCTAATGTAGCGATAAGAAAACGAACAGACCCGACAGTTGTGAATATTTAGAAAAAAAAATGTAACATCCAAGATTTAAACTCAGGTGCATAATCATCTCTAAGCATATTTTTACCAACTAATCCAACAACAACTTTAAAAAATATTTCTTTTCATATCTACTTATTCCTGTGAATATATATATATATATATATAAAGTTACTTTTTCCTCTCATTCTTGTGCAGCCACGTCAGCATTTTTTCTTTAATAATATTTTGGGTCTAAAAGATAATTATTAGCCCACTAAACATTCATTCAATAAACAAACTTTCCACATAATTTTATATCACAATTTAGGCCAACGTCTCTGGGCCCAAACTATTTCTTTAGCATATGGATTAAACCTAATAAAGTTTCTCCACGTGCTGTCAAGAACGCTCCACCTTCACACATTCCTCTCCTCCGTAACTCTCGATCCATGGCGTTTAACTTCACACAGCCTTTGTAACGGCTAAATTAATAGCCCTAAATTTATTAAGAGAGGATATCACTTTGAAGGAGAAACAGAGAAATATTGAGAGACAAATTAGAAAAGAGCCGCCTAGAGTTAAAAGGAGCAAAGAGAGTTAGAGTTTAACCTTTGTGTTCTTTGTGTGAGATTGTACTCTCTTTCTAGCTTCTTCGTCTTTGGGAGACAGTTCCCAATTCTCACCCGAGACGTGGTTAGAGGCAAATAAATCTGTTATCAAGTTCCTGTAAGTTCCAGCTAAATCAATCAATCGATCATAAATACCTGTACAGTGAAGGAGAAGTAGCGCAAGGGTTTAGGTATTGCAGCTCCTATATCTGCTGAGGCGTCGGTGACTACAGAGACGCTGAGGGAGGAAAGCAGAGAGGGAAGGTGATGAGTATTCTGTTTATTGCAAGAGAGGAAGAAGAGAAGCTATGGAGGATCGTTTCTCTGCCATCACCAATCTTCGAGGTGATCACAAAGAGGGGCTTTTGCTTGGTCCACAAATCAGTAGTGTTGTTAGCTCGTGAGTTGGTTTTGATGTTATGACTTTATTTTTGTCCGTATTTTCGACTTCCAGCTTTTAAAACCTGATATACGACGGAGAATCATTATACATCTTCCGCCATTCTCACCGCTTTCGCCACTATAAAACGCCATCAGTTCATCGACCATGTCATCGTCCAAGCATATTTGTAGCTTATTTTCTTCTCGATATGTGCATCGGTGATTTTGTTTATGAACCCATGGATAACTGCATAAATTTGTGATCTTTGAGAATTATTAGGCAAACTAATTCCAGATAACTAATTAATTATGATAGACCATTGGAAACAATATGATATCTAAAGTACTATCAAATGTTTTAAGACATAGGCCTTGATAGGTGAACACAATCAAAACTGTACAAGTGATATAGCTTTAAATTTTTACCAATCACAACAATGTTACTAAAAACTTTACTGTCTTCGTTTTTTATTCTTTCGGAATGTTGTTTTGTTCGTTTTTTTTTAAATTGGAAGTTGACTTTAGTCAAGGGAGAACTCATGTGTACAAATTTAATATTGTATGTAGGGATGTTAAAAGTGGGTTAAAACCCAATGGGTACCCAAAACCCATGTTTAATATCTGGTATGCAGACCTGTTTTTTCAGTAAAAAAAAAAGGGTTTAAAACGGGCGGGTATCCAAAATTATAGAGTCTTACACGGGTTTACCCAATAAGAATATGGGTACCCACATGTTTTTTTCTCTCACCTATCAGATACCAAAAAGACAAAATTTTATATTTTTCCTCTCTGGAAAATCAAAACACGAACCCTGAACCCTAGTCCAATTGATTTTGTTTGTTTATGCGTGAATGATTTTATATTTTGTGGGATCTCGTTGGGTCTCAGATCGATTTGAAAACTTAAACCGAAAATGAAATGAAATTTGACAATTCCGGTTTGGTTTGATTTTGTTCATGTTCTGAAATTTTCTGAAGTTAGAAGCAGTGCTCATGGTCTATGATCGTAACTCCGAAGCAGGTACGGATCCTCTTTGATTTTCATTTTCTGGGTTGGTTTTAAATTACAGCCTTTGATTGTGGGTGGAATCAAGTTTCAATTTTGAATTAGCTTTAAGCTTTGATCTGTCTATATAATTTATGGGTTCGAAGCTTTGAACTGTCTATATATTTTCTGGGTTCGAAGCTTGTTTGATGTGTGAGTGGTTGATCCTTTTGGTGTCACATACTTGGAATAGGAACAAGTCTTATTCGTTTTTGTGACAGAAATTACAAGTCATTGCCTTCCGAGGATGAGTGGGACCGTGGAGAGAAAATTTGTGACTTCTTGAAGCCATTTAGTACCATCACTACTTATTTCTCAGGTGTCAAATATCCTACATCGAATGTGTATTTTCTGCAAGTTTTGAAAATTGAACGTCTTTTGAAGAACTATGCAGTTTGTGGTGATTTTAGAGTAGAAGAGATGGCTAGGAAGATGCGGTTGAAGTTTGATAAATATTGGGATCAGTACAATATCATTCTAGCTATGGGAGCTATCTTAGACCCAAGGTTAAAGGTGTAAATTCTTCAATCAGCTTTTGATAAATTGGATCCGAGTACTTCTAAAGAAAAGGTTAAGGTTGTTGTGAAAAATTTAGAGGATCTTTACAAAGAACACAAGGAAAAAGTTTGGTCTTCTTCAAATTTCTCAACAACACAAACACCACTTGATCTTCTTAATGAATCACCACTAGAGGATGATCCGAATTATGTAAGTATTTTTCTCCATTTATTTAGTGTCTTCTTAATGAATGTAGGATGTGTTTGTATGAGGTTTGTATTTTTGAATGCGGTTTGTATTTTTGAATGCAGGATGTGTTTGAGCTTGAGAGGAGCATACAAGCTGGTTCTGACAACACAAAGTCGAATTTGCAAAATTATTTGGAAGATCCAAGGCTAGATTTGAGGTCTTTTACAGATATGGAGGTTTTGAGCTATTGGAAAGGCAATGGGCAACGCTATGGTGATTTGGCTTCTCTAGCTTGTGATGTTCTTAGTATTCCAATTACCACAGCGGCAGCAGAGTCGTCTTTTAGCATTGGAGGTCGTGTATTGTGTCCTTACAGAAACCGCTTCCTTCCAAAAAATGTACAAGCTTTGCTATGTACTTGAAACTGGTTACGTGGTTTTGCTGAGTTAGAAGGTAAAAACATAGTCCAATTTTTTTTTAAAAAAAAATTCCATTGTTTTGTTGATTTATATTTTCAAATTATAGGTGACATTGAAGACAACTTTGATGATGGAGCTGAGTGTACTACATCAGTGGCAAGTAGCTCAGGAGTATGAACCTTTTATGTGTTTATGTTTGATTGTTGTTGCCTTGTGAGTTTCTAAATATTTTATGTATTTTAACATTGTAGAACCTTTTATGTATTTAACATTTGTTTTTAGTTTTTGCTTAATCTAATTAGAGTTTATAAACTTTTGAAAATTGTCACAGATATAATAAAATACACAAAATACATAATATAAATCATATTTGTTTTTGGTATAGAAAAGTTATAGACACAAAAATACATAATGCAAAATGCAAAATACATCACATGAGACAAAAAAATTCGGGTACCCACGGGTTTACCCACAAGAGTTAAAACCCGTTCGGGTTTACCCACCAGACCTAAAACCCGTTCGAGTTTTTTGAATTTGGGTTTTTTCTGAGCAGGTTTTTTCGAGTTTGGGCCGGGCCAGGTTTTTTCACCCACCACAACATCCCTAATTGTATGCAGCATTGATAATAATAATAATAATAATAATTATGTGCGTGAGCAGCTCTCAGATAGTTTACTATTGTATGCGGACAGACAGTTGTGCTCCCTAAAAAGCAATGACAAATGTTGACGATGCTTAAATTCAAAGTGGAGAATGGACCAAGTGGGATTCATGTCTCTGTCGTCAGTTCCGTTGGCGTCAGGCAAATTTAAAATTGTGCTTCAATTAATTTAATAATTTTCATTAAATCTAATTTCCATCACCACCTTCAACTTTATTACTAATCTTTTATTTTATATAATAAAATAAAAGTTTTCTCTAAACCCAAACTATAAGAAGTTGATACATAACACTCATTTGTTATTTTTAAAATTAAATTTTTATAGTTTTTGTTAATTTCAACTATAATAAAAAAATCAAACTCACATACACTATTATTCATCTTATATAATAAAATAAAAGTTTTCTCTAAACCCAAACTATAAGAAGTTGATACATAGACACTCCTCCTTTTGACATTTGTTATTTTTAAAATTATTTTTTTATAGTTTTTGTTAATTTCAACTATAATAAAAAATCAAACTCAGATACACTATTATTCATCTTTTATAGATTCATATTAAAAATATATATGAGTGATATTATTCCAACATTTTATTTTAAAGATTAAACTAAAATAATTTAAAATTAAAATGTTGTAATTTAAATTCATATATTGTTCTACTTATATTTCAAAACATAATAAGAATCCAGAAAGTCAAACATTTAAAATGCACAATATCATTATCACTGCAATATATTAGATTTATTGCTAAAATGATAACAAATCTAAGCTGGTTTAACAAATACATAAGATCATAGCCCAATATAATAAGTTCACATTCTTACATATATTTTTAATATGAAAAAGTAAATTAACAAAAAATAATAATTGAAATCTATGTAAAATATAAGCAAAACGTAAGTAAGGTATTTTGATGTACACAAAAAAAAACTAAAATAATAGTAAGATGTTAGTTTATGTTATTTCTTCGAAATAGAATAGCGATTAGTTGACAGATGTCATGATTCTATTAATGACTAAATTTTTTTATGATAGGTTTAGAATTTTTATATTTTGTTTATTTATAAATATTTTAGTCAATTTAGAATTGACATCTATCAACATTTTATCGATACAATTGACATGTGTCACGATCTTGTTTATGAATAACTTTTTTAACCAAAATTTATATAATAAGATATTCTTTTTTTTTTCAAAATGATTTTCTAACTGTTTTTTATTCTAAAATAGATGATTTTGTCACTAATCTATGCAAAATTAATAATATTTTATAGATTTTAACAATTTATATTTTGTAGATTTTTTTTATTGGTTGAATTGTGTGAAGTAAATAGTAAATAATGTTTTTGATTAGAAATAAACAAAAATTAAATGATTTATTATTTTGTGTGTACAAATCTAGAAAATTATCTAAAAACGAAGGAAGTATAATACTTTTCAAGATATTATGTTTTAATGTTTAGAGATTTGAGAGAAAAAATTTATATTCTATATTCTATGATCCAAATGATGAATGAAAATTCTTATTTCTCTTGTATATATAAATGCTTGGTCAGAGGTAAACCAAACTTTCTTGTCATCTTCTTGGCTTTTCAAGGGAAACAACAAACATAAAATTTATGTCTGATGCCTCCGATGAAAGTGCGGCGAAAATAAATAAAATTTTAGGAGTAAATGATTCGTTCACACGAGCATTATTGCTTGTATGGGCAATCATACACTACAAGAAAACATGGATTTACCGACTGCAAAAACAGTCACTATACAGTCGCTAACTACTTAGTCACGACTGATTGGCGACTGACATACGTAGTCGCTAAACAGTGCTTCGCTAAAAAAATCAGTCGCTAAAAAGTCGCTATGGAGCTACTAATTGGCTACTGATAATTGGGGTCGTTCTTCCCTCGCCAAACAGTCGCTAAAGTTGCGACTGAATTGCAACGCTTTAGCGACTGATATGGTTACTCATTTGCGATTGTTTAGGTACTGTTTTGTTTACGTTTTGGTGATTGTTTTGCGACTGTTTAATTATCCTGTTTTTAAAAAAAATTTGGTAAAAATGCATTATTTCATTTTGTAATACCAAAACTGATTAAGAAAACATGTACTAAAACATAACAAAAATGAAATTAAACAAATACATAAGTACCATGTTTTTACAAAAGTTGCAAAAGTTCCAAAAAACATCCAAATATCCAAGAGTGTTGCAAATATTACATGAGGGAACCTAACTTTGAAAATCAGCAGGGTTTAGGTCATTGGTTTGAGACTCAAGGAAGGCGACATAGTTTGGGTTAGTCTTGAGGAAGCTCACCAAACGTGAGATCTCTGCTTGTTGCTCAGATGCAACCCGCAAAGCCTCAGCTGCAACCCGTGAAGCCTCTGCGTCACGCTCTGCTTGTTCCTCTATCTTGCGATTAGCGTCTTCAAGCTGTTGTTGCAATTTTAAAACGTTAGAAAATATAAAAGGATCAAAAATTAAAATCAAACCCCACTAAACCAAATAACTCATACAATGAAGTCCTAAATTAATGATTAAGAAGGTAACGAGCAGAACTAATAACGACGTCAATATCAAAGGTCCCAATTAAACCAAATAGTGGCAGGTCGACATTAATATTTTAAACACACACAAACGTAACTGCAACAAACGTACACTCTATAAAGGACGAAAGAAAAAATAGTAGCAAAATATACTCTCCAACTTCCGAAAAATGCAACGAAAAACACCCTACTCGCTTGACGAACTACCAAATGACGTGCTCGGAAATATCATCTCAAGAGCTGTTTGGATTTCACGAAAAACAGTCAAGCATATTATGCTAGCATCACCAGACCTTGCAAAGGCAGCCCAAGATCATCGAGTTTACTAGAATATCAACCTAAGACCACTAGCAACAATAAGCAAGTACCAAGATCTAATGGAAAAATTCATTGCAAGTGGAAATGTGGAGGCACACTACATCAAAAGAATCCAGGAGTATTTTCATAACAACAACACAGAAGAAGGGTTGGAACACTTGAAAAAGTCAGCAGAAGATAATTATGCAAACGGTATTTACCTTTACAGGATTGTGAAGTTGTGCAGGGATGACATTGAGGAAGGCCAATTGTGGCTGGATAAACTAGGCTGGAAAGAAAACAAAGCAAAGGGTGATCAAAACAGGGTAATCAAGAAAAATAAAACAGGATGAAGGTAACAAAACTAAAACAATGTAAACCTAATTTGGCACCTGTTAACAGATCTATCACCAAACTAAAAAAAAGGTAAGAGATGCAGATACTAACAAACCACAAAAGAGAAGCTAAAAAAAGATTAGTAAATGAAATCGAGCCAAAGACAAGGCTCTCAAAAAGTAGCAAAAAACAGTAGAACCAATAGTATTTCAGAATCAATACATACGCAAACAGAAATCCACAAAAAACGAGAAATTTCAAAAAGAGCAAATCAGAGTAAATCCAGCCAAATACTGAGATGGTTCTGTTGAAACTAAAATTATAACAACCTTCTTAAAAGATTCGATTACTTAATTAGAGAATGAAATGTACATGGGAGAACCAATTAACACAGACGGTCAACGAACTAACCAGGAGAGCACCAATTTCCACTACCGATTTTCGAAGGTAAGACAAAACCTTCCCAAAGGCGCCAAAAAAATTAAAGTTTTATGTATCGACACAATGAATGCTTCAAAACGAAGAATGCCCATCAAAATAAGATCTACAAGCCTACTACTATCCTTTAATTTGAAATATTGATACACACCATTCCGTCCAACAACCGATATACGGTAAAGAAGAAAAAACACAACTACAAGACACAGACTATTTCCCAAAAGGACAAATACATCCTCAAATCAATAAAACCCAATCTAGACCCAAAACACCACTACCTTTAAAGGCCTAAACGGATATTTGAGCCCAATCAATGTACGTAAGGAGAAATATATATATATATATATATAAACACCTGAATGTAAGTAAATTAAAAACCTTGTAAAAAATTACTAAACTTACAAACTTTGTAACACAATCACAAAAAAACAAACGGATAATAGGAAAAAAAAACAATGCAAAAAAAACTATTACATCCAGAAATCAACTTATACATCATAATCTACAAATATGCAATTTAAATAACTGAAAACAACACCAAATTTTAAAATAAACACAACTAATATAAAATAATAATGGAAAACTACACAGTAGATTATACTTAATGCAACAAAAAAGCAAGCAAAAAATCCAAAATGACCATTTCAAAAAAAAAAAAACACCAAAAAATAGCAACCAAGATATAAAGAGAAAATAACAAAACACTTTATAAATATCCACCAAAAAACACATATCACACTCTAATCAAACTCCCTCACTAAGCACATGTCAAATACTAGACAATAACAAAATAACAAATAATAATACATTAATCACAACTAACAACAACTTTAAATACACAATGTTAACTTCTCATCTTCTCATCATAATTATTTAGAAAACATTTAAAAAACACAGAAGATGATCTCAAATTTTGAAAAGAAAAAAGCACACTAAATTATACTTACTGCAAAACCTATTTTTTTTTAAAAAAATATCTAACAAACAACATAAGCACCCAAATCAAATACAAAAACAGGCATAAAGATGAATTTACATAACCAAAAAATAATATACACAACAAAACCTCCAAATACACCTTCATCTAACTCCCGCGCTATCGCGGGTCAATTGCTAGTATTTTTATAAAATTTATTTTTCTATAAAATGTATATTTATAACATATTACAATATTGATATTAGTAATAGAATATTGATTTCTGGAATCTGCTTGAAGATAGCACCAACATGGAATCTGCTTTATTTTCTTTGCTTGCTCTTGTTTTGTTGTTAAGATCTCTCCTTGTGACACATGTATGGATGTGTCTAACATTCCTGATACTAGCCTGCTTATTATCTAAATAGGAGTTGGGTTTCAACTTTGGTCTCTTATATGAACTTTCGGACATTGTTTTGTGGTCTGCTATTATTTGTGTCTGCTTTTTTTTTTTAATCTCATCATATCACCCTGATTCAAACTTCTTCATCGTTCTTCAAATTTGCCGTATCATCACCAATTTCAACTTTTGTGATCTGGAAGTTTCATTAGCTGTGTCAGTGAGCCCTAAAATTGTCATTTATGCTCAGAATCATTCTTACCAGAATCTCGTATGGATAAACAAGTTATAGACCATCTGAAAATAGTCTTAAGTTTTCGACGTTTAATTAGTTTGTTATGATATTGTTTATTGTTACTAGAATATCACCTTATGCTAAGTTTATCTGATTATGTCTTTCATTCTTTATCAGTTCATTTAATTTGTTATACTTTATTTCATAGGTTGGTATTGTTGCATATGATCACGGCAGATTCAGATGCAGAATTAAGCTAGATAGAAAAAGTTTATTTCAAGCACTTTTTGGCTAATTGCAAGACCTATGATATGTTTGTGTTTGTGTATGCATTGACACTGTTGCATCCAAATTGCTGGACTTTTCTAACATGCAGAATGAGTAGTTGTAGCTAAACATTGCACTTAAAGGGTCTACCTGCAAGTTGTTTAAATGATGTGCTCGTGTTTGTTATCGGATTGCATGGTTCTGAAAAAGACACCGTGTTTATAAATTATGCTCGTTACCACCGACTAATGGGCTTCAACCCAGCTTTAGTCTCTGCTGACACTTACACGCCCGGTGCCTTGGATCGACTAAAGAACTTGGCTGCGAATGCTAGATTCCCGGTTTTCGGAAGGTACAAAACTAAGTCATGGTCATCCGTTTTTTTCTTCTTGTTCCCGTATAAATTGTTTGCTTCTGCGGTTTAATGTTTTAGGAAACGGGTCATATTAGTACAAATATCTTCTTTTAGTTCGGTTTGAAAACTTTTTGGTCCTATTTTGGTTCATTTTAACAGAAATCCATTCAAATTTAGTTGGTTGGTAACAACATTGTATATTTAGTCGTCCATTAAAATGTATATATCAAAAGTCCTCTTTCTAATGAATTTTGATAAACGAAGTTCGGTTGCACAGCGGTTTTGGTTTAATGAGTGTTTCTCTGCAGGTTGGCTTGGTTTTGCTTCAGTTCATTTTTTATGTCTACCCTTGTTACAAATACTAGATATATTTAACTTTCTATCTAAACAATTTCTAAAATGCAGTAAATTCTAAAATGCAGTAAAATACTTTCTGAAATCTCAATTGTTGTGTATTTTTGTTGTTAATCCATGTGTCAATGCCTCTTTGTACTATAGTGAAAATTCTGAGAAGAAGACATAGAAAACTCCATGGTTAAGATGAAGAAGAAGGTGAACAAGAAAAAAGACAATGGTAACTTTCAGGGCCAAGCGTACGCCTAGTAAAGGAAAGATATTTCACGGATGAATATGAATTAGGAAATTTATTTTACAAGGCAAAAGAGAATACAGAAACATATGAGAACTTTGATGTATAATGGAACTCGTTTTTTCTAGAAAACTTGTCTATACTTCTAGAACTATTAGGTACAACTAAGACTATTTATGTACTACTAGAACACTTAGGTACAACTGAAACATTTCTAAAACTTGGTGAATTTAACAAAAATAAAGTAATAATAAATTAAAATTGATATTAAAATGGATTTAAACATGAATCACATGTTTAAATAAAAAGATAGAAAATACATTATTTAACACATGTGCCGCCAAAAAAGTAATAAAATATCCTCAAATTTTGTAAGTAATTGTACTTCAAGATTGTAGTTGTACTCGTTTATACATAGTTGTACTTTGATAGTATAAACTTATAAGTAGTTGTTTTTAAGATTATAAATCTTTTTTGTAGTTGTACTAATTACATTAAGTACCTAAAATACACTTCCTATACTTTCGTATAAAAATATTTGTTAAAATACGTTGTTTTTTCTGTTTCACATACTAATGAGGTTAATATTTACAAAGTAATCATAAAAGTGTAATGTAACTGAAGTAAAAATGAGACCTGGTGTGGCTAATGTTTTTAAATAATTTTCTATTTCATTCAGAATAATATGGTTTTAGTAGGTAGTAATATAAAAATAAATACTCTATAACATTGTTTTGTTATGAGTTTTATTTTATTTTACTAGTAAACTAAGTTGTACCAATTATATTCAGTTGTACCGCAAAAAAAAACACAAACAAAACTATAACTAAAAATGATTTGTTCGACAATTTTAGTGAGTTCCACATACAAAACATAGTATTCACTAAACGAGTGTGAGGAACAATAAGTAACACATAATATAGTCTTCTTTAAACGAGCATGACAAATATTTTTTTTTTTAAATCTATTGTATTTCATCTCAATTCTTTAAACAATATCTCCTGCAATCAAAATATTTGAATATGTGACAACTAGAATTCATTATCCTCTGAAAATGAATAAAAACTAACATTAAAATAGTTGTCACCTTGTATCAATATTCAATAATACTAGTTGTATCAGTAGTACCAGTTGTACCTAAATCGAAATTGGAGCAAAATTGACTTTTATCTAGCTACAGTTCGGTACAATTTAACCACTGAATTATGTAAATTCTAAACGTAACTCGACCCTAATCGACTGAAACACAAATGAGAATTAATTAGATGAACATAACATGATTAATTTTAAAATCTACAATCTCCAAATTGAGTACAAATTAAACAACAATATGTGTGCATGCATCATAAATGATTTTCAAACAGGTTAAATCTTACTAAACAGTTAATAAGCCAAAAAAGTTTACCTAAATTGAGCATTGGTGGAGCTTTAATGGTGGAGATGTTGTGTTGTACGGACGAGTTCGTGATGGAGAAAAAGAGGTGTATCATGATTGATTTATTTTTTTAAGTTTTTCTGAATAATTTTTATTCATATAAATAAATAAATATTAAAGGAAAGAGCAAAATTGAGAATTAAAATTATTGTGAAAGTATAGAGGTATGTAGAATTAATGGGAATAGTGTAGAGAAGAAATTCAGACAGACGGGCAGAAGAGAATTAAATCATTTTCTAATATGACCTTCTCAGTTTTTACCTTATTTTTCTTCTAATTTTATAACAAAAACGGGTTCAATGGATCTGCTGCGTCGGATCATGCACGGCCTCATGGATCTTTTTTAGGCCCACAGTTTCTCTATTTATGACTTAGTTTCCGGTTAACTCATGTTGGTTTTATTGGGTCTGAGTTGGATTACACTTTCCGATATGGTATTTTATGAACAAAATTTAGAAAGGATTACTAGTCTTAAAAAACGGGTTAATAATTAGCATAACCTCTATTTTTAACTTGCAATATATATATATTTTTTTCTTTTGTTAAGATACAATTTATTACGTAATTACCTTTACAAATTCTAGGGGGTTATTGGGAGGATAGTTTTAAAAGATTTTTAAGAGTTTATGGTTATTGGTTGGCAGATTCTTATATTCTTAATAAAATCTTCTGTTATTGGTATGATAATTTTGAAATTCATCTAAAATCTTCAGTTATTGGTGTGTGGATTTTGTAATTCTATTTAAAATCCTTTGTTATTATTGATTTTGCAATTCTATCAAACTCTATTGTTATTGCGAACATGATTTTCCACATATTTAGTCACTAACAACAACTTTCAACAATTTTCCACACTTGCATATACATGTAACCACGGTGCCACTGACGGCATGACTGGTTCAAAAGCAGCATTTGCGGTTGCGATTCCGGCTATTTAGCATTTTGAATAACTGGTTTCGTGTTTTAAAATGAGTGTGTTTGCAGACTAATGGTTGCAATAGCGGTTAAAGCATAATAAATGTAATATATAATTATATAAATGTTTTAAAACACCAAAAACTTTATTAAACTTGATTTATATATAAAAATCATTAAAAATACTAATATAATTATTCAAAAAAACAAATAAATTTCATATTGAAATACTCATTACTTTATGCATTTGGCTTTTCACTCACAATTTAATCAAGTAATGTGAAAAATGACAAAACATATACTTTAGATTATAGATCCTCTCTCCTAAATCTCAAATACTCAATAAGTTCCTCAAATTGAATTACAAGGCCAAGGTAAATTGATTATGAAAGAGTTGAGAAGAGTCATTGTAATTTGTTGTAATATTTTCACAAATAATCTTATTTTCTTAAACTTTTGATGAAATGTTATATTTATTTATATTTTTTTAAACTTATGTGTGATGTGCCAATAACTTTACATCATGTTTTCTGGGTTTTTGTTAAGTATAATTTTATTTTGTTGTAATTACTCTTTCTAATCTCCTTAATCGTATTTTTAATTCATTTCTTCCATATTTAATGGGTATAATGGTTAGGTTGAAGATATAAGAAAAAATTATTTTATTATATTTTTTTTTGTTTTTTGAAAAAAAAAATTCCAACCGCAATCGCCCGCAACAAGAAGAAGCTTTTGGAATTCAGTGGTTTCGAGCGGTTAGAAGCGATTAGATGATGGAGATGTTCACTTGTAGAAGATAACAATAAAAGAAGAAGGAATCAGCCATAATAATTAACTAGGTTTTAACCCGCGGTACATGGCAACACTATATTTTTAAAAGTAAAATAAAAATGTAATGTTTTAGTAGAGTAACTACATATAGGACTAATGTTTTGTAAATTTAAATTGTATATCCTTTATATCTATATATTATTTAGGTTTACCAGTTTAAATTGTTAATTCATAATATAACATGTGGTATACCGTAGTAATGTTTGTTTACTTTATATAATCGTAATTGAATAAACTCAATTAGATATGCCTAATATTTTAATGTCGATAGTGTTAACAAAATAATGAACTGATGATTTACTAACAGTTAATGATATAATTTTCAATTAATATTAATACCCAAACTCATCACGCTAGATATCTAAACACAAATTTTCTTCTTTGCTTAAGTACAATATGCACGTTTTTCAAAATCCAAATAACGAAAAATGTAAAAAAATATAGTTACATTAGTTTTATGTATTTTATGATGATTTAAAACAAGTAAACTAAATAAATCAAACAAAGATGATAGGAAGAACATAATTTTAATTAAAAAATATTATTTTATATTTCAAACAAAATCTTTAGACGTAAAGATTAATGTGGGATTTGCATATACATTTTTTTATTGTTAGCATTAAATATTGTAATGAATTAAGGAGATATTTTATGAAATATTTAGGAATTTTACAAAACAAATATTTAATTAGTCGTTAATTGATTGAGGAGATATTTTAGTAATTTTTTTTCAGCACAAAATGATTTTAAATTTCATTTTATAATTTATAAATTTAAACTTTAATGCCAAAGACATTCCTTGTAAATAATTATCAATTTCAGGATTTATTTGCTAAATGTCTCCAAAAATATCTCCTTAATTTGGAATTTGCACATACACTTTTTATTGTTAGCATTAAATATTATAATGATTTAAGATTGATGCTTCTATTAGTCGCCCATTCTATACTAATGCCAATCAGAAAGTTAAGTCGATGCATAGACGTAGGCTCCCGCTTCTTCTGAAACAACACATGGGCTTCATAAGGTGCTTAGGATGAATCAAAGGGATAGAACTACCTACTCATTATTCGGAGGTTAATCATAGAGGAGTGTTGGGCCCATTCTAACTAAGTTGGAGCGACTCTACGGAAGAATTCCTTTGAAGAAAGATCCAAGCACTCACGCCGAGTGGAGGGACAAAAAGGATGTAGAATATGCTCGGGAAGAGGGAGGAGCTATTTTAGGAAATATTTAGGAATTTACAAAAAAAATATTTAATTAGTCCTTAATTGATTAAGGAGATATTTTAGGAATTTTTGTTCAGCACAAAATCTTGATTTTAAATTTTGTTTTATAATTTATAAATTTAAAATTTAATGACAATGACATTCTTTGTAAATAAGTACCAACTTCAGGATTTATTTGATAAATGTCTCCAAAAATGTATATATAGATAGAAATATATATATATATATATAGGTAGGATAATGCCCACATTGATAATTGACATATGCCATCATCATTTGAACGTCGAATTTGAACAATGGTCAACATCTTAAATCGATATCTTGACACATGTTATAATTATGTTAACGACTAATTTTGTTTAACCCAATTTATCTTATTAGTTAATTTCCCAATATGACTAAGGATTTTTTTATACATGTCAAAATCTTGTCAAAATATTTACTAAATTAAAACCAAATTAAACATAAATATTTGATGTAAATAATAAATTTTATTTCGTTTTATAATGTAATGATTCAAAACCTATTTTTTAGGATAGTATTGTTAATATCATCTTCCTATAGTAATTTCTAAATATTGTTCATTGATATAAAGTTACATGTTTATCATATTGTACTAATCAAGCTTTTATAAGAATTTCAAATAATCATAAAAAGTGTGTACAGACTAAAAAGAAATTAATAATTGGATTTGCAAAAATTAGTATGTAAACTAACCTACAATTAACAAATTTGGTATATGTGCATATTATGTACTATTAATGGAAATTATATTTGTATAACTAGGAATGAAATATAAGAAGTGAGGTTACAAACTCTTTTATCGGTTCTAAAAAAACGCAGTCGTTCTATGATACGACGCCGTTCACGTACCAAAACGCGTTCGAAATTGGATAAGTCACTCGTAAAATCGCCATTGTAGGTTTTGTTTTGGTATTGAGTTTAGAATTGTGGTGGTTAGGGATTCCGAAATTGATTTACGACGGAGAAGTTGTTTCGAGATCTATGGAGATTTAAGATTTTGAAACTTTAGAGCATAGAAAACAATCGATTACGTGATTCATGGATAGATTGAAGAAAATTAGTAGGAAATTGAGATTTTGGTGCGTGAATCTGAGATTGAGTTTGAGATAACAATCGTTTGTGGCATTGATTTTTCAGGTTTTAGGATTGGTGGATATTGTCTTTGTTGTGGTTCTATACTAGATCGCAAGCAACCATGATGAGTACGACGGTGATGATGCTCCTCCTCCACCATCACCTACCACTCGTCATCACATATCCCGACACTGTTATTCACAAGTCCAACCTACTCATATTTATTATCATTTTGATGATGATCTTCCTCTAACTCAACACCAAGTCTGAGTGCAGTTTCTGGATGATGACTCATCTGAATCTGATGGTGATGCTCCTCCATCACCTAACCCTCATCTCCAAGTCCAAGTGCAGATTCTGGATGATGACTCATCTGAATTTGATGGTGATGCTTCGCTTGAAGGCCAACCTCCTCTTTATCATGTGCAGTTCCCGTCTGATGATGATGATGCAGATATCGACCATCTCTATAGTGTTACTATAGAGAACGAGACCCCAGATGAGTCTCTGAATGATGATGCAGCTGAATCTTATGGTGATGCTCTGCTCGATGACCAACCTCCTCTTTATCATGTGCACTTCCTATCTGATGATGATGCAGATACTGGCCATCTCTTTAGTGTCACTGCAGAGAACGAGACCCCAGATCTAAGCTGACGCAGCTGTCTCCGCTGTGCCCTTCTTGTATTAGCAATGTTTAGAGAAGATTTCTATGTTCTAGTAAACAATTTACCGTTTTTAGTTTTTTCTAATTTCTATGATGATTCATGAAAGACACTTTAAAAAGAAATACAAAACTTACACTATGTAAACTAACATAAACTTTGATTGAGAAAGTTATTTCAAGAAAAGAGAATAAGGTTTACAGCACTATAGACTAATCAAACTCCAAAATCAAACTTATATTAGCAAACCGGATCCGGTTAGGATGGATTTGACCAGCTACTGTACATTGGCTTTGAGGAGTGAGGACACATCCAAAGTGATTCAGCTGTTCATCATCTGCAAATCAATCAAGAGATGACTCAGAAGTATGAGCTAAAAGATTTTCGATTTGTGTATCAACATTTGTAAGTTTTGCTCATGGTAAGAAGATGCATGTGTTGGAAATGAATTGAACCTGTTAACGGGAATTTACCACAGAACCCTCTTAAATCAAATCAATACAACCACAAAAATATAAACAGACTAGTGATGCTAAGGGTGTTTGTAAGCCTAGACAGGTTTATAAGAGAGATTATATATACCTCAGTTGGAAAGGAGACCACTGGAACGACATTCTATGATTCCATATCTTTTGGAACCCAGTGCGACTTGTCAAGAGAACCCTTACTCTTTAGTATCAACAGCATTATTATCCTTCTGTTGGGAGTCTTCATTAGAATCAACCATGTGTTTTTTATCAGCTGACTTGCGCTTAGAATAGGTAACCAGTTTGACTACTCTCTCTGGTTTATCTGCAGACTCTCCATAATCCTTATTATGAGAAGGTTTCGTAACATTTGTAAACTTGTCATGACCCACCACTGGCTTGCTTGTTAGACATTTCGATAAACCACCATTTACAGTCCCCAGATCAGAATCATCCATATCTTCTTCACCGGGCACTGCATTATTGAGTTTGCTGGTTGAACGTTCTGACTTCTCAGTACCATCAGTGGCTATCTCTCTGTTTCTCTCTGTCGTACATTCAGCTCTACCGTTCCCTATGATCTCAGTTGCTGTAGTATCCAGTTTCTCATCATATGTAATTTCCAATTCTACTCCAGCATCACCAGTGGTGCTACGGTCATCTACTCTTGGTTTGGCATCACAAGGCTTGTCTTTACTTATTACATTATTTGGCGCCTCAAAAGACTCGCTTTTTCTTCCTTCTGCTTTCTCTTCTGAAATATTAGTAATGTCACAGGCTTCTACGTCATTTTCTTCTGCAATTCTGGATTCAGGCTCACCAGCAATTTCATCAACTGACATTGGTTCAATATCCGCAACCTTTTCTGTCCGAGTTTCTAGGAATTCTCCAGAATCAGGCACATACAGATCACAAGCTGACTGCGGTTCCAGATCAGTAACTTTAAGAGTACAAGATTCGGAATGGTCAGCTTCTTTGGAACCATTTTCAGTATTCTCTGAAGAATCAACCGCCATATCTTTATCACTAGAGGCTAGAGATCCAAAAGCTGTAACTTCATCAGTTCTAGATTCTGAGCACTTGGAATCGACATCATCTCTTTCATCCACTTCCATCTGGTCAGAGAGATCCATGGACTTATATATCACATTTTCAGAAGATATTAAACTATCTTTGTCATCAGGCGCTGAGGATGGTGAATCAACAGAATTATTAATATTGTGTACTAAATTGCTGGGTGAATGAACCAGGCTTCTATAGTCGTAGTACGCCTCAGCCTGCGGATGTCAGAACATATCAAGAATAAACTAAAAGATTTTATAACTTAGGATTCTCGTAATTAACTGTGGAATTACCTTTGGTCTCGGAGATACTGCTTCAAGCGGTTGAAATTTAAGCTCCTCACATTCGGGGATTTGTAAAATTATGTAGGCTGCTTTGTTGTTGTGTCTCTCCTCTGTGTTCTGCATACGAGAAAACAGATACAACATCAAGAAGATATGAGATATTCTGTCAGCTTTAAACCTAATATGAAGATAGGCAAGCCAAATTTTTTAACCATTTTTGTTGAAGAGCTTACTACAGGTTGAAGATAGCCAATACGAATATCAGATAGACCATACCTGAAACTGAGGATGATCAGGAGCACTGAACAAAGTTATAAGCCCTTCATGGTCTTTTGCATATCCTCCATCCATTGGTGCAAGATCATCTCGTTTAGCCCTTTCGTCAGGTGCTCCCTTCCCTCTGATGATCAACTGCCATACAAAGAAATAACATCGTGAAGCTGAAGGAGTAAAAAGAAATACCTCACAAATATACAAAAAAGAACGAAATTGTTCTGATTATATCCTAAAGCATTTGGTTGACTCCCCACTCAATTCTGCTATCTAATTCTCAATGCTTCTAGGTGCAATCTTTTTGACAATTTATTTTCACGAAACTAATCAATCTAACCTTTAGATCATTGTCTTGTAGGAACTTTGCGGTGCAATCAGGACCCCACAACAAACCGATCCCTCTCTCTTTGTTAGGAAAGAGGCCGTTGTCTTGTGATGGATCTGACCAAAGAATGTCACCAGGAATCAAATTTGAACCTCCAGTAGGAGGATCTATAACACGCCTTTTCACTTTCAATAAATCCTTCAACGAGCCAAGAGACAAGGACTCTGATCTGTTTTCAGTCTCAAGGACACTATTATCTGTTTGTTTTTTCTGAGCTCGCTTGCGTTTTCTGCTTCGTTCTTGCTTGTCCGAGAGAAATCTTGATACATCACGAAAAAGACCTCCATGAGCTGTGAATACCTTCCCAGCAATCACAGAAGCCAAAGGAAGTAACTGAAAGCATTCCAAGCACTTCTTGTAGACAGAAGCTCCTTTATCACCATACTTGGTAAGTACTTCATTTTTAAATCCATACAGTTGTGAACAACTTCCGCTCTCGTGACCGCCACGTAGAAGATATACTCTTTCCGGTAGTAACACCTAGCAAAAAGATGAAGCGCCTGCTATTAAAATGTGTTGTGGCATGACTAGTCTAGCTGTATAATAGCAGATTCTGCTCCAAAGACACAAATTTAAAGATAATAAGATTACCTTCCATGATAAAAGAAGCAAGAAGGTTTCTAAACCCCAAGCTCCTTTGTTTACATAATTCCCATTGAACACATAGAACTGATCACCATTCGGGAGTCCTGCATCACCATTAGGAAATCCTGCATCCTGCATGAGGAACAACAAATCATGTAGCTGCCCATGTAGATCTCCAACCACAACGACCTTTGCTTTGTCACTCTCAATCCTAACGCAGTTTGGCTCTTTTTTCAGGATTTTGGAAGCAGAGAGAACCAGCTCATCCAAGACATGAAAAGGCAGAACACTTGAAAATTCACAAGGTGGGAGATTCCTCGACGACCAATCAAACCCCAACATTACATCACAAATCCAACTGAAAGTAAGCTTCCCTCCTGACGGCCAGAAAAGAGGTTTCTGGGAAAATGATGGTAAAGACTGCTCACATCCTATATCCTGAATAGGTGGCATCATTTCCAAATGTTCCACTGAGAGACCATCATGGATTCCCATTTCGCATACCATTTCTCTAGACATCGGCTTTTGGGGTATTATTGTAGGAGGTAACATAAAAAATGGTTCTGAAGTTGGAGCTTGAGCAACAGTGCCTATAACAAAGGAATTACGAAAGTTAAAAAGATAAGTCTCGACAAAACTGGTTAAGGACATGAACATGCAACATGATCTGCAGATACAATTAATTGGGATATCCATAACTCTAATATCATTATATCAATTCATTTCTTGTATTGGTTACATCTAATACATCACCAAGTCACCGAAAGTTTAAGTAGAAAAATCACTATGAAAAGGAATTGTAGCCTAAAATTATTCTGATGCTTTTTATGGAAATCCTACCATTAGATAATGAGCCTAAAGGCGCATTGAGTTGAAGGGCGCCTGCACACATATCAACGATATCTTGTAATGTCTGCCTTGCAGTGTCAACAGTAAGGTCCTCCTCAAGTGAAGCCTTAGATCGGGAATGAATGGCTGCAACCCTCTGAACCTGTAATTTTATATTGGCTATTAAGTTTAAGTAAGTCGAAACCAAAGAATTATGATGTTGACCATAAACTTACAAGCACTTGGAAAGCAAAACCAGTGGGTAGAAACTGCCCAGGGCGCCTCTCGTTCATAGGACTAATAATTCTTCTAGTAATTCTGCGGTACCACTCCATATAAGGATCATTATAGTCCATTGGGCTACACTCTGGCTCACCGGAAACAACAGATGACTCACGTGCCTCCCACAGTTCAATATGTCGACTGTGACGTGCTGACCAGTCATATTCTGATTTGCCTCTTTTGTCAATAGAATGAAGAGCTTTTTCATTATCACACGGTGCTGGTATTGTTTGGTGAAGACCAAACTGTCTAAGTACCCGATCAGGGCGATGCCACTCAACAACATCAAAACAAATCAGTGGTGCAACAGTTCGCCATATGTTCTGACCACTAATACATATAAGAGGAATCTTTGCTAGAAGATCTGGAGTGTAAGGCTGCCATATAACCTACATCCACAACATATAAGAAAATCACAAGTCGCATCTTTTGATGAATTATTCAGGGGATTATGTAAAGTAAAGAAGTTTGCCTGATTATCTACCTAAATTATGAAAACTAGTATTACAATACAATTTTGGATATCCCATCACTGCACACTATCATAGCTATAACGGCTAAGAGACCAGTACTTTTTCCTCTGCTTTCCTAAACTCAACGGTCAAAGCTTGGTCATCAAAACCATTATTTTTATACCTGCTCATCTTTCTGCTGGTCAAACTGGTCCCTGTAAAAGTCCAGTCCTCCACGAGGATTCTCTTTATGACTCAGAGAAGCCCTCCACCTAGCTTTCAAGCAGTTTCATAAGTAAACCAAAATTGAAATTAAACTTGTAAGAACAAACTGAACAGAAATATGATAAAAATTCCATTTACCTACAGCCTAATGGATCTGGTAAAGGACCAACTATGCCATCCATATAAGAAGCACCAACATCTTTAAGTCTTCCTGGACGACCAACATGCAGTCGCTCCCATGCCCATAACTGCAACAGAACAAGAGGGCCACAAATGGTAGAAACAGTCCTCTTACTTGCCCGACACAACTCTCTGTAGAGAAGTGCTAAGGTAGCACTACCCCAGCTAAGTTTGGCCACTTCACCAAAGTCCCTTAGCAGAGGGAGAAAGGTCAGCGCCACATCATGTTTAGACTTATCTCCGTATAGGAAACCACTCATCAAAGCTAATACAAAAGCCCTAGTGTGACACTTCAACGTGGCTTCATCGGGGTTGGCAGGTAAATTCCGAAAATGATCACGCAGCCATGCTAGGGACACGTGAGAACCATGTAGATCCTTGGGACCTGGCCTCTGACCTAGCAGGTCCTCACATAAATCAGCCCAGCTGCATTTTGTACTCCCAGTTACTGCAGGTCCATCCACACGGAGACCCAACAATATATTCACATCTTGTAAAGTCACTGTGATCTCTCCAGCAGGAAGATGAAAAGTATGCGTTTCAGGTCTCCACCTCTCCACCAAAGCTGTAATCAGAGCATAATCAAGTTGTATAAACGCAACCTTGTACACTCCATACAGCCCAAACTCGATCAATTTCTGACACACAAGAGGGTCCAGAGGCCAATCTCGCATCCCCAATAATTTGTGCCGACATGTCAGTTCACGGGGAGGAACCTGAAAATGTGAAGTAAGACTCAAATATTTTAACAATTTAACACCTGAGGCAAAACAAGAAACAAGAAAAATGGCTAACTAGTAGTACACACCTCATCTTCCCATATAGCAGCTGACCTATGCTCATGTTGCCACACCAATATAGATTGATCAACTGGACCAGGATCCAAATCAAAGTTTAATAGACTTTGCACCTCCATCTACATAATATATCACAGAACAACAACATAATGATCAAATGAATATACAACATAAAGAAAACTCAACAATCATAGTTTCAATTGAAAAATTCTCTGACTTCTCTATCATTTTGACAAACTAAAGAGTCACTAGAAATGAAGTTTAGCTTCTTGAGTAGCTATTGTTCCGATCAATTTAGCAGCTCAATCCTAAAAGTACTAAGATCTTCTTCTTCATATTGATATTGATACTTAAATGTTCTTAAGCTCGAATTATGAGTAGCAGAAACAAAAAAAATGAAAACTTCTAATTACGTTCCTAATATGAACACAACAAACCCTAAACTGGTACGAAACACAAATGATCCCACAAAGCTTAATTAATGGTGGACACAGACACGAAGAACAGAAACAAGAAACAAGAAACCACAAAAAACAATCCAAAACAACAAAAAGTGCCAAACTTTCGAGAAAGGAACGATTAGCATAAACAAGTGTGTGGGTGTGTGATTACAATCGAGAGAACGTACCAAAGAAAAGCGTCCGTGATCAAACAAAAAGAGACGTTTGTAAAAAGAACCAGAGGAACAAGAATTGTAATAAGCAAAGAGAAGCGTTAAGCGGGAGAGAGAGACACAGAGAGAGAGAGCTTCCAGATCCGACAGAAGTTTTCGCCTTTCTTCCCTTCCCTTTCCTTAACGAAACGTTTAAGAACTTCTGATCCTTCTAGGTCTGTCCGAGGATCTAATCTTTTTAAGTAACGACGACGTTTTACTCAAAAACTTATCCACGAGCCCGTTAACCTAGTATTGGGCCCCTTGACCCAAACAAAGCTACAACACGATAACGTTTTTGAGTGTAAAGGATACAAACACTCGAGTCTCTGGGCATCGTGCGTTGAAGTTTTCTCGAAACAGAAACTGACAAAAGAGTTGTTCTATTTGGAGTCTGAAGATTGTACAAGACACGTGGCGTGAACCCAATTCGTAAAGATGCCACGCGGTACACTTATGCATGCACCTCATTTGAAAATCATCAAGTCTCTCTCTCTCTCTTTTTCTGACTTTTGATCGCCGAACCTAACCAGTTTGTGATCTCCTATATAACCGATCATCAACTCAATTTCCTTTAACATCAATACGAATATATAGTCATTTCTACATCAAGAACGATAAAATGCCAGGGATCACACTAGGAGACACGGTGCCGAACCTAGAAGTGGAGACGACAAATGGCAAGTTCAAGCTTCATGACTACTTTGCCGATTCTTGGACCGTCCTCTTCTCTCATCCCGGTATATACGTTTAATGTGTATAGATTAGGCCTAATTCAACCGGTCTAGTCCGGTTTTCATAGTATCTGATTTTTGTCGACGGATATACAGGGGATTTCACACCGGTATGCACGACGGAGCTCGGTGCGATGGCCAAATACGCTCATGAGTTCGAGAAGAGAGGCGTAAAGCTCCTTGGTTTATCTTGTGATGACGTACAGTCCCACAAAGACTGGATCAAAGATATCGAAGCCTTTGCGGTATAACTTATAAATATACACATGCATACCAAAACTATTAATCTTTGATTACTTAGCTAGATATCATATTTTGGGTTGTGATTAATTTGTGACATATATGTAATATAGCACGGAAGCAAGGTGAAGTACCCGATAATCGCAGACCCGAACAAAGAGATCATTCCTCAGCTTAACATGATTGATCCAATCGATAACGGACCTTCTCGTGCCCTTCATATTGTCGGCCCTGATAGTAAGGTAATAAATCTCAATTCTCACATAGTATTTTGTATGTATGCAGGTATGATTTCATTAATTGGTTGATGTTTGATTTGTGGGATATAGATAAAGTTGAGTTTCTTGTATCCCTCTACCACGGGACGTAACATGGACGAAGTACTGAGGGCTTTGGACTCGTTGTTGATGGCGTCCAAGCACAAAAACAAGATCGCCACTCCGGTTAACTGGAAACCGCATGAACCAGTTGTGATTTCGCCTGCCGTGTCGGACGAAGAAGCCAAAAAGATGTTTCCAAAGGGTTTCAAGACCGCCGATCTTCCGTCAAAGAAAGGATATCTGCGTCACACTGAGGTCTCTTGAAAGATCTAAACAAAAGCCTAATAATAACGTAATACAAGTATTGTGTAATATCAGGCTCTTTTTTACGTGTTCGACGAAAATAATTACGTTTTGTAACGTCTATCATGATGTGTTTGCACCTACTAGTTGTAACAGACCTTGGTATTAATAAAACAAAATCTAGTTTGTTTTATGATTATACGACGTTTTAGTACTTGTCGGATTGGATTAGAAAACCGAATGTTCAATCTTCCATTTTGGTCAAGAATTAAACAAATCAAATATTAGAAAATTGAATTGAGTTTATGAAAATTCTAACACTTTCAATTTATATTTCCAAATTTGATTTAATTCGAATTTAAAAGAGATAACCGATCTGTAACCGTATCAAACCGATATAGTATATGAACCGAAATCTGGATCAAATAAAAGTGGAGACTATACGACGCCGTTTATATATTCTAAAGTTAATTTGGATATTCACCGGTTTGTTATACGATCGCTGATTCATCGTCGTCGACGGCGACCACTTGTATTGTTCTTCACGCTCCGATCGATCTTCTCCAACTGGATTTTATCGATTCGCCGATTAGGATCTCATCGATCAACTGTGAGTATATTCTATTCGTCTTAGTTGTTTTGTTTGTTGGATCGATTTATTTACTGTAGAGGAAGGAACATCTCTATTTGGATCGATTTGTTGCGAATTTCTAATGGCTTTCTCATGGATTTATCGTGAAATCGGTGATTTTTTTTTGTGTGTAGATAATTCAGTGATAAGCTTCCGAGGAACTATTATTTTCTTTTTTTTTTTACCTTCTCTGATGTTACTTACATGATCAGCATTAGAGAATTTCAAATCTTGGAAGCTAACATAATTCTTTGGGATTTAGGCTTGAGTTCTTCACGTTTGGCTTGATGAACTGTGGGAAGTTATTGATTTTGTATCAGTTCGAATAGGATCTAATCATATCAGAAATTGGAACTTGTGTTTATGGTGTTACAAGTCGGATGAAATTTCTTAGCTGGTCATATTACTTAGGATTCAGGTTTCTCTAATGAATTGAGTTCCTTAACTGGGCAAGTCATTTTTGTTTATCCCAGTCAGAGGTCAGTGTCGTTGAGGTACCAATTGATCGCTGGATTTAGTATGATGGTTTGAGTTGTATAAACTTCCTGAGCTGTTTCAGACTGTGATAGAATCTAGTTTGCCAATCTGTTTTTCCTGTGATGTTTAGAAACCGTGAACATATGGCACCGTGAAAAGTCATTCGCTTTGTTGAGACTCCATCTAGTAACTAATCATTGCTACGATCGATACTTTTTATGTGGTTTGAGTTTGTGATGTAATAGATTGCTCTTGAGGGTTGTCTGCTGATCATGATAATTACGAAATTTTGAGTAGTTCACTGATTTACTAGTTCTTTTTTAGTAGGCTCGTTGATTAATTTATTTTACATGCTCTACAACTTCTAGGAGAATGTTGTGATCATATCTGTATTTCTTTTTGCTGCTATACCTAAAAACTCTTTTTACATAATCTTTTACTTCAAGGACAAATGAAGCATATAGTAAAGATCTTGAGCCTCTTGGTGGCAATCTCTGCCTTCTGGATTGGTCTTTTGCAGGCTGCAATTGTTCCTCGAAGCCACACTTGGTTGGTGAGTAACATACAATTTTGGTTCTGCTTTTTTATTTATCTATTTTATTTGAAATTAGGATTGTGTTTGATTGGGTAATGTTACCGTTCAGCTGCCAATCTACTTTGTTGTATCCCTCGGATGCTATGGTCTATTAATGGTTGGAGTCGGCCTAATGCAATTTCCTACATGCCCCCAAGAAGCAGTTCTGTTGCAGATGGTACTTATGAGTCAAGCTGTTTGCCAAATTTGGTCTTGGTCTTATTTTCGTTCTGCTGAATTTCGGTTTATAATCAGAGTCCAGCGTTATTCATTGTTGGCATCGTTTATCTTATTGCTAATTTAGTGTCTTTTACCTATTTCATTGGTTGCAGGATATCACAGAGGCCAAAGAATTCTTCAGGCACAAAGGGGTCGATGTTGGATCGGACTGACACAAAAGGCTTATAACGACCAACATTCAGAAATAGTTTTTGTTATCGACAAAAGACCTTAAATGTACTGTTTGGATATTTGATGTTAAACAGTGTTTCTCAAGGATAAGTAAAACGCATAAGCTTATGCATCCCAACTCCTATCGCAAAAGTATAACAATTTTAATACTTTCTGTTCCTTGTTAATCATTCTTTCTTGTCTAATGTTAATGGATGGTGCCAAAAAACCAAGCAGAGTGATTAAACCAAAATAGCTTAGTGGTGAAGAGACTATCTTCTATTTGAAACATTGTTACACCTGCAAACACCTTTGTGTTCTTCTCAGTAAGTTTAAGAGATAGAATCTGATGCGAGGAGAAAAATAAACGACAGGGGAAGAAAATAGGGCTTGTTTATCTCTTCTTCTTGCCACCTTTGCCTGACTTTGAAGAAGTTCCAGAGGTTGAAGTTGTGGCCTGAGGTTCCTGCTTCTTCGCTTTCTGAGATTCCTGCTTCTTCACTCTCTCTGGATGTCTCGGTACCAACTCTGCAATTTTCTGCATCAGTTGCTTTCCTGCAAATATAAATCAACACGAGCACATCATATGTCTGTAGGAAACAACTTGCAGGTAGACCCTTTAAGTGCAATGTTGAGCTATAATTACTCATTCTGTATGTTAGAAAAGTCCAGCAATTTGGATGCAACAGTGTCAATGCATACACAAACACAAACATATCATAGGTCTTGCAATTAGCCAAAAAGTGCTTAAAATTAACTTTTTCTATCTAGCTTAATTCTGCAGCTGAATCTGCCGTGATCATATGCAACAATACCAACCTAAGAAATTCATAATATAACAAATGAACTGACAAAAAATGAAAAACATAATCAGATAAACTTAGCATAATGTGATATTCCAGTAACAATAACAATATCATAACAAACATAAACGTCTAAAACTTAAGACTATTTGCAGATGATCTATATGTACATAATGTATAATAACTTGTTTATCCATACGAGATTCTGGTAAGAACGATTCTGAGCATAAATGACAACTTTAGGGATCACTGACACAGCTAATGAAGCTTCCAGATCACAAAGGTTGAAATTGGTGATGATACGGCAAATTTGAAGAACGATGAAGAAGTTTGAATCAGGGTGATATGATGAGATAAAAAAAAGCAGACACAAATAAGAGCAGACCACAAAACAATGTCCGAAAGCTCATATAAGAAACCAAAGTTGAAACCCAACTCCTATTTAGATAATAAGCAGGCTGGTATCAGGAACCATTCACAGGAAGGTTAGACACATCCATTCACAAGGAGAGATCTTAACAACAAAACAAGATCAAGTAAAGAAAATAAAGCAGATTCCATGTTCGTGCTTTCTAGGTCCATGAAAACTGGGTTCTAGTCAGATACACAAAACTGCACGCTCTATTCAATTTATCATTGGGATAAACATTATAAGAATACACACAAGGAACAAATGTTCAACGGCGAGTGGAGATCTGAGGTCTTACTTGAAGTAATGGCTGGATTGAGTAAAGTCCCATCCTCCCTTTTCAACTGCACTCTAACTCTACCTACTTGCATGAAATCGCGCGGGTACGCTTTGTCAATCTGAAATACCGTAAGACCTCTAATCAAAAACGACACGAGATTATCACATTAATCTAATAGGATGGGGAGGATTACCTCGACAGCACTAGGGAGTTTCAAATGCTTGCAACAATCACTAATCTCAATACAATTAGGATTCTCACATGCTTGACTCACACTGATTCTTCTCCCCTCAGCTACAGTTTTCTTTGAGTTAATATAGACTGGATACACCACTACCCATTTCTTGATGTTGAGCGCTCCACTATCCATCTACACAGATAAAGAAAAAAACACGAACTTTAAACCTCTAAAAAGTATCCATCAAGAAGAAACAGAACCAAATAGATCAATGCAACTTTCAAAACCCAAAATCTAGAGGCCAATCTTAATTACAGCCATTAACAAGGCCAATCTGTTCATCATGGCCACAAACATTATCGTTAACTGCTCTCAATGAAATCTGAAATTAACAGTTGAAAGATCTAGAAACCCACGACCTCATACGCGATTAATTACACAGGAATCACACAGATCTGTTTCGATTTCGCTGGGAATTGTCAAGTATCGAGGCCCCAAATCGTATATATGCGAAAGAAGGAAGACAACTATTTTTCTTCTCCAGGAAAGATCAATTGATGCTTAATTTAACAAAAAAAAAAAAAAAATAGAAGATAAAAAACGAACCAGTGATCAGATTCGGAAAATTAAGGAAATCAAGCTTTTGAAGTGAGAGATTGCTCTCGGATCAGAAAAAATCGTATAGCCGGAGAAGAGCAACGAAGGAGACGACGAGGAGAAGTAGAAGATTTTACGTTCTTTTACCCTTGGAATTATTTTGACTTACTTAATAGTTAATACCGTCTTGAACCGTTAAAACCGGATTAAACCGAAAACAATTGAAATTGATTTTTGGTTTGCTTATTTCTCATAAGAAGAGAGGACCAGACTTTTACTCTCTGTCTCGGACTACATAGACGATGGAGACTGAATACGACCAAGTTCTTCGCTCCGTTGCTCAGGTGAATATCGCCGACCAGACCGGAGATTCCGGCGATGTTAGCTGTGAAGGAGACGGTGTAAAAGTCTTGTGCTTCACTGAAGTTTTCGATGATGTCACTATCCAGTTCCAGATCATCCGTCTCGCGAAACAGGTTCCCGCCAGTAACTTAGCTTTGCTCTTTTTTTAACCTAATTCTCCCGCCTTCGATCTTCATCGGAACGAAAGCTTAATCTGGGAATTTTGTGTAGATTTATGTATGGCTTGGTTGTAACTCCGCCAAATTTGGGAATTTGTACGCAGCCGCTTCAACACGACCGGTGAGATTCTTAAAAGCTGCAATTAGGGTTATCAGTGGTCTGATATTGGGATTTTTTTGGTTTTGTTTCTATGGCAGAGCAATACCGTGAGTGTTACTTCAGTACTTGGTGGATCATCTGATAACACTGGATCTGGCATTGCGCGTAGATTAGGTTAGGAGAATCTTTATGATTGCAATTTCAAATCCTTCTCTTTCTTGTTATAAATTCTCTGTTTTTTTGTGTGTTGTCTAGTGTTGAAGACTGGACTCAATATAATACTGGCTTGCAACATCCCTAAGAACAATCCCTTGCTCGAGGTTTGTTCTTTCGCTTTTGCTTTTGTCTTATAGAAATGAGAAAGAAACAAGCTTTATTTAGATAATACTCGTTTGTGTTGTGTTGTGTTGTGTAGGCAAAAGCTGAGAAAGTGTTGATTAGAAAGCTGATTGATCTTGGTTACACAATGCCAAAACCTGTAAGAGCAACATAGCCGGTTTAGCTGTTTCTTTAGTTTGTTTCTCCTCTTTGTGTTCTACCATTTTATCTGCGGATAATTAGTGAATGATTCTAACATATCTAAGATCGAGTGGCATGAATGAGTTTTCTTAACACTATATATCTTCTCCATATTCAGAGAGTTGGTTCCTTTTTACATGGCTTTCAAATGTGTTTTTTCTTCTCCCTCTTCTTTGTCAATTTTGGCCTGTCGTTTCGTCATCCAAACTTGGAAGCTATGTGGTGATGCATTATATACAACATGCTTGATCTTTTTCTTTTTTGTTGTTCTGTTAAGAAGGCAAATCCCTGGGACATGTCAGAGTGTGAAACTACTGTATGATGGAACCATTCCTCTTTCCCTCTATATTTGTCACTTGCAGACCTGTGTATTGATAATGTTTTAACATAAAATTGATGTGTGTGTATGTTGACACTTGTAGACAAACAAATCACTTATTCATCATCCACTGTGAATTTATTGGGGACTTGTACAATTCAGTCTTTGGCTCTATCCCATGAATATTCCAGTGTAATTGGGCTTTGAGTAATCCAGATCAGGGTTACCCAAACCGGAATTTCGAAATTTGGTTCGGAATTATAGATGCACCAAACTAGTGAATAAGTCGGATTAAGGTTTCTCGGTTTGGTTTGGTTTGGCTTTTAACTCGAAAACTAAATCGGACAGGAATAAACCAAAATTATAAACCCTAAAGCAAGTTTAATGTTCATCATCGAGATTCGAGGACTCATACCTTTTCCGAAACTTTTGATCTTCGTAAACGACGTCGTTTCAGGGTATTAGTTTAATATCCACAAAACGACATCATTTTCTACAGAACAGAGACGATAGCTCCGTTGCTCGTTGGGGTGAATTTGTCTTGGTTTTTTTCCTGGTTAGATAATTTCTTTGTATCTTCTTTCCTTGGATTCTTTGATTCCTCCAGATTTAATCACAGTTCCAGTTCTATTACATACAGTCTCAAAACCATACCTTTCTTGTTGGTCTCTGTGACTCTTAATCTCTTATGTTCATTGTTCATTGCTTATAGGCTTTCTGTTCAAAGCACAAATGTTGTTTTCTTTTCGATCCCTGAGAGCATAACGTGATTAGTTTTAGTCCTAACAGTTCTCTGTTACATGTGTTGTATTTGTCTAGTTTCGATTTTCGTAGACATATATAAATTGAGAACACTGGGAGTAATAAATAAAAGAGTTTGGGCTCTTTGGAATGGATATGCCAAAGAGACCATCCTCTATTTAGCGCTAATAAAAGCTTTTTGAATCTTATCAGGTTTTGTTAGTCACTAACTCTGGTGAAGCCGAGTCTAAAGTTATGACACCAGTAGAAGAGGATCATTGTGAGGATTCTCATATTTATATGGGATTTGCTCTGCACCAGGTAATAACACTAGTATTGGTTCTGTAATACTGCAAAAGTTTGTTTCTTTTAGAGTTATGGTGGTTGATTTCCCTTGATTGCAGGCTAAACTTGCTCTGGAGGCTCTTGAAGTTCCCGTGGGGTCTCTTATTTTTGCCTTTGCTTCATCCCAATTTGTGTTTCTTACAAATATCATCAGTGGTCATATTAGAGAACTAATGCTTCTTTTCATTATTCTTTTTCTTTTTTTCTTTTTCTGGTTTGTGTGGATCAGATGTGTTATTCTTGAGGATGGTAAGGTCATTGCTTCAGGGAGAAACCGAACAAATGAGACACGAAATGTAATCATTCAAACTTCCAGAAGTAACTAGGCTTGAAAATTTCTATCTGTTCTAGCTATAAGCTAGTTTCTTCAGTTATATATTAGATTGTCTATCTTTCACTATCCCTCTCTGGCTTAATTTATTGAGTTATACAAGAAACATATGATTGTTACCGTTACATTTTTGTTTGAACAGGCCACAAGACATGCAGAGATGGAAGCAATTGATCAACTTGTCGGACAATGGCAGAAAAATGGACTCTCACCTTCACAAGTCGCTGAGAAATTCTCGAAATGCACTCTTTACGTAACATGCGAACCTTGCATAATGTGTGCATCGGCCTTATCGTTTCTTGGTATGAATTCCTTAAGTTGAATTTAGACATTTATTGTTTTGTTTTGTTTCTGATGAGAAAATGATATGCTCTGCTCTTAACTGAAGGTATAAAAGAAGTGTATTATGGATGTGCAAATGATAAATTTGGGGGATGTGGTTCCATTTTGTCGCTTCACTTAGGCAGTTCTCAGCAGTCAGATATTCTGTAGGTTCTACGATCACACTACAGTCTTATAAAGAGATGCCTTATTAATTGAATTCTGTTGTTTATAGGGAAGAAGCTCAAGGAGGCAAAGGGTACAAGTGCAGAGGAGGAATAATGGCAGAAGAAGCTGTCTCTCTTTTCAAATGTTTCTATGAGCAAGGCAATCCCAATGGTAACCAGTCTCATCTTTACTTATAACTCTATTTCTTACGAAACATCTCCATAAGTTTTTTTTTCCCCGTTATAGCCCCAAAACCAAACCGCCCGGTAGTTCAAAGAGAGAGGACTTGAGGTTAACATGTTGCAGATATTGGCGTTCATAGGACTCTGCATTGAAGGTTGCTCTATAGAACATTGCCCATTTTAGCTTTCAGTCCCATATACCGTTTACTTTTTGTTTGATTGTTTGTAAGTTTTCAATGATTCTCCTTATGGTTTTGCTACTTTTTGCACATGAAATTATAAGAGATACAATTTTCAAAATCGAGTAAATGCATTTCCTCATAATTCGAAAATTTCAACTTACATCTAGTGTGTGTATTTTATACAATTTGTACTGTTCATATATGTTTAGACAGTTGAGAATGAAACTTGATTGAACCCTCTAGAGGTTAATTAAAAACTCTGGTTCTCTAATTATATCTGCGAATAGATTTTGGACTACGTAAACAAAATACCAACCGCATCTGCTAAAAACAGTAAACAATCAATCTTCATGGTCACTTCACGACTTCACGTACTACTGAGAAACAATTAAACACAAAAAAAAAACCCTCAAACAATGAATATTGCATCCACAGTAACTGTTCCAAGCCGCATCAAATAGTAGCAGAAAGAGCATTCGCATTCAACAAGCGACATGATTTGGGGACTTAAAGAACAACATCAAACCTAGGCCTAATCAAACCACTCAAAACTTGTCCCAAATCTAATCTCCATGGCGTCTTTCAAGCTCAATAATCTCCGCACACCACCAAATCAAATTTTCTTGAGAGCCATCACACTCCTCAACCTACAAAACCGCCATTTTCCCACCGTAATCAACCATTTTACAATGCCAACCCTCACGGTTGAGGAAAGTAGGCAAACATTCAAATCCATTCCGTAATTGTTCAGGCAAAACTTGAAGACCCTTCACTCTGTTCCAAAATTTTACCTTATAGTCATACCACTGAACCGTATGTTAAACGAAAATATCAAGGGATTTTTGCCAAAAATGCCACATTTTTTATAAAAGTTTTGGAAAATGCCACGTTTCCTTGATCTTTCTAAAAATACCACATTTGTACTGTTCATATATGATTAAAAGAAGAAAATACTCTTATATGAAAGAGAGTGATTGTCGTGGACGAGATCTGATGGACAAGTTATTGGAGTAAGTCATAAACTTGTCCACGAAATCATTTTTATAACTTGTCTATGAGAATTATATTAACGAAGTTGTCCACGAGTTCAAATTAGTTATCCATATTATTAAACATAAATTTTCTATGAAATATAATTAGACAAAAAGAGTAAAGTGTCGTGATGGTGGACCAAAAAAAGATGGTGGATCAAAAGAAGATATGGATAATGATGTACTAAAAAAGGGTGATGGACCAAAAGAAGGTGATGAACCAAAAGAAGATGATGTGGATGAGGGTGGACCAAAAGATGATGTGGATTAGGGTGGACCATCATCCACATCTTGTCCATCATCCACATCTTGTCCATCATTCGCATCTTGTCCATCATCAACATCTTTTTCATCATTCGCATCTTGTCTATCATCCGCATATTGTCTATGATCTGCATCTTGTTGATCATTGACATCTTGTCCATCATTCACATCTTGTCCATCATCCTTATTTTGTCTATCATCCACATCTTGTCCATCATCTGCATCTTGTCCATCATCCGTATCTTGTTTATCAGCAGCATAGTGTTCATCGAGGGACATTTATGTCTTTTATGTAAAGGTTGTGGCATTGTGGAAAAGAAAGGGAAAAAGTGGCATTTTGACTAATTTTTTTTACTGTTCATGACATTTTTGTTAATTAACTCAAATATCAAGATGTTGTCTATCACACAAAGACTATTGTACAGTGCACCATCCTTATCATCAAAGAGGTGAGACTTATCACCAAAGAGGTAGACTTTTCCTTCAAGTCCAAAGCTTTTTAGTTCAGCTACACGTTCATTGCGTATCTCCGCGCTAGGGCTAGTTAAAGAGCTTCAAGTTTGAGTATTTGGACCAAAACTCTCTAACCTAGTTCATGGAATTGTTGTCTTGGCAACCAACTGTGGAGGAGGAGGAGGAGCTCCGGTCCACACGCATGCTATAGTTTGTGATTGTTAAATTTAGAAACAAGATTGTTAAAGTACAACTCACTTTATTAGCTTAAGAAAATCTCTCAAAAATTAAACTCTCAATCTCTCTCAAATCTCTCACACAAAACTCTTCTGTTCTATGCAACAATGGCATCTCTTTATATATAAAACCAAAACCATCTAATCCTAATCCTATTTGGTAATGTATGTTTAGATAACTCCTAGACATCCACCAATCCTAATCTCTCTAGGAATCGTACTCCAAATAGGTTTAGGACAAACCAAATCTTCAAGTCTAAACCAATATTCTCCCCTTTAAGCTTGAACTCACTTTTCTTCAAATCTTCAACACCAATGAGATCTCTCATCTCTTTGAACTTATTTCTTCCAAGTGCCTTTGTCAATATGTCACCTCTAGGAACATGCTCAACCTCAATTTGGCCCTTTTCAACACACTCTCTAATAAAATGATATCGCTTGTGTATGTGTTTACTACGACCATGAATGTAACGCCCTGACTGCCACCTCTCAGTGGGGCCCATGTCCAATCCCAGTCCATGGGCCCACTTTCCTTATTGGGCCTCACGGCCTCTCACTAGGCCTGTGAGCCCATCCATATCCAACGGCCGGTTTGCTACGTCTGGGAGGCTTTAAAGACTTATTACCATCCCTACAAATCACGACATGATATTTTCCTGTGTTTTGTCCTCACTCGCACAGTTCCGACAATCACTTCCCGGAAGGTCACCCATCCTGAGACTACTCCAGCTCAAGCACGCTTAACTCTGGAGTTCTCTCAAGACCCTTGACCGAAAAGATAAGTGCACTTTGGTGACATAGGTGGCCAAATCAATTATTTTAAACTCTGAAACCGGAGTGTCACAATGAAACACAAGATTCTTTGTCAAAGCAATTGCAGATCGATTATCAACTCGTATTATGAACTTCTCGCTTGGAGCTCTGGTGATTTCACTAAGAAATTCCTGCAACCAAATCGCTTGTTTTGCAGCCTCAGTTCCGGCCATGAACTCGGCCTCACACGAAGAAAGAGCTACAACATCCTGCTTTTGTGAAGACCAAGTATCTGACTCTCTCCTAGATAGAAAATGTGTCCAGCAGTACTCTTGCCGTCATCTTCATCGACATTATGGCTGTTGTCGCTATACCCTATTAGCTTTTGTATCTTTGTTCTTCTAAATTCCAAGCCAAGTGTTGTAGTTCCTAATATGCTCAAATTAGCCCTAGAGCTACTCTCTCAAACAAGAGATCAATGTAGTACTTAGGGGTCGAATCCACAGAGACTCAAGATCAAACACAATAAATTATAGAATTTTTGATATTACGCTAAACAGATTAAATTGTATTAAACACAAAAGAAGACAATGCAAAATATTAAATCAAAGGGTTGTGAATTCAGAAAATCAAAAGGTTAGGCTTAGGGAATTTCTCAGGTAATTATGAAGTATTAAATCAATAGATTAATTAGGGTTAATGCAATAAAAATCAGATCTAGAACTCTAAACTTTTTGGTAAAATAATTCAGTTCTCACTGCAATTATTATCTAAATTTAAAACCAGAAAATCCAAATCTCTTTGTAAAATTCTAAGTTAAAAATCAGCTTTAATAACATGTTTAGATAAGTTCACAAAATTACTAATTCAAATCTCTTTGTAAAAAGTAATTTTGTTCATCAATGGTTTTAATCAGGAAAACAATTATATTCTCATATCAATTAATTTTCCTAAGATAATAATTCTAGGTGATCAATCAAGAACTATTGTGAAGAACAACCAAAGATGAAGATCATAAAAGATTAAGAACCTTAAAAATCACAGATCTAATAAGTCATAAAAACCCTGTAAAAAACTCTAAACCTAACAAACAAATTACTCAGATATGTTTAATGAAGAACAAATCATTCTGAATAACATGCAATAGATATTAAAAGTAAAAAGAGGGAGTTTAGAAATCTTCTCTCTACAAAGAATTCAGATCCTTCTCTCCCAAAAGCTCTCAATATCTCTCTCTAAAAAAAAAAGCTGCTAGAAAATAACTTAGGGGTTTTCTAAAACCCAAAAACACTATTTACATGTCCTAAAACACGTCAAGGAGTTGTGTTGCAATTTAGGAAAACTTTGGGTAAAATTGTAAAACTTCCAATTTCTCCTTCGGTGCCGGTCGACGCTGCTACTCTGATCCGAGTCTAAGTTCTTTTCCTTTTGTAAAATGCTCGAAAGTCATCCAAATTGCTCCACTTTGCTCCTTCCGTGCCAAATTCCTAAATAACCTGTAAAGACTCAAAAACAATCCTAGAAACAAATGAAAAGACTCAAAAAGCACACTTATATCCTGGTTAAAAACCGTAAAAACCATAATATATCAACTCCCCCAGACTTAGCCTTTGCTTGCCCTCAAGCAAAACAGAAACTTAGACCTGTGAAAGAGGTTTGAAAACATATGAACTCCCTCAACTGCAGAAACCTGATCTTCGCACTCTTCATCGCCTTGACTCTCAAGAACTTGTTTCATATACTTTGTCATTTGAAAAGCATCAACATTCCTTACTCAAATCCCACAATCCTCTGGAATCTCTAGTCTCACCATTGTCATCTCATTACATAAATTAAAGCAAGTAAAGGTGAGTCTTACCTTGGTGTATCGATCAGTGGCATATGGACTCTCTTCAGGCCAAGACATTCTTCATACATCTCTTTTCCTCTCCCTTTTCTCACTTCTAATGAGTTTTTTCTCCTAACTTTCTCTTCTTGTTTTTTTTTTCTCTTTCAAATCAAAGATGTAAGCGAATACCGGGGTCATTGGTAATTTACCTATCCCTCGCTTCCAAGCTTTGTGTGATCATTTGATTCAAGAATAGAATAATGAGGTCACAGGTAATTTACCTACCTCTCTAAACTGATCAAAATCATCTCATCTTTTATTCTTCCTCTTTTTTTTTTTTTTTTCTGATCTTTCTCTCTTTTTTTTTCACAAAACACTAAAGGGAAGAGAGAGAGAGGAAACATACTTTGAAAAATTGCACTGTCTTGTATGGCCTGAAAAAGAAGTTTAGTCCACTGATTTCCAACCCCAAAGTAAGAGATTAAGTCCGGTTAAAATCCTGATAAAAGTTGAGACAACGTTAGTTTAATTAGATATCCTTTGAATAAGGGCTTTCAGGATTTTTGATACAGCTCATAGTCTTTTCCACACTTCAGTTCTGAGGTCAAGCATAGTCAAGAGTCATTAGAGTGTTAGCCAAAGAACAGTAGTCATTAGTTAGAGATCATAATTCCAAAATTTTGAAAAATTTGACTCAATAAAAACAAAAATCGGTTTTGACACACTAAAAACCCAAAACTAAGTTAGTAGTTAGTACTAACTCCCCAGACTTAAACGACACTGTCCCCAGTGTTTTCAAGCAAGGGAAGGGTAAAGAAACAAAAATTGTGTTGAAAAATTTGAATGAAAAGATGAATTTCCTCGGGTTACCCTATGGTGCCGACCGATGCCAGAGTGGTGATGATCGACACCCTCGACGAACAGTGAATTTGGCCGAAACTCCTTAGTTGCAGTTAGTTGTGTTCTTGGATCAGTCCTTTTGATGTTAGTTTTGTTAAGAAGCACTCAAAAACAAACACAAGTTAAAAGCAACATGATAGATAGATAATTCATAAGTTCACACAAATTTCAAACAAAAACTGACTGAATGCAAGAAGAAAAATGACTCAAAAGGAAAAGAAAAACCTAGAAGTGGGTTGCCTCCCACTTAGCGCTTGTTTTCAGTCATTAGTTGGACTGCGTTGAAGCTCAGGCATCAGGTGGATCAGAACGTGGCAGTGAATGCCTCCCATAGCATGACCTCTTCATCCAAGATGGTGTATAAGCAGTAGAAGAGTGAGGTCTACCAAGGACATGAGGAATAGTACCAGGGCGGGATTTTGGGATGGGTTTGCTTCTTTTATGTCCTGCAAAACCATCAAAAGAAGAAACAAGCGCTCTACGATAATCTCGTGGCTTGGTTAACTGCAAAACAGTTTTTGTACTTTTGAAAGCCTTGTTGATGATAGGAGGGGGTTTAGGTGCAGAGGATGTGTACCTTGGCCTTACCTGAGGACTCTGGAGTGTGGAGTGGGGAGGTTTCTGTTTGGGAGCAGTTTTCTTAGTTGGAGCATCAGTTGTGGACAAGTGCAGGCTCGGATGTGGAGGGGTGTTGACCGATGCTAATGGAGCATCGATCGATACTGAACCTGTTGCTCGTGTAGCAGAAACTTTTTCAACAGAAAAAGTTTGTCCATCAATAGTAGGAGCTCTCCTCAGCTTATCCATCTCAAAGTTCAGATTCAAACATTCCACATTCAGTGTTATGTGTCCCTTCTGCACATCTATGATTGCACCAGCTGTTGCCAAGAAAGATCTTCCTAAGATGAGAGGATCACTAGGCTCTTTATCATACTTCAGCACCACAAAGTCAGTGGGAATCATGAAGTTTCCAACCTTAATTGGAATATCCTCTAAAACACCTTCAGGAATTCTTTTGGATCTATCAGCTAAGATAAGAGCAATTTGAGTTTGCTTGAACTCTGTCATCCGTAGTTTCACAGCAACATAATGTGGCATCAAGTTGATACTAGAGCCTAGATCACAAAGTGAGTGTGCAAACCTTCCTGTTGAGATTGAGCAATCAAGTACAAAGCTCTTAGGAAGAGGAGACTGATAAGATGAGTTCCTATAGGTTCTTGTATAGCCATTGTTCTGTTGCTGCTTCTGGTAATCTGGGTTAGGAGTGTACCCTAAAAAATTCCCACTGTAAGGCTTGTTGCTTTGCTGATTACCGAATCTCTGACCCTGATTCCCATATACAAAGTTGACATCTGCTTCTTCATTCCCAGACTCAGGTAGTGGCTCAAATGATTCAACTTCAGCAGCAAAGTGAACTGATTTCTTACCAACCAGGAGATTGTGAACTGAATCAAGCTTAGCATTAACAGAAGCTAGCTGGTTTGAATCAAATCCTTCATGCAATCTCTTCCTTTTAGTATCTGCTCTCTTAGTGCTATTGCTGGAAGCCAAATCCTCAATCAAAGCTTCTGCATCTTCTGGCAATCTTGTCTTGAAGTTCCAGTCAATCCCTCTGAAAAATATGCTTAGCAGTTGCACCCTTGAAAAACCATGGTGTGGACAGTTCCTCTAATAGGCGTTGAATCTCACCCAAGCTGCCTTGAAAGCTTCACCTGGTCTTTGCTTGAAAGAGGACAGCTTCACTCTCAACTCACCAGACATAGCATCATCATAAAAATAATTAAGGAAGGCTACCTTGACGTCATGCCAATTTGTCAATGATCCAGCTGGTAACTGCTTCAACCACTGAGATGCCTCTCCTGCAAGTGAGTAAGGGAAAAACTTGCAGAAGATGTAATCCTCAGTCACTCCATTAGCCTTGATACTGGTTACAAGATCCTCAAAATGTTCTATGTGGTCCAAAGGCTTCTCATTGGGCAGATTAGAGAAAGGTCTCTGCCCAACTAGTTGAAAGTAAGCAGGTTTCAACTCAAAATCATTCCTCTGGAATGGAGGAGGAACAATAGCAGACCGGTTCTCATACACAAGATCAGCCCGGTTGTAGTAAGCAATGGTCCTGATCAAGTCTCGGCTGTTCTCCTGTCTTCGAACTGGATTCTGGACGTGGTTTGCAGCTCCACGTCAGTCTGCAGGAAGGGGGTGTCGATCGATGCCCTGTTGACGTCGGTCGGCACCATCGGCCTGTTCGTCAACAATAAGAACTTGCTCGCCAGCAGCCTGCTCATTGGCAACAATATCTTCAACAATAGCATTCCCTTCTGCATCAAGCTTTTGGCCCTGCTCATTTCGCAAGTGGCCCTCTTGATCCCTCAAAGCACCATCCGCATCTGGTCTCAATATGATTGGGTTGACCATCTTTGCTGATTTGGCTGCTTTTGCGTTATCACACTTTAGTTGTCCTAACTCTTGGTTTGTAAGCTTAACAACTGGACAAATAGGATTCTTCCTGGTATTTGGCTTAGGCATGTACCTGAAATACACAAGAGAAAAGATACAAAAGCGTGTAAGTAGAAAATAAAAAGAAAAATTTAGACGAAATACAAAACTCAAATCTAATGGTAGATCAAAGAGTCCCCGACAACGACGCCAAAATTTGATATGCTCAAATTAACCCTAGAGCTACTCTCTCAAACAAGAGATCAATGTAGTACTTAGGGTCGAATCCACAGAGACTCAAGATCAAACACAATAAATTATATAGTTTTTGATATTACGCTAAACAGATTAAATTGTATTAAAAACAAAAGAAGATAATGCAAAATATTAAATCAAAGGGTTGTGAATTCAGAAAATCAAAAGGTTAGGCTTAGGGAATTTCTCAGGTAATTATGAAGTATTAAATCAATAGATTAATTAGGGTTAATGCAATAAAAATCAGATCTTGAACTCTAAACTTTTTGGTAAAATAATTCAGTTCTCACTGCAATTATTATCTAAATTTAAAACCAGAAAATCCAAATCTCTTTGTAAAATTCTAAGTTAAAAATCAGCTTTAAAAACAGGTTTAGATAAGTTCACAAAACCACTAATTCAAATCTCTTTTTAAAAAGTAATTTTGTTCATCAATGGTTTTAATAAGGAAAACAATTATATTCTCATATCAATTAATTTCCCTAAGATAATAATTCTAGGTGATCAATCAAGAACTATTGTGAAGAACAACCAAATATGAAGATCATATAAGATTAAGAACCCTAAAAATCACAGATCTAATAAATTATAAAAACCCTGTGAAAAACCCTAAACCTAACAAGCAAATTACTCAGACATGTTTAATGAAGAACAAATCATTCTGAATAACATGCAATAGATTTTAAAAGTGAAAAGAGGGAGTTTAGAAATCTTCTCTCTACAAAGAATTCAGATCTTTCTCTCCACAAAGAATCCAGATCCTTCTCTCCCAAAAGCTCTCAATATCTCTCTCTAAAAAAAAAGCTGCTAGAAAATAACTTAAGGGTTTTCTAAAACCCAAAAAGCACTATTTATATGTCCTAATACACGTCAGAGACTTGTGTTGCAATTTAGGAAAACTTTGGGTAAAATTGTAAAACTTCTAATTTCTTTTTTCTCTCGTCGGATAAACATAGGTGTCGACCGATGCTCCTTCGGTGCCGGTCGACGCTGCTACTCTGATCCGAGTCCAAGTTCTTTTCTTTCTGTAAAATGCTCCAAAGTCATCCAAATAGCTCCACTTTGCTCCTTCCGTGCCAAATTCCTAAATAACCTGTAAAGACTCAAAAACAATTCTAGAAACAAATGAAAAAACTCAACAGCACACTTATATCATGGTTAAAAACCGTAAAAACCATGATATATCAACTCCCCCAGACTTAGCCTTTGCTTGCCCTCAAGCAAAACAAAAACTTAGACCTGTGAAAGAGGTTTGAAAACATAGGAACTCCCTCAACTGCAGACAACTGATCTTCGCACTCTTCATCGCCTTGAAAATGTCACATATATAGCGTCCGGAAAACGCTATAACAGGAAAGCATAGCGTTATGACAAACGCTATGTCTGCGCCCGTTATAATAGATATGGAACTTTACAAAGCGGTTTTACCTTATGCTTTATTAGTTTTCTTTTAGATTGTGTTTTCTTTATTCCAATTGTATATTTTATAATAGCAATTAATCTTTGTTATTATTTATTGTTTCATAGCATTTGTTTTGTATTATTATTTTTATTGTACCCCAGATTTTGTTTTTCTTATATTAATTAGCTATGTTATATTTTGCTTATTAGATAAACATCTTGTCATTTGTCAAACTAACAATATCTAAAAAAAAAGTTCATATACCCACAATCGTGAAATACAAGAGAAAGGTTCCACAAGTACAAATACAAGAAGTTCTACTAGCCAAACAAGTTCTACTATCCAACACAATTAATCCACCATAAGAGAAAGGTTCACATATAAACAATGTTGTCATTAGGCCAAGCAACAATAGTACCTAATGCATCAGCAACAATCTCAAATTCAGAAGTTCTTCTCCATACTTGTGCATCCCCAATCTTACAGACGTCAACCCAAACTTTGCTGGCATTTAGACCCAATGGAATGCAATGGATAGTGTCGTTTGGATTGGTTGAACAAACTCGGCCTTCTGCACCTGTTTTTCCCGATCCAAAGTAATCTATGAGGAAGCATTTCTTCTTAGCTAAGTTGTTATTGTTGGAGCTGTTACTTGCACGCTACAAATTAAATTGCATAAAGTACTTAATCACAATCACACAACTATACAACACATCATGTAAAAGACAGATGTATAGAGTTTTGCCTTAGGTGATGATTATTTAGCTGGTTCTACTCCTTTAGAACCTGATATTATTTCTCCATTAGAACTTGTTGTTCCTGCTCCTTTATAAACTGATGATCCTGCTCCATTAGAATTTGATGCTCCTGCTCTGTTAGGAATTGATCCTTCTTTATTAACATCTGATTCACTATCAGATTCTGCATCCTCCATTCCATGTTTCTTATTCTTAAACAGCTTAGTAAGAGGCCATGCTATGTTCTCAAACAATGCATCACCCATGAAAGAAATGTCTTCACTTGGTGGTCTCCATAGGAAAGCATCTTTTAATCACTTTTACAAATACCTTCAAGAACCAAATACCTTCAAGAACTTCTTCATCGCATCTGTTGATGTTGGAAGGACGTTATCTCCATGTAGCATGTCGTGAAGCATCTTTAGAAGCTGATCGAAATAGTTTTCTGACATCCCACTCGTAACTTTATTATAGTACAACCCCATGATAGCATACACTTTAGTGTACTTAGAACAATTGGAGTATAGTGGAGTCTCAACATCTTTCAACTTTTTCATAAATTCTGAATCTTCTTCATGATGATCTGCATTTTCACTCTGATCTGCATTGTCATTCTGGGGCTGTGGATTGTCATCAAAAAAATCAGTTGCTCCTTTCTCATACTCGAGACTATTCCTATAAGGTAGAAAATACTTTCAAGTTCAATCATGGGTCCTAAGAAACTCAGTTGTAAGTTAAGAAATTATTAGTAATAACAATATAAAACTATACCTTGGAAGCCAAACCCAAGACTTGTCCATGTTACACAGCTCCATAGTCAAACGAATACATATAATTGTGACAAGAGATTCTTATATCAGACATATTCAAACACAATAAACCAACAGAGATACATACTATAAAATACACTTCTAAACTCAATGAAACAACATAGATACATATAAAACTGAAATTACCTATAGATAACTAGGATTTTGTAAAGAAGAGACTGCAAAGGGAGAACCTGCAAAAGGAGAGTCAATTATAGTTAGACAAAACTAAATTGATACCTTAAAAACTGAAACCAATTGAAACCATAAAAAACTTGTAAAGAAGAATCGAAACCTTAAAATTTGACAGACAAAACAAAACTAAATTGAAACCTTAAAATTTGACAGAACCCCTAAAAAATTGAAACAAAAACCCTAAAAAATTGAAACAGAACTAAATCGATCGAAATCCAAACTGAAACGAAAAAACCCTAAAAATTTGAAACAGAAACCCTAAATTTTTTTCTAATTTGTCGAAAAGAAAACCGATATAAACATCTCGAAACCCAAAATCGATTACCCAACATACAATCCAAATCTGTACCTTCGATTTCAATAAATTTGCGGACAGAATATCTGAGAGAGATAAGAGAATTTCGGAGAGAGCTAAAGAATTTCTTAGAGATAGAGAATCTTAGAATGTGAGATTTCGACAAGAATCTAAGAATCAAAGGAAAGAAAATGAAAAACCCTACCTCGTGAACAGAGAAGCAAAAGAAAAGAATGTGAGATATTTCGACAAAGGTAGAGGGATTAATGAAAATGTTGGGCGCTTGTTTGTTTAGCTAAGTACTTAGCCGGGAAATGAAAAATAATTTTCTGCCTGAACTAAAGACAACGTTTTTAACCTTGTAATGCTATGTAAGATACGCTTCAAAAAAAACTGTAACTTCTTAAAACATAATATAGCGTTTACAATTACCCAAACGCTATCTAAGACATGCCAGTATGTTAACTATAGCACAAAGGAAAAAACACTATATTCATATGCTATCTTTACGACATTTTCTTGTAGTGTTCCCTTTGTGATCTCCTTAAAACATTTGGAGATGTATCTGTTTGTATCGCGTGATCATGCTCATTGATCTCTGCACTCTCAACTTCGTTATTTTCTGTAATCTCTTGTTCTTCTCCATTATCAAGTATTTGTTCTGTCTCAACACCTTCATTGTTTTCTTGAAGTCCATGATTACCAGAATCAGCAAACGTAAACTCGAAGCTTCCATTACCGTCTATCATGCTTCCTTCAACCTTCCAATTCCATCCTTTTGATTCGTCGAAGATGACATCTCTGTTCACAACAATCTTCTTTGTTTGCGGATCAAGCAAACGATAGGCTTTAGAGCCTGGTTCTGTTTCGAGATGAACCAATATGCTGTTATGTCGTCTAACTTTTTTAAGTGCTGACGATTAACCTTTGCATACCCAATACAACCAAAGACACATATATGATCTATGCTTGGTTTCTTATCTCGAAACAGTTCATACAGAGTCATATATTTAAGAGCTTGAGTCACCACTCTGTTTAGCAAGTAGGTTGAGTGTCTTACCGCTTCTCCCCACATGTAATTTGGCATGTAAATTTGTTTCAGAATGCTTTTTGCCCTCTCCATCAATGTTCTGTTTCGTCTCTCCACTACTCCGTTCTGCTGTGGAGTGTAGGGTGATGTGAGGTGTCTTTTAATGCCATGTTCTTCACAGAAGCTATTGAACTCAGATGATACAAATTCTCCTACTCGGTCTGTTCTCAAGGTTTGTATTTTTCTATATGATTCTTTCTCTACCATCGATTTAATGTTTCTGAACTTTTGAAAAGCTTCTCCCTTCTCTTTCAATAGACTTGTCCACATATACCTTGAGAAATCATCTATGAGGACTCATATCGGTTTCCAGCACTCGTAGCTGGTGTTACGGTCCACAGAGATCACCGTGTATAAGCTTAAGTTTCTTTGTTGCTCGATATGTGGTTCCTTGTGGAAAAACATGCAGAGTTTGTTTACCAAGTAAACATGAGCTGCAGATCATCTTCTCAAGAAAGGTATTTGGAGCTCCATGGACTAATTTTCTTTGTACCATAGAGTTTAAAGTTGCGAAGTTCACATGTCCCATCTTTGCATGCCACTTGTTTGGTGTGTTTGCATCCGCAAAGTACAAACAAGTGTTGTCTTTCAACCCCATAGGTACCTTGTACAGCCTATTTGGAGAGCTTTCTTCTTTGGCAAGGAGTTTTCCATCACGGTCTTTCATTGTCAAGTTTCCATCCATTAATCTGATGTTGCATCCTTCTTCTGTAGCTTGACCAAGACTGAGGGGGTATTGGTTTGGAATTTTATGAGAATTTTAATGACTTTAAATAAAATCATGGAAAGTATAAAATGAAGGATTCTAGGTGATTGTTAGAAAGTTTTTTAAAATCTTGTTTGTTTTTTCTAATCTTGTAAAATCTCTCATAAAATCTTGTAAAATCTTTCTAAAAAAATATTGCACAATATTCTCTTGTTTATTCAACGCTTCTGAAAAAAAAAATCTCTTGCTTATCTCTTCTTCTATAAAATCATTTTTGCCAAAGTCATATATCTTATTCAAGTGAAAGGATTAGACTTGAGACATGCCCTTCAGAAAAGATTGGATCTTGACGAAGTTAAAAGTGTTGAAGCGACCTGAAGAGGAGTGACCTGAGAATGGCCTCTCCTTCTTGCTAATGTTAAAGATTGCTTCAAAACTGAAGCAGCCTCTGGTGTTAGTGTCTGGTGCACGGTATAAGCCCATGTAAGCATCACAAAACCACCCACCTTGAACCCTAAGACCTTCTCCAATAGTTTTCTCTATTTTTTCCTCCATAATAGAGGATTTCTATAATAGAGATGAGTTTTGCTCCAATGGTTTTCTCTATTTATTCCTCTATAAAAGAATATTCCAAATAGATTCTATTTTTATTTTGCAATTAACACCTTTTATTTTTAAAAATTGCAAACTAACACATTTTACTTTAAATTTTGTAACACTTTCATAAAATTATCTTTTGCAAATGGTAGTCTCAATATTTTAGAATAAATATTTATACTTAAATTTATATTATTAGTTCTTAAAAATACTTATTTTATTTATTTTGGTCATAAATAAAAGAAGTTAAATATTAAGAGGACTACTTTGCAAATAAAATAGTTCACCTCTATTTATAGAGAAAAAAATAGAGTTCCTCTATAAATAGAGAAAAAATAGCAATCTCTATTATAGAGATGAAAATAGAGTACCATTGGAGTAAAAATTACTTTATTATAGAGTATAGAAGCAAAAATAGAATACCATTGGAGATGCTCTAAGCCCCTCTGAATAATCTATCTCTGTTTGCTATGAAGTTGAAATTTAATTTTCTCTCTACCCAATACGTAACAAAAAGTTTAGTTGATATAAAGATATGTTGAGTCTGAGAGAAGTATCAAAGAGACGAGGACAGAGCAAGCTATGAATATATATCCCAAAAGACCCATGTTTTCATTTTCAAGAAAAGAAAAACAAAAGTCATGGACTATGATTCACAAATCTCTCTATTTGATGAGAGTGTTTTCATGGCTTTTTCTATGAAGAAAATGATATAAAATCCTAAACCAATAACATAATAATTGAATTCATTAACAACCCAAGATTCTTTTGTTTTACTTGAATAACATAAAACTTTTAATGACTTTATAAAACTCTTAATCCAATAAAGCTAGATTTATGAAGATTTTAGATAACTTTTTACAAATCCACAACTAATAACACCAAATTTTAAAAGAGTTTTAAAAAGTATTGATTGAATAACAACATATTTTACATAACTTTTAAAGTCATTAACATTCTATTTAACTATCAAACCAATAACCCCCTAACAATATTGCTTTTTAAACCAGGAATGTAGTATACATTTGTCATCTTCCTTGGTTTTCCATAGAGATCAATGAAAGCAATAGTCCCTTTTCCGTTAATGTCAATGCGTGAATCGTCTCCAAACCTTACCTTCCCAGTAATTACTTGAGTCAAGAGTGTCAAAATATCTTCTATCTCTAGTTATATGATTTCTAGCTCAATTTTCGAGGTACCAAACATTCTCACCATCAATGTTTGTTTCGAATTTGCTTGGTACACAATGTTTCTCGTTAAGGAAAACAGCTTCATGCAACATAAGTTCATCCACTATCTCTGTATTTTTCTCTGTTTCTTGTGCTTCTTGTAAATTTTAAAAACGATCTGGGCAACTACTAACATAATGACCAATTTTATCACATCTAAAACATGTGATATGCGAGGCATATCTTCCTCCGTAATGTCCCCGACCTCTGCCTCGATTGTTAAATCTGCCCCCACTTCCTCTTCCTCTGTAATTTCCATTGTATTCATCTCGATTAGACCAATTGGCTTGTCCATCATGTTTAGCATACAATAGTTTCTTCTGTTCTTCTTGTGTCTCTTGTAGCTCATCTTCTTCTCCAAAGATTATTTTTTCACAGGTTTTGAGACGTCCAACAATGTCTTCGAAACCTGTAGTATTAAGTTCCAATACTTATTCTAAAGAAGCAACTATGTGTATGTATTTTCTACGAGGATGACACTTAAGGAACTTCTTAACCAATTTAGCTTCTTCAATAAATGTTCCTAAGGAAGAAGATTTAAAAGAGATTTCAGATATTCTCCCAACAAACTCATCGATAGACTCTGAGTCTTTCATATTCAGACGGTCAAAGTTGGTCATTAGTGTCTGTAATCTTACTTCTCGCACTCGTTCAGCTCCCACATATCTTGTTCTAATAGTTTTCCATACTTGCTTAGCTGTATCAAGTTCTCTTATCTGCAAAATCAATGCTTCTGGAATTGACTTGATAACAATGGTATAACCATGTCTCTTTTCTCTTCTTTGATGGTGTCTTCTTGAATAGCTTCCCAAACTTTGTGAACTCGAAGAATAAGCTTCATCTTCATGGCCCAAACTGTATAATTTATGGGAGTTAGCATGGTTCATGTGATGGAAGAAGATCCTCCTCTTTCTTTTGTTTGTGCTACGACAATAGCACATTTTTCGTCACCCATTTTGTTTTTCAATTACCTTGCATCTATCGCTCTGATACCAAATATAGTTTGTGATTGTTTAATTTAGAAACAAGATTGTTAAAGTATATCTCACTTTATTAGCTTAATAAAATATCTCAAAACTTAAGCTCTCAATCTCTCTCAAATCTCTCACACAAAACTCTTCCTGTTCTATGCAACACTTGCATCTCTTTATATATAAAACCAAAACCATCTAATCCTAATCCTATTTGGTAATTTATGTTTAGATAACTCGTAAATATCCACCAATCCTTATCTCTCTAGGAATCCTACTCGGAATAGGTTTAGGACAAACCAAGTCTTCAAGTCTTCTTCAAGCTTAATCCAACAAATGCTTGGAGCCTCGTGCCATGTATTTGACTTACAATCCAAGAAAGAGACTCTAGAAGAGGAGGGCACATACCCACCAATTTTGTAGATATTCGAACAAACAGAGATGATTCGATGAATGCAATTACAACGGAGGTGAATTGGGAGATGATCAAATTGGGATTGGGACCAAAAGATTGCCACTTGAATTCTTCTTCTTCTTCAATCGGTCAGTTATACGACAGAGAGTGTAGCAGCGAGGGCTAGTGTCCAGAGGGAACCGTAAGCACACATAGAAAAAAGAGTCGGGTAGTACAATCTCGAGACGCGTGCGATGCAGGTCAATAGCAAATCATCGGGGAGTGACAGATTCGCTAATTGTGTTCTGATCGTCCTCTTCTTTTTAGAGCTTGACAGTTTGATCGAACTTCATATTACTTCTACTTCTTCTCCGAGTGTATAGAACAAATAAAGTTAGAATGAAGAAGTGAGTTTAAGGTTTTTGACTTTTGACTTGTCAAAATCCTTTTCATTTAATCTTAATTGGCCTCGAAACCTATATTATAAAATTATTAGGTTTAAATAAAGAGGATTGGATCACACGGTTCATTGATTGATCTTATCTGCCTATCTGGCTTCAGACTACATTTTAAGTTAGGTTGGCTGACCATATCGATCCGGCTTCCGACTACATTTTATGTATTAAGTTACCAAAAGATGTGTGTCGGGTCAACAAACTTAATTAGGAAAATGAATATAAATTGTGACTTAGGATGTACTAGATGGGGATGTCTAGATGAAAAAATCAATCATGTACTTTTTGATTGTCCACCATTGCCGCATAATTGGGCATAATCACAGATACTTTCGGCACCAGGGGTTCTCCAATCGGGATCACCATACAGAAATATGAATTATTTATGCTAATCTCCGTCAAAGTTTAACTTCTTTATATACGTAGGTGAAAGCTCTCGTAAAGACTATTTCATCTATTCTCGAGCCTAAGGTTCAACGGAATCTCTTGTTCTTGTAGGAAAGTGAAAGTAGAGAGATTGGACTTTCTGAATTTCTCCAAAATCTGCCATTAGTTCCACCCGCAGTTTCATAAATCCAGATTGTATGGCTATGAATCCGCTTGTTTCCAGAAGGTTCATGTGACACCTCGGTTTCAGAGACTTGCGCAGAGGTTTAAAAAAATTGATTTGACCACCTATATATGTCACTAAAGTGCATTTATCTGTTCGGTCAAGAGCCATGAGAGAACTCCAGAGTTAAGTATGCTTGAGCTGGAGTAGTATTAGGATGAGTGATCTTCCATGAAGTGATTGTCAGAACTGTACGAGTGAGGACAAAACACAGGGAAAGATGATGTAGTGATATGTAGGGACAATTACAAGTCTTTAAAGCCTCCCGAACATAGCAAATCGACCATTGGATATGGATGGATTCACGGGCCTAGTGAGTGGACGTGAGGCCCATTAAAAAAGATGAGCCCATGGACTGTGATCGGATATGGGGCCCACTGAAATGTGGCTGTCGGAACGTTACAACTGGTATATTGGGTTTATTGTCAAAAAAATTCATGTATCTAGGTTTGTTGGTTTACTATTGAAATATTACGACCGCTACCTCGTATAAAAAAATCCACGTATCCAAGTGGGCCCTAAAAGGGTATTTTGATTAAAATATTTTTCATGTAAGAGTAAAATGGTCATTAAAAATTAAAAGAGAGCATAAATAAAAATAACAAAAACGATATTTTTGAAATAGGATATATCAAAAAGGGTATTTTTAACCAATTCTCAATAAACTAAAGCCTAAAAGGTTGCAACAATACACATTCAATTAAAAATTGCAACGGTTTATCAATTAATCAAATGTTGCAATGGTTGGTTTCTATTATTCTCTTAAATATATTTTAGTAATTAAATATTGAAAATAATTATGAAAAATTATCATAAAGAGACAACCGTATACCAAACAAACCTACAGTTTGCAATGATTTATCAAATCAGGTAAAAGTTGTAATGGCATATGTATAACAAAAATTAAAATTGTTAAATTAAATGGTTGTAACAAGTTGTTTAACATATTTTAACAATTAAAAATAGAAAATTATAACTAATAAAACTTTATAATAAAAAGATGCAACTGTAATAATTATTTTTTTCCAGATTATTATTATTATATAGATTTGACTTTTGTATTCATAATATATTTTGTATTTAATTAATAAAATATGATGTTGTATCCTCTCAGAAAAAGCTATGTAACTCCTTTTAGCTAATTTTCTATAGTTGTTGACAAAAAAAAAGCTATGTAACTCATGAAATGACTTATGTCACATGTAGTCATATTAAAGAAGATTTATATAATTAAATGCATATATCTAAAGTATTAGGTAAATCTAATTACTAAAAGAATAATCAAGTAATGATAAATAAATAAAGATAAATATAGCATTATATTATAGTTAAAACAAAATTACAATTATAATTAAATATAATAAATGTTAATGATGATATATTTCTTCAAAACATGTCATTTGAATATTTAATGCTAGATATCTTCTTTTAATGTTTATATATATACAGGTAGAACATAATCAAGTATATGCAAACAATACCAAGTCTAATAAGAGAAAACAAAATATGTCTGATAAAAAATTGCAAGAACGTCCAGGCAAATACCATCAGCCCAAGAATATAACCCCGATAGAGCCTGGACTGACCCTCAATGAAAATGGCTTACCGTTAAGACCTAATAAACCCGTTTGTCCACATTTCAGTCGCTTCGGCCTTTGCAAATCCGGTCCAACTTGTAAATTTGATCATTCTTCCTCATCCTCACGTAGCAAATTATGAAAAATGAAACTGAAATTCCCTATCTTTCGTTCCGTTTATTCTAAATAATACTATAATATGTTATCCATATATATATGCAAAATCATGTATTTTATTCACCATTTGTAATAACAATATATGAAAGAATGCAATGATCAAGTTGATCACCATGGTTATCAAAAATGTTCATTTCATGTAACAAGATTAGACTTTTTGTTTCGATTTAATGCAACCAAACAAAGGCCTGATCAAGTTAAGAGTCTCTAATAGATACATAATCAATGCCTTGAAAATAAACACAAAAGAGGATCTTACCTTATTTTACTGACATTGTTTACTTATGAGATTAAACAAGGATCACAACAACAAACACACTGATGCCAAACTCTCCTATCATGATCTTGGGGTTAGATACTTAGACTCTTCCTTGGATTTGACAACCTCTCATATCATGATCTTGGGGGTAGACACTTTAGACTCTTCCTTGGCTGTATCTTCTGGAAGAAGGAACATAAATAAAACCAATTAGTGAACACACAGATAATCTCCAAAGGCGACTTCTAATCATGATCATATCCATTTGCCTTCCCCTAAAGCTCTAATACATTTCGACTCTAACCCCGTTTAGTCTTTGTAACTGATGCGCGCAGACATGTCTCTTTTTATCCAAACCCTCAAAGCTAGCCTAGTTTGTATTTGCATATCCAATCAAAAAGTATAGATTTATGCAAATAGCTGATTACACAATATCAACACTAGTAGAGCATAATCTGTTTCTGTTCAGCAGGTGACATGTAATAAGCAAACATCTAAGAGAACAATTAAATTACTTGATTGAGTGATTGTGGTGATAATATTTGAATATCTATCCCCAATGAAAACAAAAGAAATCTTAGCTTTACAAAATTCAATAATAGAGAAATCTATAAATTTAACTGATGACAAACAAAAACAGATACAATATTTGCAACAAGAAATAAAACACCAACAAATGAACAACAATTAAGTGACCCACAAGTCACAAAAAAAAAAAGAAGTTGAACTACTAAACCAAGAATGTTCTGAACTCCCAAATGCCACGAACCAAATTGTGGATTTTGGGGATGGGTATCGATCGACACCAGGGGTAGTGTCGATCGGCACCAACAATTTTTGGTTCGACCAGATTGGTTTAAATTGTCGATTTGGTTCGGTTTGGTTTAAGTGAAATCTTAAAACCAGGGTATTTAAGTGGGATGTCGACCTAGATCGTGGCTTCAATGTTGTTTGCCATTTTCAGAGAGAAACAGTGAGAAAAAGAGCATTCTTGGGAGATTTTGGAGTTTAGTGCTTTTCCTTGGAGATCCTTCTGTGGGATTGAAAATCAAGGGCTAGAGATGTGTTAGGAGGATTGCTTGGATGTTGGATTCATCAGTTTGGGTCAAAAACTTCCTGCAAAGAGGTGAGTGCATGACCATGACTCATCTAGGCCTGAGATTTCTTTTTCTCTTGCTTGGTTTGTGTTGTTGTGGTGTTTTTATTGCTTGTTATAGTTGTTATAGGGTTCCTACGGTTTCATATGGCTTTTGGTCGAGTTTTGGATTGATTGGGGAGGTGATAAGAAGCGAGATTTGAGGCTCGGCTTCGAGCAGATTGCGTTTGCGGAGTCATTGTCAATTGACACCAGGTGGGTGTCAGTCAACACCAAAGAACAGTATCAATCGACATTGAGGGGTAGTGTCGGTCGACACCAATTGTCATTGTTGGTCGACACTTGACTGGTGTCGGTCGACACCTTCCTTTTCAGCGAGCAGTGATACTTGTTTGTTGTGTTTGTTTGTAGATTGTTTGACATCAGAATCTCAGTTGCTTGTGTGTATAGCCCAATAGATGGGAGGATTGCGTGATTAAATGTTTATAAAATACTCATGCATCTCAATTTGTGTTTGTGGTGCTGGTAAAGGCAAAATGTAATCTTGGAATTAAGGCAATGAAAAGGAGGTTTTTCTAGTGGATCGATTGGTTGTTGTCTGGCTTCTGTTAGGTTGCTAGAGTTGAGTCCTTAGAATGTTGTTTAGGATTGTTGGTTCCTTGATTTATGCTGGTTTGGATTATTGGTTTATTTTGTATAGAATTATTATTGGTTATTTGATTATTGGATATTTGTTTATTGGTATCATCTATGTTTATCCGATGTTGTGTGTTTGGGTTTAGGTTGCTAGTGAGTATGAGATCACTAGACTATTATTATTATTATTATTATTATTATTATTATTATTATTATTATTATTATTATTATTATTATTATTATTATTATTATTATTATTATTATTATTATTATTATTATTATTATTATTATTATTATTATTATTATTATTATTATTATTATTATTATTATTATTATTATTATTATTATTATTATTATTATTATTATTATTATTATTATTATTATTATTATTATTATTATTATTATTATTATTATTATTATTATTATTATTATTATTATTATTATTATTACTATTATTACTATTATTATTATTACTATTATTATTATAAAAAAAAACGGATCAGATCGTTTCATCTTGGGGATTGCATACTCTGAAGATTTTACAAGTGGAGTAGGAAATGAGATTTGGGTTATTTATGTCGATATGGAGGGAATTTCTACTGACTTTGTGTCTACGAGAATGAATTCGTAGAATGTGCGGTATTTGGTAAGGTTATCGGTAAGCTATTGGATATCCCCGTAAAATATGCAGTTGGTGTATTGGGTTAGGTCTTTGAGAGATATTTGTTTGGTAAACGAGGTTGTAATAAGGTGTTGGCGTTGTGGTTTAAGGATTACTTTCTGCTTTTATATATAGTATATCAAAATCAAAAACGGATAAAATAGCTTGTCATCTAGCAAATATTTGTTTAGAAACTAAGTTTTTAACATCCTTTTGTAAAAAAAAATCTCTTTGGCTCATTTGCAATCACACAGAGTAAAATCTTTTTGTTTACTAAATCGTCTTGAAATTTGGAAATACAGTTTACTATTGGTAAAACCTTTTTTTTTAACTGTAGAGTAGTTCTTTTGTGGTCCAAGCCAAACTCCTGAGTGAAAACGAACTATATATTGTTGGATAGACTCTGACATTTTCTGTTTAAGGCTCACATAACCTATTTCTGATGCATCTGTCTCAACTATCATGAATGCATGGTAGTGTAATAACCTTTTTCTTGATATCATCGACTAGATTAGTATGCATACTCGACCATGGTATGAAGTTCTTTTGTAATCCTTGGAACAATGGTTGTATACTTTTTCGTAGATTGGATGAAAAATGAAATATGTTATTTAAACAGTCTAAAAAATTTTGTAATTGTGTTTTCTCTTTTATTTCATCTGAAAATTTATTTGAAAATTCGATAGATCTAGATATAGGTGTAATAGTAACTTGATATATGTTATGGCTGTTGTAAATCACTAAGGATGGATCTCCATAACCGGCCCACATATTGTCTAAGTTCACTAGGCCCATCGGCCACCTTCCTTTGTACTAAGTCGGTTTAGGAATCCTAATAAGTTTAGGGTTTTGTACTACTATATATATATATATGTATCATTATCAATTGAATGAATAAGATAAGAAGAGAATACGACCTCTTGTTTTTCTAGTTTTCACAACACGTTATCAACACGAATTTGCTCTAAACTCCAACTGAGAAAATCCCTAAAACCCTAAACCGCCGCACATCATCTCTTGTTCGTTCTAAGCTCGGCGGTTGTTCAAACCTGTGACCAGTTCGTGATCAATTCGTGTTCGTGGTCAGCTCCTGTTCGTGATCGTTGCTTGTTCGTGATCAGTCCGAGGTTCGTTGCTAGTTCGTTATCAAGCTCGAGGTTACATCTGAGGTCTTTGGCTCCCAGATCAATTCCAATCAACCCCCAAACGGTGTTAAGGTAAATAAATCAAACCCATCGGACATATACATATCGAATCTAATCTTAAATATATTAGAACAATAAAAACTGCAATTACACAATCAACAAATCAAAACCCTAAGCCTTGAAACCCTAAAACCCTAAAACCCTAAAACTTTAAAATTCGATTGCTATGAGGTTTTAGGATTGCTTAGATTGTTTGCAATTAAACTGATTGTGCCTTGTTTAATATCCGATTGTTATTGATTGCTTGTTTGAAAATCGAATGCATGAAACCTTAAAATCGGAACCCTAGAGAAAAATAGTTTCCTAAAAACTTTGTCTTAATCCTAACTAGAAAATGAAATCTTATCTAGAGAAAAGGAAAACTTAATAAAAGGAAATCCCCTAAAATAGAAAATTGCTTGCATGTTTCTCTTGTTCATACTAGATCATAAATTTATCTAGGGTTGTTTTCATGCATATAATTAACCACGAAATTAAAAGGACACGACATGGTTCGGTCTCAAATACCGCATGGCCTAAGACTAAAACGATTTGCATAGATCGGTCTCAAATACCGCATGATAATAATCGGGTGCTTGTTTTTATATTTTATAGATGTAAAAGATCAACAATCTCCAATATGATGCCCTTAATGTGTCTGGAGACAACTATTTAAAATGGGAATTGGACACTAAGATCAACCTGAAATCAAATGACCTATGCGAATGCATTGAGGATGATAATGATTGCACTGAAAAGAGTAGGTATAAGGCAATCTTTTTAATACGCCACCACCTTGCTGAGAGTCTCAAGAACCAGTATCATACCATTGAGAATCCTCTTGACCTTTGGACAGAGTTGAAAAACAGATATGGACACCAAAAGACGATGCTCCTACCAAAGGCTCAATTCGATTGGAAAAACCTTAGGATCCAAGATTTCAAATCCGTGGATGAGTATAATTCAGAGCTATTTAAGATAGTCTCGATCTTGAAGTTATGTGGTAAGGAGGTTACTGAGGAAGACTTGCTAGAGAAAACATTCTCAACCTTTCACACCAATAACATACTGCTTCAGCAACAATATCTTGAAAAGGGTTTTAAGACATATGCAAGTCTCATCTCTTGTTTGCTACTTGTTGAGCAAAATAATGAGCTATTATTGATGAACAGTGCAATGAGACCTCTTGGTTCTACTACATTACCAGAAGCCCACAAGGTTGATATGACCAAGAAAGAGCATAAAGAGCCTAAAGAGACTAAAGAGTCTAACTACGTCTATAGAGGCAAGCCTCACGGCCGTGGCCGTGGTGGAAGAGGATGTGGTGGTCGTGGCAATTACCAAGGAAGCTATTATGATGGTTTTGGCTGTGGGAATCGATCAGACTTTAGTCGTGGTCGAGGTAGAGGCCGCAAAATTACCAAACCGCAATATAAGGCCAAATCCACTTGCCATAGATGTGGTATGGATAATCATTGGATAAAGACATGCAGAACACCTAAGAAACTTGTTGATCTCTATCAAGAGAGTTTGAAAAAGAATCCATAAGCTAACCTGGTTCATCTCGATGGTGAAGGAGATTTCGACCATGAGAATGATGACCAATTGGATTATGAGACTTCGGATTTTCTAAGAGAGGATAATTAAATTTAAATGTTGTCTTGATTTAATTTCTATGTTTTATGCTTTGAATTTTATTGGATTATGATTTTGGATTATGATTTTGGATTATAATTTTGGTTTAAATTTCAATTATTTTATTTCCTTCAAATATATATTTGTTTGTTTTATTCTTTGTCTAAAATATGACTCTTGTCCATATTAAGAAACGGCTGAGGACAAGAACATACTTGTGGTGGATAGTGGATCAAGCCACAAGATTTTGAAGGATAAGAGTTACTTTGTTAATCGCATTATGTAAAATGCCAATATTAGCACAATAGCGGGTATAGCAAGCCTAACTGAAGGCTACGGCCAGGCACATATTTTATTACCAAATGGCACACATCTTGAAATAAGTGATGCCTTATGTTCACCCAGCTCAAAGAGGAGCTTGTTGAGTTTCAAAGATATTCGTTTGAATGGTTTCCATGTTGAAACTAAGGGTGAAGGAAACCAAGAGTTCCTACATATTACTGAAATCACCCAAGGCCATAAGAAAGTCCTAGAGACTATACCCGCATTATCCACTGGTCTTTACCATGCTAAGATTAATATGATAGAGGCTAATATGGCAATAAACAAGATGTTCAATGAATAATTCACTTTATGGCATGACCGGGTTGGCCATCCCGGTTCTTACATGACGCGTAAGCTTATATTAAATTCAAATGGGCACACTCTAAAAGAGAGAAGAGTTATCCCTACAAATCTCACGTGTGTAGCATGTGCACAAGGAAAACTCATTATAAGGCCATCACCAGTAAAAAGTCACTAAAGAGACATTAATTTTTCTGGAAAGGATACAAGGAGATATATGTTGACCAATACACCCACCTTGTGGGACGTTTAGATATTTTATGGTCCTTATTGATGCATCGACCAGATGATCGCATGTTTGCCTATTATCCACAAGAAACCTAGCATTTGCTAGATTGTTAGCCCATATCATAAGACTGAGAGCACACTTTCCAGATTTTCCACTTTAAGACTATACATCTAGATAATGCTGGTGAATTTACATCCCAAGCGTTTAATGATTATTGTATGTACATGGGGGTAAGTGTGGAACATCCTGTGACACATGTACATACACAGAATAAATTAGCTGAATCCTTCATTAAACGAATTCAATTGATTGCTCGACCATTACTCATGAGGTCGAAGCTTCCTATGTCGGCTTGGGGACACGCAGTATTACATGCATCAGAGCTTATATGCATCAGGCCATCTAGTGAGCATAAATATTCGCCATCCCAATTACTAACGGGTCATGAGCCAAACATATCCCATCTAAAGACATTCGGGTGTGCCGTTTATGTACCTATTGCTCCACCACAGAGAACAAAGATGGGACCTCAAAGGAGGATGGGAATATATGTTGGATATGATTCTCCCACCATTATTAAGTATCTAGAGTCAACAAAGAGTGATTTATTTAAGGCTAGATACGCGGATTTTCAGTTTGCTGAATCCAAATTTCCTATGTTGGGTGGAGAGACAAACAAGCTGGTCAAAGAAATATCATGGAATCAAACATCCTTAAATTGGCAAGATCCTCGGACTCTAGCATGTGAGGCAGAGGTCCAAAAGATTATACATTTTCAAAAGCTAGCTAATCAATTGTCAGATTCCTTTGTTGACCCAAAGAGAGTTATGAAATCGTACGTACCAAGTACGCACCAGTACGTATTGATATTCAAAAGGAACACAATCAAGTTGCTACAGAGTCTAAGGCACGTTTGAAACATGGTAGACCAATAGGTTCCAAAGATAAGAACCCTCAGAAATCAAAGAAAAGTGCAAATCAAACCGAGGTTAAGGAAACCATAGACATGTCCGCGGCAAACCCTAAGGTACCGTCTAATGAGGTTTGGGACACTGAACCTCAAGGTCCTGAAGGTATTGATAATAATGAGATCTCAATAAATTATATCATGTCTTGAATTCAATGGAACCGAAAAGATGTCGACATCGATGAAATATTTGCATACAAGGTAGCACTTGAAATAAATGAGGATCATGAACCCACAACTATATTAGAGTGAACTCAAGGAAAAGATTGGTTAAAATGGTAAGAAGCCATTGACGTGAAGTTAAATTCATTAAAGAAAAGGAATGTGTTTGGTCCGATCTTAAGGACACCATTCGATATAAAGCCAGTGGGACACAAATGGGTCTTTGTAAGGAAGAGAAATGAGAATAATAAAATTGTGAGATATAAGGCACGGCTTGTAGCACAAGGATTCTCACAAAGACCAGGAATAGATTATGAGAAGACATACTCCCATGTGATGGATGCAACGACTTTTAGATTTTTGATAAGTCTGGCTATAAGAGAAAAACTTGATTTGCGTCTAATGGATGTAGTGACCGCATACTTATATGGTCCACTGGATAATGAAATATATATGAGATTACCAGAGGGTATTTAGCTCAAAGATAAGAGTGTTTCTCAAGAACAATAATGCATAAGGCTAAACAAATCCCTTTATGGACTGAAACAAAGTGGGCGTATGTGGTACAATAGACTAAGTGAGTACCTAGCCAAAGAAGGCTGTAAGAATGAGCCCATCAGTCCATGTATTTTTATAAAGAAGTTTGCAAACAAGGGATTTGTAATCATAGCAGTATATGTGGATGATTTTAACATCCTAGGAACCTCTGGGGAAATTGCCCAAACAGTTGAATATCTCAAGAAAGAGTTTGAAATGAAAGACCTAGGTAAAACTAAATTTTGTTTGGGATTGCAGCTTGAGTACATAGATAATAGAATCCTTGTGCATCAAATGGCATATACTGAAAAGGTACTCAGGAGATTTAATATGGACCATGCTCACCCATTTCCTAGCCCAATGGTTGTGAGAAGCCTAAATTTGGATAGTGATCCATTCGGTCCAAAGAAGGACGATGAAGAAATTTTCGGTCCGGAAGTGCCATACCTCAGTGCTATAGGAGCTTTAATGGTCTTGGCTAGCCACACTAGACCAGACATTTGTTTTGCCGTGAATCTCCTAGCAAGATTTAGTTCTTGTCCGACCCAAAGGCATTGGAACGGTATCAAACATGTATTGCGTTACCTACAAGGAACATTGGATTTGGGTTTGTTTTATACTAACTATAACAAAGAAGGTTTAGTTGGTTTTGCTGATGCAGGTTATTTATCGGATCTACTTAATGCTAGGTCTCAAACCGGATATGTGTTTACGCACGGTGGTACAACAATTTCATGGCGTTCAATGAAGCAGACCATTGCGGCCACTTCATCTAATCATGCGGAGATTTTGGCTATGCATGAAGCCAGCTGTGAATGTGTTTGGTTGAGGTCGATGACTCAATACATCAGGTCAGATTTTGGCATGGCCGATGACAAGGAAGCGACTATCATATATGAGGACAATACTGCTTGCATCGCACAGCTTAAGGAAGGATACATCAAGGGAGATCGGACGAAGCACATTTTGCCTAAGTTCTTCTTTACACATGAACTACAAAATACTGGAGAAGTTCAAGTGGTGCAAGTTCCATCTTGCGACAATTCAGCCGATCTCTTCACCAAGTCATTACAAACATCGACATTCAAGAAGCTCACGCACCAGATTGGAATGCGGAGACTCAGGGATTTTTAGTGATGCTTAGAACAGGGGGAGTAATACGTGTTGTACTCTTTTTCCTTCACCATTGTTTTGTCCCACTGGGTTTTCCTGGTAAGGTTTTAATGAGGCAACATCCCCAAGCGTATTATGGTGATCTCTTAGCATTTGCACGGTTATGTCATCCAAGGGGGAGTGTTGTAAATCACTAAGGATGGATCTCCATAGCCGGCCCACATATTGTCTAAGTCCACAAGGCCCATCGACCACCTTCCTTTGTACTAAGTCGGTTTAGGAATCCTAATAAATTTAGGGCTTTGTACTACTATATATATATATATATGTATCATTATCGATTGAACGGATACGAATAAGACGAGAATACAACCTTTTGTTTCTCTAGATTTCACAACAATGGCCTAAAAATTGTATTTTTCTTTGAAATATTTGCATCTTTTTTGCGGATACTATTAGTCCATGGTTTTAACGATGTTCAAAAAAGTGTATAGATGTTTAAAGTGTTGATCAATAGATTTTGAAAATATTAAAACATCATCTGTGTATACGATAGAAAAGGTGGAGTAAGGGTTGAATATTTTGCTCATAATATTTTGAAATTCGGGTGGTGCGTTTTTTAAACCGAAAGGCATAACATTCCATTCATAATGCCCAAAAAGGCACTGTGAATGATTTTTTATATTTATCCTTTTCGACAATTTGTATTTGCCAAAATACACTTTTCATGTCAAATTTAGAGAATATGCAAGAATCGTATAATCGTTTTAATAGATCTCATTTGTTTGGTATTGGGTATGTTATCCATTGTATTATAGTTGATTACTAAGCGTAGTACTCCTCTTTCTTTTTCAGTTTGGTTGTTTACATAGAATGCTGAACAAATCCAAAGGAGATTTAGTTTTTCTTATGAAATTTTTATCCAGTATTGTTGGATCCGGGGGTTTTCCATACGTTTCCATCTATGCGAATTTAGACTTTATCTTCTAGCGGGCTTCTTCCCAATCCAGGTTTTCTGATATAGCTTCTCGTATCCCCTGGATATTATGGTCACTTTGGAAAGATAGGAATAAAAAGGTTTTTCAGGGCATATAGATGGAGCCAATTGATATTTTAAGTCAAGCGGCTAATGATAAAGTTTTGTGAGAGGAAGCCAAATCTTACTCAGAGTGTTATCTGATTCCTCCACCTTTAATGGAGGATAGGGGTTCCTTTCCCCGTTGTCAGGTTGATGGTTCATGGAAAGGTACCGACCCTTTTCAAGGCCTAGGCTGGTGGTGTTGTAATGATGAAGATTCGACGCTTTTACTGGGAGCACAGAGTCATCGACGTGGCCCTACCCCTTTACATGCGGAATTAGAAGCTTTGGTCTGGGCTATGGAGTCCTTACTGGTGGCTGGAGTTGCTTGCCAAGTATTTGAAACAAATTGTGCAGAACTAGTTGCGATGGTGCAGACGTCGGACGATTGGCCTGCCTTTACGAACCTGTTGGAGGAATTCACGCTGCTCCGAACATCTTACCCTTCCTTCACCCTAACCAGGATTTCACGTGATTCCAATGTTAGGGCAGATTACCTTGCTAGGTCTTCAAGACCTTTAGTTTCTGAATCTACTTTTGTAAACTCTTATCCTCCTGTTTGGGCGACCAATCGTGGAGTTTTCTTTTAATTTATTTAATGTTTGGTTGGAAAAAAAAAAGAGAGAGAGAGAGAGAGAGATGCTACCTCTCCCACCGACCGACTCCATCAAGACTCCGTTTTTCAGGACAACATGAAGACAAAAACTCAATTATATAACAGTTCAAGATTTTCGACAAAATACTTCAAGAATGTCAATTGGGCTGTCCATGTCCAAATGGACAAATACATTTTATGGACATTCATGGTCAAAGTCCAAATAGAACCATGTCCAAATAAGTCCAAACCAAATAAGACCATGACCAATTGGATTGCCCATGGAAACCAGATAATACATGAATTCAATTATGCTAAAAACTTATAAATTCATAATTAAACCCATAAATTCATACATAACACTCATAAATTCATACATAACACTCATAAGTTCATATTAAGTCATACATAATTTATAAATTCAGAAATAACTCATAAATTCATACTTCTAAATTCATACATAACTCATAAAATTTTCCCCAAATTTAGAATCTCTAATTTTTAAGGTTTATTGGACAGTCCATGTCCAGATGAGTTTGGACCATTTATTAACGGGCTAAATTGGTTTTGGGTCCATTTGTCTGCTTCAAATTTGGTCATGACCATAACCGGTCCAATTTAATTTGGACATGGGCAGCCTATGGTCTCTAAGACCAATTGACATTTCAAGACCAAGAAATGAAGACATCAATACTAAACAACAAGGCAATAACATCAATCAACAAAGGCTTACTCATCTCCTGCAATCTCAAAAACTGACACGCAACAACAACTTATGAAACTTCGCACATCTTTGTTTAAACAAGGAACAGAGAGATGTAGGAAAGGGCAGAGTTTTTTTAGCGATCCTTCACAAATTCCCTACACATCCTACTTTCTATTTTTCATAACTGTATTTTCAAAGTTTGTATCTGTTTTTGTTTCCCATCTATTAAATTTGTAGATTTCTCTATTGTCGAATTTTGTAAAGCTAAGATTTATTTTGTTTTCATTGGGGATAGAAAGTCAAATATTATTTTTTCTCCTACAATTTTTGTGGTGATTCCTATCTCTCTAACTTAAAATGTATAAATTTGTGTAAAAAATGAAGTTACTAGTATAACTTGTTAAAATAGTTTTTTAAAAGGATAAACTGAGTTTTAAAACACTAGTTTTTGTTATAGATTTTTGCTTTGGGTAATTTGTAGTTCACCTTCAAACTACTTCCATTTGCACCACTAAGTTTTTATACATTTTTAACTATAGAATTTTATAGCAACTATTTGTAACGCTGATAACAGGATTTTCACCGAGGGTGTGAATTCCCTATGCAGTTGTAGTAGGAAGGATTATCAATCCAAATGGTTGTTATGCTCCGGTGCAGAACCTAGACATCGATAGCTCTTGGAGACCAAGGAAATAGTCTGGTAGTACAATCTCAAAACGCGTGCGATGCAGCTCTATAGCAAATCATCGGGAAGTGACGGAATTGCTGGTTGTGTTGTCGTCATCCTCTTTATTATTAGAGCCCGACATCAAATGGTTTTGATCAAACTAAATTCAGATTACTTCTACTTCTTCTCCGAGTGCATTGAACGAATTAAGTCAGAACGAAGACATGAGTTTAAGGTTTTGACTTTAGACTTGTCAAGGGATCGATCAATTTAGAAATACAGTTATCAAAATCCTTTTCATGTATATCTTAATTGGCCTCGAAACCTATAACATAAAATTCTTAGGTTTAAAATAAAGAGGCTTGGGTCACACGGTTCATTGATTGATCGTATCGGGCTTCCGACTACATTTTATGTATTAACTTACCACAAGATGTGTGTCTGGTCAACAAACTTAAGGAAAATGAATATAAATTGTGACTTAGGATGTGCTGATCGGTGGGGATATTTAGATAAAACAATCAATCATGCATGCACCTTTAGATTGTCCACCAGTGCGGCAGAACTGGGCATAATCACATATATATTCGGCACGAAGTTTAATCACCTTTTGATCACTATACGGAAATATAAATTATTTACGCTAATATCCGTGGAAGTTTAATTTCTGTACGTATATACATAGGTGAAAGCTCTCGTTAAGACTATGTCATCTATTCTCGAACCTAAGGTAAAACGGAATCTCGTGTTCTTGTTTAAAGGCAAAGAGACAAAATTCTAGTGTTTTTGATGATTTGTGTGTCCTCCACAAAATAATTATGTATAGTGATTTTCCATTTTTCCTATGATTAATGTTGACCTATTTTATAATGTACGAAATCTATAATGTTGCATCAAATAAACAAAAAGTCATAATGGTTCATCAAATAAAGAAAAGATTGTAACAATATTCATTTAATTTTAAATTGCAGCGATTGTCAATAAATCAAATGTTGCAATGGTAGGTTACAGTGATTCACTTAAATATATATTAGTAACTAAATATTTTTTTTTTTATGAAAAGCTATCATAAAGAGGTAATTACTAAAATATATTTTGGAAGTTTTTCATAAATTTACCAAACAAACCTAAACTTTGCAATGATTTATCAAACCTAAACGGGTTGATGTATTTGGTCAAAATCTAGAGTTTTCTCTTCTGGATAATGTCAATGATTCCGGTACTGAAACAAGAGCGGCTTGATTGAGTAATTGAGAAGCGATTTGAAATTTGAGAAGTTGAAATGGTAAACCGTTTTAAAATTGGTTTTAAACCTGATTTAATTGTTTTTATATCGAATTTGGTTCGTAAACCGTTTAAATCCAGGTATATAGAGAAATATATGAGAACTTTTGATTCGGGTTGAAATAAGTTGAGAAGTAACGATTTGAAAATATTTGAGATAAGGTCACAGTTTTTTGGTACAATGCGACTTCTGAGGAGTAAAAAAAGCATCGATACTTAACATGATTATGACTTATGTCATGTTTTGGTTTGTTTATAAAGTTGATGTTTTGTATATCTGAATTATCTAAGGCTTTATATATACCATCATGATTATAATATTCAAAATTTTATTTTTATTATGTTATACTCCCTCTGTTTTTTATAAGTTGTCGTTCTAGAGTTAAAATTTTGTGTCATAATAGTTGTCGTTTTCGATTTCCAATGCAAAGTTTGGTGAATATTCCAATTTTATCCGACTGTTTTAATGTTTTGACCAATAAAAATATTAGAAAATATATTAAAAAGTAATAAAACAAAAAATTAAATGGTTTTCTTAATTTGTGTAAAACAACCTTAAACGACAACTAAAAAAAACGGAGGGAGTATTAACTTTTTCAATTTCTCAACTTTGATTGGGTTGGTCATAAAATCATCTTAATCTAGCAGATAATTTTCACCAGTTCTCCATCCAAAATATCATATGTTTGGAGTAAAAAATTTTCATGTTCAAAGAAATTATGTCACAAAACAATTTTAGTAATTATAAGAACTATAATTATGCCAAGCAACATAAAATTTGTTTAATTTGTTTAAAAGACATTTTATAGGGGATGATAAAGAGCATACTTTAACAATAAAATAATTTAGGGTTTAAGAGCATATTTTTTATGGTGAAACATACAGTAAAATTGTAAGTGGTTACTAAATTATATGTTGCTTTCATGAATTCCTTGCATGTAAAATATTTTGTGAAAAGTTTTTGAAATTTGACAATAATAATAATTGTAATGATAAGTATTTGGCAAAAGTTTTATTGGAGTATAATTTAGCTTTAGATTATTGTTTTTGACAAAAAAAAACTTTATATTATTGTAATAATAATTATAATATATTAAAAATATTAATAAATGTATGAAGGTAAATACAAATATGATTTTTTCTCTAACTAAAATTATTTATATAATTACTTCAAGAAATAAAATTTCTTTTTATATTTTTTAAAAATTGTTTAGGTTTTAGGATTTATTTTCTTCATCAATTTTAATACCCGCACATCATGCGGGCCCTTATCTATTATATATATATATATACAAATTATTTAGTATATTATTTTGTAAAGGAAAAAAGAGAGTGTACTCTTCCCGTTGTGGAACGGCTTGCGTATCGGGGTGTATGTTGTGATGTTTTGTGCAAGCGGTGTGCTTTTGCGGTGGAGACTATAAATCACGCTCTCTTTGAATGTCCCCGGTCGCGAGTTATATGGGCGATGTCTCCAGTATTGTTGGATCCGGGGGTTTTCCATACGTTTCCATCTATGCGAATTTAGACTTTATCTTCTAGCGGGCTTCTTCCCAATCCAGGGTTTCTGATATAGCTTCTCGTATCCCCTGGATATTATGGCCACTTTGGAAAGATAGGAATAAAAAGGTTTTTCAGGGCATAGAGATGGAGCCAATTGATATTTTAAGTCAAGCGGCTAATGATAAAGTTTTGTGAGAGGAAGCCAAATCTTACTCAGAGTGTTATCTGAATCCTCCACCTTTAATGGAGGATAGGGGTTCCTTTCCCCGTTGTCAGGTTGATGGTTCATGGAAAGGTACCGACCCTTTTCAAGGCCTAGGCTGGTGGTGTTGTAATGATGAAGATTCGACGCTTTTGCTGGGAGCACAGAGTTATCGACGTGGCCCTACCCCTTTACATGCGGAATTAGAAGCTTTGATCTGGGCTATGGAGTCCTTACTGGTGGCTGGAGTTGCTTGCCAAGTATTTGAAACAAATTGTGCAGAACTAGTTGCGATAGTGCAGACGTCGGACGATTGGCCTGCCTTTACGAACCTGTTGGAGGAATTCACGCTGCTCCGAACATCTTACCCTTCCTTCACCCTAACCAGGATTTCACGTGATTCCAATGTTAGGGCAGATTACCTTGCTAGGTCTTCAAGACCTTTAGTTTCTGAATCTACTTTTGTAAACTCTTATCCTCCTGTTTGGGCGACCAATCGTGGAGTTTTCTTTTAATTTATTTAATGTTTGGTTGGAAAAAAAAAGAGAGAGAGAGAGAGAGAGATGCTACCTCTCCCACCGACCGACTCCATCAAGACTCCGTTTTTCAGGACAACATGAAGACAAAAACTCAATTATATAACAGTTCAAGATTTTCGACAAAATACTTCAAGAATGTCAATTGGGCTGTCCATGTCCAAATGGACAAATACATTTTATGGACATTCATGGTCAAAGTCCAAATAGAACCATGTCCAAATAAGTCCAAACCAAATAAGACCATGACCAATTGGATTGCCCATGGAAACCAGATAATACATGAATTCAATTATGCTAAAAACTTATAAATTCATAATTAAACCCATAAATTCATACATAACACTCATAAATTCATACATAACACTCATAAGTTCATATTAAGTCATACATAATTTATAAATTCAGAAATAACTCATAAATTCATACTTCTAAATTCATACATAACTCATAAAATTTTCCCCAAATTTAGAATCTCTAATTTTTAAGGTTTATTGGACAGTCCATGTCCAGATGAGTTTGGACCATTTATTAACGGGCTAAATTGGTTTTGGGTCCATTTGTCTGCTTCAAATTTGGTCATGACCATAACTGGTCCAATTTAATTTGGACATGGGCAGCCTATGGTCTCTAAGACCAATTGACATTTCAAGACCAAGAAATGAAGACATCAATACTAAACAACAAGGCAATAACATCAATCAACAAAGGCTTACTCATCTCCTGCAATCTCAAAAACTGACACGCAACAACAACTTATGAAACTTCGCACATCTTTGTTTAAACAAGGAACAGAGAGATGTAGGAAAGGGCAGAGTTTTTTTAGCGATCCTTCACAAATTCCCTACACATCCTACTTTCTATTTTTCATAACTGTATTTTCAAAGTTTGTATCTGTTTTTGTTTCCCATCTATTAAATTTGTAGATTTCTCTATTGTCGAATTTTGTAAAGCTAAGATTTATTTTGTTTTCATTGGGGATAGAAAGTCAAATATTATTTTTTCTCCTACAATTTTTGTGGTGATTCCTATCTCTCTAACTTAAAATGTATAAATTTGTGTAAAAAATGAAGTTACTAGTATAACTTGTTAAAATAGTTTTTTAAAAGGATAAACTGAGTTTTAAAACACTAGTTTTTGTTATAGATTTTTGCTTTGGGTAATTTGTAGTTCACCTTCAAACTACTTCCATTTGCACCACTAAGTTTTTATACATTTTTAACTATAGAATTTTATAGCAACTATTTGTAACGCTGATAACAGGATTTTCACCGAGGGTGTGAATTCCCTATGCAGTTGTAGTAGGAAGGATTATCAATCCAAATGGTTGTTATGCTCCGGTGCAGAACCTAGACATCGATAGCTCTTGGAGACCAAGGAAATAGTCTGGTAGTACAATCTCAAAACGCGTGCGATGCAGCTCTATAGCAAATCATCGGGAAGTGACGGAATTGCTGGTTGTGTTGTCGTCATCCTCTTTATTATTAGAGCCCGACATCAAATGGTTTTGATCAAACTAAATTCAGATTACTTCTACTTCTTCTCCGAGTGCATTGAACGAATTAAGTCAGAACGAAGACATGAGTTTAAGGTTTTGACTTTAGACTTGTCAAGGGATCGATCAATTTAGAAATACAGTTATCAAAATCCTTTTCATGTATATCTTAATTGGCCTCGAAACCTATAACATAAAATTCTTAGGTTTAAAATAAAGAGGCTTGGGTCACACGGTTCATTGATTGATCGTATCGGGCTTCCGACTACATTTTATGTATTAACTTACCACAAGATGTGTGTCTGGTCAACAAACTTAAGGAAAATGAATATAAATTGTGACTTAGGATGTGCTGATCGGTGGGGATATTTAGATAAAACAATCAATCATGCATGCACCTTTAGATTGTCCACCAGTGCGGCAGAACTGGGCATAATCACATATATATTCGGCACGAAGTTTAATCACCTTTTGATCACTATACGGAAATATAAATTATTTACGCTAATATCCGTGGAAGTTTAATTTCTGTACGTATATACATAGGTGAAAGCTCTCGTTAAGACTATGTCATCTATTCTCGAACCTAAGGTAAAACGGAATCTCGTGTTCTTGTTTAAAGGCAAAGAGACAAAATTCTATGTTTTTGATGATTTGTGTGTCCTCCACAAAATAATTATGTATAGTGATTTTCCATTTTTCCTATGATTAATGTTGACCTATTTTATAATGTACGAAATCTATAATGTTGCATCAAATAAACAAAAAGTCATAATGGTTCATCAAGTAAAGCAAAGATTGTAACAATATTCATATAATTTTAAATTGCAGCGGTTGTCAATAAATCAAATGTTGCAATGGTAGGTTACAGTGATTCACTTAAATATATATTAGTAACTAAAATTTTTTTATTTATGAAAAGCTATCATATAGAGGCAATTACTAAAATATATTTTGGTAGTTTTTCATAAATTTACCAAACAAACCTAAACTTTGCAATGATTTATCAAATTAGGTCAAAGTTGTAACGGTATATATATACCAAAAAATAATTAAAATGGTTATTTAAACAGTTGTAACAATTTGTTTAATATATTTTAACAATTCAAACAGAAAATTATAATTAATGAAAATTATTATAAAAAGATGCAACTGTAATAATTTTTTTTTAGAGATTGTAATTTTATATAGAATTGACTTTTGTATGCATAATAACTTCTGTATCTAATTTATAAAATATGATGGTGTATCCTCTTTGAAAAAGCTTTATAACTCATGAAATATCATGACTTATGTCAAATGTAGTTAAAAAAATATTATATAATTAAATGCATATATCTATTGGTAAATCTAATCACTAAAAAAAGCAATTACAATTATAACTAAATATAATAAATGTTAATGAGTATTTAATGCTAGATATCTTCTTCTAATATATATATATATATATATATATATACATACAACTTAATGAAGTATATGCAAACAATACCAAGTCTAATAAGAGAAGAGAAAAAATGCCAACACGTCCAGGCATACCTGAATGCAGCAACTATCTTCTAACAGGAAACTGTGATCTGAAAAAATGCAAATACCATCACTCCATGAATATAACCCCGATAGAGCATGGACTGGCCCTCAATAACAAAGGCTTACCGTTAAGACCTAATCAAGCCGTTTGCCCAGATTTCAGTCGCTTCGGCCTTTGCAAATCTGGTCCAGCTTGTAAATTCGACCATTCATCATCCTCATCCTCAGGTTCCAAATTATGAAAATGAAACTGATATTCCCTATCTTCTGTTCCTTTTATTCTAAATAAGATTATAATACTTATCCAATATATATATATATATATATATATATATATATATATATATATATATATATGCAGAATCATGTATTTTATTCACCATTTGTATTAATAATATATGAAAGAATGTAATGATCAAGTTTTGATCACCATGGTATCAAAAATGTTCATTTCATGTAACAAGATTGGACTTTTTGTTTCGATTTAATCCAACCAAACAAAGGCCTAATCAAGTTAGTAGGCTCCAATGGATCCATAATGAATGCCTTGAAAATAAACCCAAAAGAGGATCGATCTTACCTTATTTGAATGGCACTGTTTACTTACGAGATTAAACAAGGATCACAACAACAAACACTCTGATGCCAAACTAGTTATACAAATTCAATTAATGAAAAGGATGAGGTTAAATGCTAATCTTCACTTTATCAACCCTCTCATATCATGATCTTCATCAATAAGAATCAATAAGAATCAACTTCCAAGCATTAACCTTATTCTCAAAGAGAGACTAGGGTTAAGGGAAGCTTTAGCTTTTACGTTCTTTGTTTCTTAAAGCAACTTAAGCAACTTACGACGGGTCCAGTAACTAGGTCTGCGGCAAAGGTTCAGGCTCATAGCAGCAAGTTATTTCTTACTCTTTTCTCCTATGTTGTTTAGCTTGAAAGCTTCGATTTTTGTGAGATGTATGAATGTATTTGCCTTGCTCCTGTGATTTTATGAATTTAGTTTTGGGTCTCTTCAGTTTATTACTTCTGATTTCTCTGGTTTTTGTAATATTTTGAACTGATGACAGATTAATATATGTGTGAGTTTTTACTAGGGGATATGGTCTCTATTTTCACAGAATTTTCTCCCAATGGCTAATCACTCGTTTGAGCTTGGCCGCATTATAGACCGTGCTCTAACTCTAATATTGTAAACTGTTTGGATTGATCTTTGTTGATGTTACAAACAAAAACTTTTGGATGTTGTGTCTGGATTGATGTGTCTTTGTGTTGGTGGTTGCAGAGAAAGTCATGTAGTAGATACAGTCATACAGAGTCGCTCTGTGTTCTAGCCGGAAAGCTGGTCTGGTCTGTTCGCATTGATCTTCAGTTCTTCACATTTTGGACAATGGAGGGTAAGTTTATTTGGCTTCATTTCTTCTTCATGTTTAGGTTCTTGTTGTAACAATGATCTTTTATGTGAATTTTGTTGCTCACTCTCTAATATGAAATGAGGTTTTTTTTTCAGAACCCCAAGTTGTTTTAACACCAAACTCGTTAAGAAGAAACCTGCAGAGCAGTAATACTCGTTAATTGTGATGTTTTTGAATGTTTTTTTCTCCGTTATGGATCTATCTGCATTTCCTTACTGTGTATTGACAACAATCGGATATATCTAGACTTGAAGCCGAAGCACAACTCCAGCAGAAGGATAGGGAAATTGCAGCTCAAGTTTTAGGTAACATGTTTTTCGCTTAGACTTTTGGTTGACATTAGATTGTTTCTCTTTTTACAGGAAGCCAAAAACACATCAGCTTTGAAGTCCCAGATTGAAAAGCTACAACAGGAGAGGGATGAATTCCAAAGGATGGTGATTGGCAACCAATTTGCAAACACTTTGAATCTATTTTCCTGTTTTTCATCTCTCTTGTTTAATCATTTGTGTGTCCTACGACTTCACCAACTGTACAAAAAATAAGATTTTTACCATGCCTGTGAACCGATTCAACTTGGGGGTCACAAGTTATTCAACTTTTGACTCTTTTTTTTTTGTTTTGGTTACCATTACAATCTAGGGTTTATTTATCTCTATGTGATTGGTATGTTCTTATAAGGTTAATGGCAGATTGCGGCTTCTCATGATTCTTTTGTTTCATATGAGCAGATGCATATGGAGAGGATAACGTGGTTACGTGGAACATGTCTTTTTCATATATTCAAAGCGAAGTGGCTGTTCATTGGATTGTTTCAAGGCAAAGTGAGCAGAAGAAAGGCTTGGATGGGTTACATGTAGATGTAAATTTAGTCTATGTTCTTTGTAATGTTAGTTTTATTTTGTTTAAGACTTGGTGGCACTTGATGTTATGTAAGACTTATTTTGGTTAATGTAATATTAAGGTTGTGTATGTTGATTATTTAATGAAATATAAAAATATAAAATCTAATTTAATAAATTTTGAAAGAAAAAAATTCTACCACATTATATAAAATAGCATTAATTTTGTGTTACTATAATATAGCTATGGTAGAAGCTCCTAACATAGCGTGTAAAATGACTTATAACATTAGTTTTAAAAATTAGAAAAGTCCCATAACAGAGCATACACCACATCAACAACAAAATGACAAACAAAAAAAGCTAGAAATAATATCTTACACAAATAAAATCAAAATACGACTGAACAAGAAGCTTGAATCTAGTTTCTGCAAACAGAACACGACATGAAGTATCATTACAACAGCTTCAAGTACACATAATAAGATAATCGATTCAACTCAAAAAAACATCATAAATTATCAAATATTACATTCGACTGAAGATTAACTGCATTCTTCCTGTAATTGTGAGAAACAACAGACGATTCAGATCTACCTAACATGAATTATAGTAAATCATTGCAAATTAACGAACACCCAAAACAAATATTTTACCTTCTGAGTCACTTTCGACCTCACCAGTATGATTTGGATCAACAATGAAACTGACGATCGCGATCTACAAGGATTGTGACTAACAGAGAATGAGAATGAGACTGAGAAGAAAGAGAGAAGAATGATACTGAAAGATCAGAGAAACATATTGGATCGAAAGTGAAAAACATTTTCGAATTCAGAGATGGTTTCGATAGAGTTTCAGAGAAGAACGAGAGAAGTGGCAACTGTAAAACCTAGTTTCTTTCTTTACTTCTTTTTTCTCTGTTTTCTTTTTTACATTTTTTCTTTATTTAATAAAAATTTTGGTGGCAATACAATTTTCATTTTTCCGGTTTCCCCTACAATAGCCTTTTCACATTAGACTATGCAATCGTATAACCAAAATGTAAGCACCACATCAAAATGTATTCCCGCTCATCCTACTATAGCGTTTCAAATTATGGAAATGTTAGGTAACTTTTTAAGAAATTCAACTATAGCAAAACCAAAAAATCCGCTATTAAATACTGCTATTAAAACCATCATTTCATGTAGTGTAAATCAAATGTTGCAATGTTGGATACAATGATTCATTAAATATATATATTAGTAACTAAATATTGATTTTTTTATGAAAAGCTATCATAAAGAGGTAATTAATAAAATATATTTTGGTAGCTTTTCATAAATTTACTAAACAAACCTAAAGTTTGCAATGATTTATCAAATTAGGTAAAAGTTGTAACGGTATATATATACCAAAAATAATTAAAATGGTTAATTAAACAGTTGTAACAATTTGTTTAATATATTTAAACAATTCTTATAGAATAAAAATCCTTACCATCATCTAAGTTCCGAAGTTATAATTTGGGAACCATGTATTTTGGTAAAATATGTTAGACAATAAAAATCAATGAAAATTTTAAAATAACACAATCTATTATTCATAGATGTGAAAATAGTCAGATAGATGGAAGTAGCTTAAGATATATGTGTCGCATTATATAAATATTGTACTTAGACATTGATTTAGTTTGTCTACCAATATATGAAGCATAGGTAAATCCAACCGTATATTAGGTTCATCTGCAAATGTCTTTTTGATCATAGCAATCTGATTATCACTCATGATACCCCAGTTTCTTTTGCTAGCAAAATTTTCTGATCTTGCATGGTTTGTATTTATCTTTTTGTTATTCATTATTTTCTATCGTACTTAAGATTTTGATTTGATATGGGATACAACTTAATATACATATTTATATAAGAAACATATCCTATATTTCTTTACGCTAATAAGTAAATATTTCATTTTTGCTTTTGAATTAGTTTTTTATTTTGGTAAATATTTTTCTAACTTTTTTTTTCCTATCGATTAACTTAGACATATGTGATAATCTGGACACGTGTCAACATCTTATCGATAAAACTGACACATGTCACGATCGCGTTAACTTTGACATCAAATTTTATATAATAAAATTATAGAAATTTGCAATACATGTCAAAACAAACAAAAAAATTAAGTGAGCGCCATGCTCACTGTTATTAGTTGCAACTTAACTCATCAGCCTGAAGAAGATGAGTTATACTCCGATGGTGGCTTATCTCTTTCATATCTCGTACAAAAAATTCTCAAACAGTGAGTGTTCAGATTGGACGGAAATGGTCAAGGATAAGCTGCCATCATTTGTGGAACTTGGTAGCACAAAAGACAAAACCTCGTATGCACCAGGTCCCATATATATGGGACGACCCCAACCAAATTAAATTTGGGTATTTTTTTGAACCAAATTAAATTTGGGTATTTTTTTGAACCAAATTAAATTTTAAGACAAGAAGATAGCCATCATCAGTCATTTCTAGTTTAACGTATTATTCAGAGAAGTAGAACCAATGATAAGTGTTCAGATCCCCCAAATTCAAATATTTAAAACTAAAGAACAACAATATTTCATCAAGAATTACCAGACGAAGGACACAACCTTTGGCTACATTTTTACGCACAGCAATTTGGTAATTTTTCTTTACTGCTGACTTAGACCAACAAAGAACCCAAGGCTGGTGTTCATCAGCTTCAATTCCAGCACTGTCCTGAATAAGGGAGAATGCCTGCGGTAAGCCAAGTGGAGCAATGCAATCTCCAGGGGAGATTTGATTTTCGGTGTATTAGACAATCTGACAAATGAAAGTTTTTGAAATGATTCTAGACTTACCATCGTGAACACAGGTCTGGTAACTTTAAAACCAAGAATTTTACAAGATCATCAAGCGAATTATCTGCCCCATATACTTAAATGCCTTTGCTGTTTCCTTCAAGCATTTGTTTTTCTCGTCCCGAGTCCAGTGCTTCATTTCCCAAACGCATCACGTCAGATATAAGATCAAAAAGCAGAGAGAACCTTGGTTTTTTTAGCAATTGAAGGAATGAAGAATTAAAATTTTAGTTGACAGTCTCACCTCCCCAAGCACGTTAAGTTTCTCACGGACGCCTTTAAGCAAGTCTTGTGCTTCCCCTTCCCACCTATTGAACTCCATCTTCTTTCCTTCCAGAAGCTTCTCAGATACCTTAAATGAATCAATTGATCAGTTACATTTGAAAACTGCGCATATAGAGAAGGGTGACCATGCAATTATGACAGATCTAAATCATGCGATATTGACAAAAGTAAGAATCAGAACATGTTTCCATTTGTTTATGCAACATAACCAACAAAATATATAGAACGTCCAGTCATGATACATCTTGAAAATAAAGACAAAAGCATAGTTCAGCTATTGCTTAAGACCACGTTAGCCTGACTGACTGTTTGCCCCTAACTAATTAGTCGGTTAACAAATTCTTCAACAAACTAATGGATTAAGGATTTCAAGGTGTCTTTACTATGGTACTATTTGATATACTTGTGTGATTATAAGTTAGTCCCAATGAAGAAGAGAAGAAATCTTCTCAGATTCCACCATTGTCATTCTCATGCTTATCGCAACTCTCTCATACCCTGCAAAAATCCCCTTAACCCCAACTCTCTAGTAGTATACCCAACTTCTATTTATAATCTTTAACTCCATCAAACTAGCTGTTACCATCAAATATGCTAGATAAGACCTTATCCAGTTAAAAAAACTCTTCTCTGTTACTCCATGAAGACTTATCAAAGAAACTAACCTTGTTTACAATAACTTGACCACCAGCAATGTGTGAAAAGTAGATACTGTAGAAATGAGAAAGAAACAAAGGTGCACTTTCTCCTGCTAGTTCTTTTAAATACTTTGCATAAGAAACTCCTATGTTACTTGGTTCTGGAATAACCAAATCTTGTCCTCTAAACCATTGTAGATCCTTCTCAAGACTTTCACATCTCTCTAATCCTGTTCTCCTGAAGTAAGCATCTGCACGTTTTCCACATAAACCCAAATCACATTATCAAATCAAAAAAAAAAACTTTCCACATAATCTACCAAGCCTCAGACAATTGCAAGTTTCAACTCTTGAAACTGAAATTAGGTCAAAATCTAGCCCCCAAAAAAAAAAAAAAAAGATACAGATCCTAAACGCAAATCATTAACAAATCATAAACCATAAGCCCAAATCATTACCGTAACTAGATATAATTGTCCATATAATCATATTCATATACCATGCCTAAGCCTGTTGGGAATTGCAATTTTCCACTCTTGAAAATGAAACCATAATCCTGTTCTGAAGTAAGCATTTGCCAAAACCCATAAACCCATAAACATCACCTACTCACAAAGCCGTCCACAGTAATCAACTCTTGAAATTGAAATTAGGTATCAGGGCCAAAAGAGAGAGAGTTTTTCTTACAAGAAACATTCTCAGATTCGTCTACAATTCGTTCAATAGTATCGAAGACAAGCTTGCTATCAACTAAGTACTTAAGAAATCCCTCTTGGCTTGGCCTCCAAGTCTCTCCCTTTACATCATCATCATCATCATCATCGTCTTCTTCTTCATGTTCTTCTTCGTTTTCAGTATTATCACCAGAAAGATGCAATTTTTTTCCACTAGTATTGCGTAACCTCATGGATACGAATCTCATTTCCTCAGTTATCCCAATGTTTTCTCCTGGGTACTGTTTCCTGTACCTTGTTCTCTTCCTCTGTGAAGCCTTTTGCTGTGAAGGTGGTGGTGTTGATGACGAACGACATAAATTGAGAAATTGATTATGTGTATTTGAGATTTTGAACGGGAAAAAGATATAGGTGTGAAGATGAGAGTGAGTGAGCTTATGAGGTGGCTTAGAAGAGAGTACTGGAGGAGTTGGCCTGAGATTGAGAAGAGAAGCCATGGCTTCCGACAACCAAATATATCTTTTTTCTTCTCCCAAGAGTATGAGGTTCCTATATTGTGAAATTTAAAACAAACCAAACGTTTTTTACTAGGCCTTAAAGCCCACCGTAAGTTTGCACAAATAAAGCCCAGCAAGAGGTCAAAGCCGAGGGAGTTTTTAGTGTTGTAAACAACTTGACGGCTGGATTTATCCCTCAGAGGTCAGTGCTGTAGAGGTACAAAATTGACGGCTGGATTTAGTAATGATGGTTCGATATACTTTCAATGTGGTTGTTTGAGTTTGTGATGTAATAGATTGCTCTTGAGAATTTATGTGTTGATCATACGATAACACAGAATTTTGAATACTTCACTGATTTCTTACTTCTTTTTAGTAGGCTCGCTGAGTGATTTCTTCTATGAGAATGTTGTGATCATACCTGTATTTCATTTTTCCTGCTATACCTAAAACTCTTTTTACATAATCTTTTACTTCTAGGTATATTAATGGTTGGAGTCGGCCTAATGCAATTTCCTACATGCCCCCAAGAAGCAGTTTTGTTGCAGAAGTTACTTTTGAGGCAAGTTGTTTGCCAATATTTGATATTGTTCTGCTCAATTCTAGTTTAGAATCACAGAGTCCAATGTTATTTATTCTTGGAATCGTTTAATATTTTGCCTATTTTATTGGCTGCAGGATATCACAGAGGCCAAAGAATTTTTCAAGCACAAAGGGGTCCATGTCGGATCGGACTGACACAAATGCTTACAACGATCAACGATCAGAAGATAGTTTTTGTTATTGACAAAGACCTTAAATGTACTGTTTAGATATTTTGATGTTAAACAGTATTTTTGAGTGATAAGTAAAACGCAAAAGCTTATGCTTTCCAAACACTATCGCAAAAGTAGAACAATTTTAATATTCTCTGTTCTTTTTTTTCATCATTCTGTCTGGACTAATGTCAATGGATGGTGCCAAAAAACCAAGCAGAGTGATTAAACCAAAATAGCTTAGTTGTGAAGAGAAGAGACTATCTTATATTTGAAACATTGTTACACCTGCAAATACCAAACTCTGCAATTTTCTGCATCAGTTGCTTTCCTGCAAATATACATCAACAGGAGCACATCATATGTCGGTAGGAAACAACTTGCATATAGGTCTTGCAATTAGCCAACAAGTGCTTAAAATAAACTTTTTTCTATAAAGCTTATTTCTGCATCTGAATCTGCCGTGATCATATGCAACAATTCCAACCAAAGAAATTCAAAATGTAACAAATTAACTGATAGAGAATGAAAACACACAATCAGATAAACTTAGCATAAGGTGATATTCCAGTAAAAAGTAACATAACAAACATAAACGTCTAAAAATTCAGACAATTGCTGCAATCTGAAATTCCATATGCATAAGATCTATATGTACATAATATAAATAAACTTTTTATCCATATGATATATATTGGTAAGAATGATTCTGAACATGCACCAAAAATTTAGGGATCACTGAAAAAACAAATAAAGCTTCCAGATCAAAGGTTGCAATTGGTGATGATATGGCAAATTTGAAGAACGATGACGAAGTTTGAATCAGGGTGATATGATGAGATAAAACAAAGCAGACAAAAAAACCGGACCATTGTCTGAAGTTCATATAAGAGACCAGAGTTATATACCAACTCCTGATTAGATAAAAAAAACACAGGAAGGTAAGACACATCTATATATGTTTCACAAGGAGAGATCTTAACAACAAAACAAGAGTAAGTAAAGAAAATAAAGCAGATTCAATGTCAGTGCTTTCTAGCCTTCTAGGTCCATGAAACCTGATTTCTGATTTCTAGTCAGGTATACAAAACTGCAAGCTCAATTCAACACAAAATACAAATGTTCTATGGCGAGTGGGGAGATGGAACCAAGAATGGGGATGAGAGGTCTTACTTGAAGTAATGGCTGGGTTGAATTAAACGGTTGTAACAATTTGTTTAATATATTTTAACAATTAAAAATAGAAAATTATAATCAAAGAAAAACTATTATAAACAGATGCAACTGTAATTATTATTTTTCCAGGTGTATCCTCTTTGAAAAAGCTATGCAACTCATGAAATGACTTATGTTACATGTAGTTAAAAAAAAAGATTATATATAATTACATACATATATCTAAAGTATTAGGTAAATCTAGTTACTAAAAAAAAGCAGAATAAATAAATATAAATTTAGCATTATATTATAGTTAAAAAAAGTTACAATTATAACTAAATATAATAAATGTTAATGATGATATATTTCTTGAAAACATGTCATTTGAGTATTCAATGCTAGATTCTTCTAATATATATATATATATATATATATAGAACATAATCAAGGATATGCAAACAATACCAAGTCTAAAAAGAGGAGAAAATATGTCTGACAAAAAATTGCCAGAACGTCCAGGCAAACCAGAGTGCGGCTATTATCTTATAACAGGAAACTGTAATCAGGAAAAAAAGTGCAAATACCATCACCCCAAGAATATAACCCCGATAGAACCTGGACTGGCCCTCAATGACAATGGCTTACCCTTAAGACCTAATCAAGCCGTTTGCCCACATTTCAGTCGCTTTGGCCTTTGCAAATCCGGTCCAGCTTGTAAATTCGACCATTCAACCAAACCATCATCATCCTCATCCTCTGCTCGCAAATGATGAAAATGAAACTGATATTCCCTATCTTCCGTTCCGTTTATTCTAAATAAGATTATAATATTTATCCATATATATATGCAAAATCTTGTATTTTATTCACCATTTGTAATAATAATAATATATGAAAGAATGTAATGATCAAGTTGATCACCATGGTTATCAAAAATGTTCAGTTCATGTAACAAGATTGGACTTTTTGTTTCGATTTACTCCAACCAAACAAAGGCCTAATCAAGTTAATAGGCTCCAATAGATCCGTAATGAATGCCTTGAAAATATAAACCCAAAAGAGGATCTTACCTTATTGTTACTGGCACACTGTTTACTTACGAGATTAAACAAGGATCACAACAACAAACACTCTGATGCCAAACTCTAGTTATACAAATGCAATTTGTGAAATTTTTTTTTTGAAAATTGTGAATTTTCATTACTGAAAGGGATTGTAGAAACTACAATTGTTTGTTACATAAGAGAGGCCTTGTCAAAAAAAGATAAAAAGCAAGGGCAAACTGATGAATCATACACGGGTACTTATGCCAAAAAAAGGGTTAGAAATGCCTTAGCCAATCAATTTGTGAAATTTGATGAGGTTAAATGCTAATCTTTACTTTAGCAACCCTCTCATATCATGATCTTGGGGGTAGACACTTTTGACACTTCCTTGGCTGTGTCACCTGCAAGAAGGAACATAATTCAAACCAGTTAGTGAATCCAAAGGCGACTTCTAATCAATGATCATATCGACTCTAACCCCGTTTTGTCTTTGTAATTGATGCGAGCATACATGACTCTTTATCAAACCCCACAAAGGTAGCCTACTTTATATTTGCATATCCAGTCAAAAAAGTAGAGATTTATCGAAATTGTGATCCCTGATTCCACATTATCAACAACACCAGTAGTAGTTCATAGTCTGTTTCTATTCAACAGGTAATAAATAAGAGAGGGTTGGAGACTAGTAAAATTAACCTGACTGAGTGGTTGCTGTGACTTCACCATAGATGGCCTTGAGCGTGGAAAGAGGAATAACCGCGGAAGCACCAGCGGAAGCAGCTTCAGCAAAGAGCTGCTGTTTCCACTCCCACATAGTGACTTTCATTGCCTTGTTAGACTTGGAGAGCGAATCCTTCTGCTCTGCTAAAGCCTCGACATACTTCTGCTGTTGATCAGATCTCAATCCCAAAACCACAAACGATACCCCAAGACAAGTGTTTATGACAGCATTGTTGTTTATTGCTTCCGATAGAAACATCGCAATCTTATTCGCCATTTCTGCCAAATCCAAAACTCTAAGATCATCACAACAACAACATGACTAAACTCGACAACAATTTCAGCATTTCGTCTACACAACTTACGACGGAGATAAGATCGGAAACAAAAATAAAATGGCTCACCTGAAACGAAGGTGGGTTGATGGCTACGACGGTGAGGTTTTTGATACGGCGGCGCCGAGAGAGAGAACTCGATTCCGTTTCAGTACTTTTTTAAGTTGTGTTTAGTGATATGACTGTAGTTCTAATTTAATTAGGGGGTAATTTAGGTATTTTACATAGATAAAGACTTTTTGCCAAGTAATTAAAGTACTACAACTACAACAATGGTCATCTAAAGATATATTAAAAAAAAAAAAAAAAAAAGTTGTTAAAAGTCGATCGATCATCATCATATTCAAATTGTCGTCTAAAGGCAAAAAAAAAAAAACCACCACACCATCGAAGATTCGGGAACTGAGAATTTCTTAATTCCTCTCTCCTTCCGAAGTTATTTTTTTCTTGTTAGCGAGATAGGTAAGTAAAATGCTTTCCTCTGTTACGAGTTTCTCTTTTTGCTACTTTACTTAAATGTTCAAAAACCTATCTTTTTTTTGAAGGATCGAGGGTTCGAATTTCCTGTCGATTTCTCTATTATGTGAACGAAATCTAGGAATCGATTTCGAGTTTTTTCGAGTTTGAAATCAGTTTCATAGGTTAAAATTCGTTGACTTGTGAAAATTCTAGGTGTACGGAACATATATTTGTCTATTAGTTGTTGGTTTAATCGGTTGATCATGGAGCAGAGTAAGTTGAATTTACATCTTCTGATATTATAGTATTGACTTTACTTGTGGAAATTTTTGTTGATTTTTTCACAATTCTGTTTTTGTTTTGTTTTGTGTGTGTGTGTATATGGTGGACTCAAAAACCTTATCCTGATAACTAAACTATTCATATTTTGGTTTCTACTGATATAACTATTCTTTGGAAGTTTTCTTCTTTTCCCTTCTGTAATTACTACTATGAGCAAAAATCTTGTTTTTGTGTCTGTTACTGCACACAGCATCATGATTAGCGAAATGGAAACTGTTTATTACCTTTTTTAGTTGGTATCTGAACATCCTCTTTGTTATCAAATGAGTCTAAGAAGCTGAACTGTTGGTTGACATATATTGTTTACAGTGTAGTTAGCTCGTGTGAGAGAAGACTGTAATGAGCTGTTTTGGTTGGTGTGGGAGTGAGGATTTCCGTAACTCTGCTGACACCGGACCTAGGCCTGCGCACAACCCAGCAGGTTTCTCAGTTTTTTTCTTTCATATTTCACCTGCGTTACTTGTCTTCAGTGTTTCTCTTAGTGTTCACTCCTTTGGATTCAATATAATTAGGATTTTGATTGTTCTTAAGGTTACAATGGAGGCCACTACCAAAGAGCTGATCCACCCATGAACCAGCCAGTAACTCCCATGCAGCCTATCTCTGTACCAGCCATTCCTGTGGATGAGTTGAAAGATATAACCGATAACTATGGCTCCAAGGCCTTGATTGGTGAGGGTTCTTATGGAAGAGTGTTTTACGGTGTTCTCAAAAGCGGTGGCGCAGCTGCCATCAAGAAACTTGACTCTAGTAAGCAGCCAGATCAAGAATTTCTTTCCCAGGTAGGTGTTATAAAGCACATCATTTCATTTTCTTAGGGGCATTCATCTCGTAAAATATATATATTGCCAAAACGAATCACCCCGGCTTAACGTAGACCTTATGTGTTCTATGTGCAAATGGTCCAGCATCAAACCACTCCTTTGGGAATGTTCTGTCTAGTTTTGTACTAACGTAGAAACTTTTAACAGATATCAATGGTTTCGAGATTGCGACACGACAATGTTACTGCACTTATGGGTTATTGTGTTGATGGCCCTCTCCGTGTTCTTGCTTATGAATATGCTCCTAACGGATCTCTCCATGATACTCTCCATGGTGAGTAACTAAACGTAAACCATTGCTTGGATATGGATCAGTCACTCTCAATACTTAAACATCTGGAAAGTAAGTTACAGCAAGAAGAAACTAATGAAACGTGGTGATCTTTGGTGCAGGCCGAAAAGGTGTCAAAGGAGCGCTGAGAGGTCCTGTTATGACGTGGCAACAGAGAGTTAAAATTGCTGTTGGTGCAGCCAGAGGACTTGAGTACTTGCATGAGAAGGTGAGCCCTCAGGTCATCCACCGAGACATCAAATCCAGTAACGTACTTCTTTTTGATAACGATGTTGCCAAAATTGGTGATTTTGATCTGTCTGATCAAGCCCCTGACATGGCTGCTCGCCTTCACTCAACTCGTGTGCTAGGAACCTTTGGCTATCACGCTCCAGAGTAATACCCTTTTCAAGATTTTCTTTACCCTGAACAGTTATTTTCAGCTTGTTACATTCAGACTAATCTATGGGCTACACGTCTTCACTCAAAAACGTTTGGTTCTCATGCTCTAATGTTATGAAATACTTATTCATTCACATGGATTTCGTTTTTCTTACCCGTACGTGCTATTGCATCTCTCTTCTTGACGAATCTAAAGCTTGAATAATTTTGCTCTTTATCTCAGATACGCAATGACAGGAACGTTGAGCTCCAAGAGCGATGTGTACAGTTTTGGTGTTGTTCTACTGGAGCTCCTTACGGGTCGTAAACCAGTCGATCACACCTTACCGCGTGGACAACAAAGTCTAGTGACATGGGTAATGGTTGGCCCATTCTTCTCTGCTTCTTATTCTGGTTTGCTGCTTCAATAAGAGAGGCTTTTTATGAAGACCAAATTTTTAGTAAACTCATTTAGTCTGTTAAAAATGACAAAAATAGGGTCAAACCACAAATAAACTTAGAATAAAAAGCCCTCCTTAGGCCAAATTTAGGATGTCAAAACAACTTAAGACGCTGGAAGAAGCCAGAATTTTTTCCATATAGATTACTGCGACTCAAAATGTTTTTTAAAAATGAATTATTGTTGCTAAATAATATAGATGTTGTGTGTTGTCTCAGGCAACCCCTAAACTAAGTGAAGACAAAGTGAAGCAATGCGTTGATGCAAGACTACTCGGAGAGTACCCTTCCAAAGCTGTTGCCAAGGTATTAATCCCAAAATTGCTTTCCTGATCATTGTTTCACTAGAACATCCAAGTTTCAACTTAGAAAACTAGTTTATTTGAGTGCTGACATTAGAACCAAACTAGCGAAACCTCAGTTCTGAGGTTACCTTTTCTTGCAAATGCCAAAGAAAACAAGTGATACTTGCAGTCCGCAGTCATCTACATGACGATTGAAACATTTGATGAGTCTGATTTTATTTGCCATATGGTGCGATATAATGACCAGCTAGCTGCGGTGGCTGCACTCTGTGTGCAGTATGAGGCAAATTTTAGACCAAACATGAGCATCGTGGTGAAGGCACTTCAACCTCTTTTAAACCCTCCTCGTTCTGCTCCGCAGACTCCTCATAGGAACCCCTATTGATCAGATATTCAATCCCCATCTCATCTTTTTAAAGATGATTTATCAAAGTGTGTCATACTCTTTTTTCTTCTTTCTGTGTGTAAATTTCTGGGACTTTATCTCATTAACCCTTCATTCAAATCCCACATTTGAAGAGGTATGTATGTCTCTATGTCATTATATTTTTATGTTTACTTTGTGAAGGAGGACGAGCCAAATTTTGTTTGTTTCTCGTAAATTTATTATCTAAAAAAATTCATTTCTAAATTCTCTGATACCATATTTTTTAATATTTAGATGATGTTTTACCACAGGTCTTAGATATGATTATAGGAATTTGCAACACATGTCAAAAGTCAAAACTAACCGAAAATTAAGTGAGCGACATGCTCACTGTTATTAATATATTTTTTTTTGCATATAATGTTAAATTAATTTAAGAAAAATAACGTTTTCTTTACAACCGGTCTAATTCATTCTGAAAATCTAAGAGAATAAAAACAGAACAAAACATTTAAATTGTTACAGAGTTTCCAAAGGCCCTAATATCCTCTAGATGTTAGTCAAACCCGTAGAGCCGCTGCATACCGCATGTCCCCCTCCCTCTGATGCTAGGAGCTTATTACGAACCTCTCTGTCCAGCAAAGCTAGGAGCTGAGTTGCTGGGATGGCTGATGTGCCATGCCTTCTCTCATTTCTCTCTCTCCAGAAAGAGTAGACACAGATCTGAAAGCAATAGCGAACCAAAAAAGACGTAATCCGATCATTGGCAGGCTGTGTGAGAAGATTTGTAACCACACCCCAATCCGTGGAAAAGCCACGAGGAAGAGGAGAAAGAGTAAGGCCTGACCAAACTTCTGCAGAATAGCTACAGCTGAAAAACAGATGATCTTGAGTCTCCGAGTGGTGAGAACCCAGAACACACAACCTAGGTGGACCCGTATGCCATAACATCATCCAATAAGCAGTCGAGAGGCGGTTCCGCATGGCAAGCCAAGTGCAAAAGGAGAAATTTGGCATAGCATGAGGAAACCAAACAATTGTGTACCATGGTATCTGAGGTGAAACAATGCGAGTGTGGTGCCAAGTGTCCTTGGTAGAGAAAGTGTCGGAGAAAGAGTCCCCCTTGCTTCTCCACAACACTGCATCTGGTCTAGAATTGTGCCGACGTTGCAGCTGCTGAGCTAAAGCACTCTCAATGAGATTTAGCTCAGACTCCCGATGGCGGCGCACACGTCGATGACACCAAACCTCAGCCAAGGTAGCAGATTGTTGAATACCAAGGGCAAGAATTCCATGACGCCCTATTCGGTCTATAATACATCCCAACGGAGACCACTTATCGAACCAGAAAGAGGTCCGCAACCCATTCCCCACGTCACACTTACAGAGTCCCCTTCCTGTATTTTAATAATTTACGCCAAATCCACGACCCTGCAGAAACTGTCCCACTAACAGACCAGAAAGATACCCCCTTGAGCAAATTAACTGACACCCAAGTAACCCAAAGGGAGGAGCTATGCGAAATGATTCTCCAGATCAGCTTCAAACAACAAACATTATTAGCCTCTTGTAAGGATCGAAGACCCAAACCACCCTCGTCCTTCGGCTTACAAACATCCACCCAAGCCACTTTTGCCTTATGCGTATTTAACTTTGGACCAGACCAAAGGAAAGCAGAGCAAAGCTTATCAATTTCCCTGATACAGTCTCGCGGGAGGCGAAATGCCGCCATCCATAAATTTGTAATGCTCCAAAGGACTGAGCTGATCAAATTTAACCTCCCAGTAAAAGATAAAGAGCGTGAAGTCTAGGTGCCTATCCGTTTCCTGATTTGAACCAGTAAAGGTTGATAATCAGCTACAGCGAATCGCTTTGTGAGCAAAGGTAGTCCCAAGTATCGGACCGGGAGTTGACCTATCGCAAAAGGAAACCGAGCACAAATATCATGGTGGACCGCCTCTGTGATACCTGCTAAATATAGTGAAGACTTCTCAAGAATGATCCTGAGGCCTGAGGCTTTAGCAAACTCCTCAAACACCTTGATGATACCATCAATTGATGTAACCTTTCCATCCGTAAGGACCATCAAGTCATCCGCAAAGCTGAGGTGAGTAAGGCCCATTGATCGACACCGAGGATGATATCCAAAGCAGCTAGAAGTTGCAGCCTTGTCAAGTTTCCTAGAGAGAACCTCCATACAAATGACAAACAAATAAGGTGAAAGGGAGCAACCTTGCCTCAAGCCGCGGTGGCTACCAAAGTAGCCTGCAAGTTCCCGATTTACTTGAACCGAGAACGAAGCCGTGGTGACACACAGAGTGATCCAGTGGATAAACTCCAGGGGAAAAGCCATAGCATGAAAGGTATTTAGCAAGAAAGACCACTGAATTGATTCAAAAGCCTTGGAGATATCAATTTGTATTGCACAACGAGAGGGACCCATATCCTTGTGATAATGCTTCACCAACTCTGTAGCCAACAAGACGTTTTCAATCAACAACCTATCCTTCACAAAGGCAGATTGGTTCCCAGAGATGAACTTAGGCAGCACTAACTTGAGCCGATGAAGAAGGGGAGTTATACTAAGATGAGATTACTTTGCAAGAAAACAAAACAGTAGTGGCAACTTAACTCATCAACCACCATTGAAGAAGGGGAGTTATACTAAGATGGTGGCTTATCTCTTTCATATCTCATACAGAAACTTCTCAAACAGTTTCATGTGTTCAGATTGGAGGGAAATGGCCAAGGATAAGCTGCCATCATCTTTAGGACTTGGTAGCAAAAAAGACAAACCCTCCAATGCAATTGCACCAGATCCCATAAATAGGGGACGACCCCAACCAAAGTTTGCATCATAGATGGGTAATTTGGCCCAGCTTGTGATTCCCAAATTTGGGCATTTGTATGTATGTGCACCGCGGACCAGTGCTGACAGATCAGGCTGCATCTCCAGGTAGTCAAGAGCAGACCTTAGATACTCATCGTCCATGCGAACTATAATGTTATGAATCATCCATGCAGCATACCATGTTGGCTTTGATAGAAGATCCCCTGCAACAGTCAATGGTGTCGCAGTGAATACCACATTGCCAAAGTAACCAAGTTGTAGCTGCGGGCGAAGTCTGGACCTTCCATCAATTGCAATGTACAGTTTGGTCTCTTGGTCATCTGGAAGTCCGCGCGCTTTACCTACTGCTCTCCAAACGTGTCCAGCCAAGACCTCGTATGAGCTGTAGCTGACAGTGTTCCCATCTTGCTTGGATTTAGCCTTGAGAGCAAGAAGAATCTCACGTGATATTTTGAAAATAGAGACAGTGGTATCATGAGGGCCTGGTTTGGAGGACGAAGGGATCCTCATAGTGGGGGAAGGCTGATATTCAACATGATGAAAAGCAGGCTGAGGCGGGTGCCTAGCGCGGAGGAGGGTCCGATCAATGAAGGGTGGAATGGTAAGGTCAAGTCCACGGGCCATGTCAAACCATGTATTGATAAAATGTAGAGTAGAGGAACCATCAGCCACGTGGTGCTGCAAGCCAACCCCAAGGGAAGCTCCCCCACGTTTAAAGAAGGTCACCTACTTCATCAAGGAACATAGGATCAAGCTAAGCTAAATTAAAGAAAGACAATGTTAGAAACCTAGAACACAAGCCATCAATTTTCAACCTATAAGACGAGGAGCGGTAAAGTTTGTACGCCGACGGAGTAATCTACATTGGGAATAAGCTGGCAGAGAGTGAGGGAAGGAGCGAAGTCCCCAAGATCGTCGATTGCAGAGGGAGTATCAGCGACGACAAAGAGAACACCGGCGCCATTGCAATCGATCTCGATACGACCATCATTGTCTTTCGTCAAGCGACCAGCCATGGGGTAAAAGGAGACGATGGCCTTGGAAAGAGCGTCCTTGAGGACCTGAGGGTCAAAGAAATTGGAAGCACTGGTGGGTCTGTAGAAGTAGACAGTGGGGCTGTGGTACTTAGCGATGATGAGGTCAACGTGGGAGTTCCAAAGTTTAGTGACTGGGGTCTCGGCGGCAGGCCGGAAAATGGTGGAATCTCGTATGTTAATTTTCATAGATGGGTTTGGACTGTTACAAGATCAAACGCAAAAGAAAAGTTTTATGTTTTAATGACTTTGATCCAAAAAATTGTGTGACATTGGAGGTATATCTTTAGTAAGTGGGAGGAACAAATTATGATGCAGATAAAATCAAAGAAAGAGAATATTCACAAGACCGTTGGCAAAATTCTAGCCATATAAAGGAAAGGAGTTTTTTTGTAAGCCACATGGTTCTTTTGGATACACAAAACTTCAATAACATTTTTTCCCGCCAATGCAATTATGTCTCCATTTTCCACCTAACTATCCAACCATTTCTACAATAGTACGAGCCAAACTTCAACTATAGCATCACTATGTTAATCGCTATCGTCTAATGATATTAATGCACAATATTCTTGTAGTACATGTAGAGATATATGACACAAGCTATATTATGCCATGTATCATAAACGTACTTTTGTATAGATATATCAGAAACGTACATATAGAGATATATGACACAAGCTGTATTATACGAAACATTTTGCCATATGTATAAGAAACGTACTTTTGTTGATAGCTTGCGTCATATCTCTATGACCATGTACATTACGGTAGTATTATAGCCAACAATATCATACTGTAAATAGGATGCGTATACGTACTTGACTATAGTATATTAGTAGAGTTGATTAGTTTCTAGAACTATTCGCAATGCAATTAAGTGGGTGGCACAATATTCAGAAGACGTTGGCAAAATTCTAGCCATATATGAATACCCTAAGTTGAAAGGAAGGAATTTTTTTTTTATGAATACCCTAATTTTTGTAAGCCTCATGTTCTTTTGGATATACAGACTTCAGCCGACAATGCGATTACGTCTCCCTTCCGTGCAACTGTCTTTATTGCTAGCGCCACATAATAGGGACCGAAGAAAAATAAAGCTGTAAACACAATTTGCTTATGACCCCAAGCATGTGGGGATACTGTCAGATGTTAACAATGACGGGACGCTGGGACCATTTTTTCCATCGCTGGATAAAGCAGCGACTTGTTTTTGTTAGTCATGACTTAATTAAGTTACGTTAAGTGAAAAATGTGGTCAAAAGTCATGACTTGTTGAAAAGTCGTTTACGTCAAAAGTCACAAGTGAAAGCCACGAGTTTTAATCCTTTTTAATATTTCGTTTTGTTTTATCAAATTTCAAGTATATACATATATTATATAGACGTAGTCATGGCAGTGTAAATACCACTAGTTTCAGTTATATAGACGTAGTCATGGCAGTGTAAATACCACTAATTTTCAAAGATTAGATAAAACAAATGAGCAAGATTTAATAAAATTTTCTAAACAATTTCTTAGAATCCTTCATTTTTTACTTTCTAATTTTCTATGATTTTTTTTTTAAATCAGCAAGATTTTTAAAAACAAAAAGTCATTAAAATTCTTTCTAAGTCCTAAACCAATACCCCCAGAGTTATTAGATTGTGATTTGTAAAAAGTCATTTAAAATCTTAACAAATCTGGGTTATTGGATTCAGACTTTTATAAAATCATTAAAAGTTTTGTGTTATTCAATTAAAACAAAAGAATCTAGGATTATTAATTATTTTAATTATTATGTTATTGGTTCATGATTTTAGACACTTTCTTTACACTTTCTCGACATATCTCGATGATATCAAGATGGACAGAGAGGAGTTCTCTTCTTTTTTCTTATCTTTTATTCCAAGAAATGTAAATGTAAAAACAGATTTTTTGGCACGCTATGCGCGCACGTCTCCGCATAATGTTCTGTATGTAAACAATTTCCCTTCGCATTGGCTCCTCTGAGCGAATCTTTAAAAAAAAAAAAATATAAGGATTGTTCGGAGGACTTTACAAGATTTTAGAAAACTTATCAACAAAAATCTCTAGCAATCTTTAACAATCTTTCACTTATTCACTTTTAATGATTTTGTTGAATCTTCAAAAATCTTCATAAATCTCAAACCAATACCACCCCTTACTCTTTCTTCCTTTATTGATTACAGTTTTTTACTCAGCCAGAACCAACCAGCCACTTTTTTTTGGTGATTTTCAAAAGGAATATTTGCATTCTAACACACTTTTCTATAAAAAATAACATTCTAACACAATTTTAAACCACCACACACTTTTTTTTATAGTGTTTTACTTTCTTACCATTTAACTCTCTCCAAACACATTACTTCCCAACAATACATCCTTCTTTTAATTTTTATTTTTTACTCTATTTCCTTTCCTTTATCTTTTTTCCTCACCCTCTCTAACTCTCTCTCCATCTCCAAATAATTTTTATTTTATTTGTTTATCTTACTCCCTTTCTTTAATATATATGTTTGAATAATCTTGAGTGGTAGATAACAATATATATATTCCTTAGCCACATTTATATCTTTTTTTAATTTTGCATTTTGATATATTTATCATCTGCAAAATCAAATCCATATGCTTATATGTTTATGATTATTTAGTTTCATGTTCAATATATATAATATCATCCATCAAATCTTTTTCATTTGTTATTGACCATCAGTTTTATGTTTTCTAGTAAAAATTATTCAGATTTGGCTACATTTGTTACAATTGCTATGAAATTAAATTTATGATTATTGTTTATGATCTAAAATTTAGGGTTTAGGGTTTAGGGTTTAGGGTTTAAGGTTTAGAGTTTTAGGGTTTAGAGTTTTAGGGTTTAGAGCTTAGAGGTATAGGGTTTAGAGTTTAGTATATAATATAATTAACGGTTTCATGCTTAGGTTTTTAGGGGATATGATGAGGTTAAAATTGTTTGAAAGTTAACAATGACTACTTCACCAACACAAATAGTTTTTACTGGACGTGTATAACTTAGCGTCCATGTGGACTTAATTTTATGGACATGAAAGATTAAAATCGTTTGATAGTTTACCATGACTATTTTACTAAACCACAAGTTGTTTAATTAATTAGGTATTCATATGTTTTTTTCTCTGGTCATCCAAAAATAAGTATCCATCTATGCATTTTAACCATCCACATAATAGCGAACAACATCAATGAATTTGAAAATTTATAAAGAATGTAATGCAAGATATCAAAAATTTGGTCTAAATTAATCTCATTCGGATATTTTAAAATTAAGAAATTTTCGCCAAACACACTTGTTTGAGTTTTTCTTGCATGGTTTGGCAAGAGAATTCAAAAAACCTCTTATCAAAACCATCTCTTATTTATTTCTTCTTTTACTTTACCAAATCGTAACAAAAAAAAAAATCCCTTCCGAGACATCGACGGTCGGCGCTACACTCTTCAATGGTAGGTTTCCTCGGAACTTTAATTCTACCTTCTTCGCCCTTCCACAACCACCGTCTTGCCAATTCAATTCGTTCCTCGAATCCCGAAACCTCTCCTTCTCTTCATTCTCTTCTTCTTCGACAGCTTATCTTCCTTCACTAGAAAACTTCTCATCAACTAAAGGTGAGTCCATTTTAAATTATTGAAGGTTTGTCTACGGTTCGTTAGGAAAATTAAAAAATATATATAATTTTTGGCATTCAACATATTTATATCATATTTAAGGTCTATTTAAACCAATGTCTCTAATTTCTCATGGAGCTGGATGTGTTTTGTAGGAAATGGGAGACCATTTCACAACATTGACAATGTCATCAAAGCTGCAAACATAATGGTAGATGAGCATGGACTTCATTTCCCTATTTCTACCCTTATTAAAATAAAATAAAATAAAAATAAAAATGAAAATAGAATTAGGAAATAAGTGTCTCGAACACAGGCAGATAGACAACATATTTCACCAGACTTCAACAGATTTGTCTACAGACTTCACCAGACTTATTTACAAACTTCACCAAACTCTCTAGACTTCAGCAAATTTGTCTACATATTTCACCAGATTTCTCTAGACTTCAATAGACTTGTTCATAAACTTCACTAGACTTATCTACAAACTTTACAAGACTTCTCTAGACTTTCCAAGACTTGTCTACAGATTTAACTAGAATTCTGCATACTTGTCCAGACTTCATGATTCAGTTCAACACAGAGATATCCAAAAATCACTTCCTGCTTTTTTTATTCCGATTAAGCTAGAATTCAAGCAAAAGACTCCAAATCTAGCACATCGTTTCCACATCAAAAAGACACAAAAAAATTTGAACAGAGGACTCATGCGACAATATCTTTGTCCTCCCTTCAAAATATTTCTTTTAAGAATTTTCAAGAAAGTATGATACAAAACCATTACTAGACACAATAGGGGGATGAAGATTAAGGGTGGCCTAGTCATTCATATTTAAAGTTTTCTTACTCTTCTTGATACATATAATTAACTAAAGAATCTCGAATAGTTATCAAACCAGATATGTAGTGACCAGTATCAAGGGATATGAATCCAAAGAAAAATTTTGCTAAAAAGGACTGGAAATAACTTGGAAAGGAGGGGAAGGAAAAATAATAGAGAACGACCAGGAAAGTTAGGTAGAAAAATCTCTAAGTCGGGAAATGGCCAATGACCAAGGATCAGAGGTGTACTACCGAGCCAATGAAGAGGATGACCAATGGTCTAAGGGGGAACTTAAACGAAAATTCATAGAAACCATTAAAAGGACGAACCATCGCGATAGAAACAAGAAATGACGAAGAACGAACGGTGAAATTATCATGGCCTTGTACAGATGGACCAGCCATTGTACCAAGGGAGCGTCGCGGGTAATTCATGGTACGTACCAAGTACGTCAGGACTAGAGGAAGAATTGAGTAAAGGAGACTAGTCCGATAAGAGAACTGAACTGTGGAGTTATTGTCGAGAAAATTGTCCAAGGACCGTACCAGGGTCGGACATCGCGTACGATACGGGCAGGAGATGGACTGTATGGACAATAGCCGAGCTATGCCAACCGTGGGTACCATGCGTACAAGAGAGGGGGAATAAGTTCTCCGTTCCCACAGTTTTAATTTGATTGGCCAAGGCAATTAAATAAGCAGAAGAAATGCCAAGAGTCTTGGGCGAGTGAGTGTTATGCACTCGCGAGAGTGGGCATCACGCGCACGTGATTGGCTACGCAGCCAACACGTGGTGACGCATGCTCCTCCACTCTCCACGCCAAGTGTTGCTCAGTTTTGCACAAGTGTCTCGAGTGAAGGAGAAGAAGCTTTGCCTAAAAATACCATCTCTTGGCTTCATTTGTGACTCAACACTAAAAAGAAATCTCTCCGTGAGATTTGAGAGAAAGTTGAGAGCTTTTCTGATCAAGAGGAGGAAGAGAAGGAGAGTTCGTCGGAGGTAGAGGCTGAAGGAGAGGCGAAGCTTGACTCAATCAGATCTCTGCCTAAATCACTGTGAGTTGCGGTTTTGTGTGTAGGAGGATGCATGAGTTTGGTAGCTCATGTATCTCTTTTTGATATTTTTGTTTGTTGCATGTTCATCTTATTAGATTGCATATCAACTAAGCTTAAGATCTAAGAGTATACTATCATGCATTCATTCATTTAAGTGAATGTGGTCTTAAGGTGGATTGAAATGAACATGCATGCTTAAAAATATGAGAGTGAGGTCAGATCTGGATGAGATCTTGAGATGGAAAAATTGATTTGCAATAAAAAAAAAAGGTTGAGCTTGCATGCATGATCAAATCCGAGTGGATGAACATGCATGCATAATTTTAAAATTTATACCGATTTAAAAGAATTGAAATGAGGTGATTTGAAGAGTTAAAAATGCAATAATTTTTCTTGCACAATTTTGGGATTAAAATGGACCGCATGCATGTTAAAAAGTATGGAAAAATTTGTGACTAACACATGCATGTTAAAAAAGAATATTTAAGAATTTATGCACAATAGTTTCTTGTATATATAATCGATTGCATGCATGTAGAATAACCTTAAGTTGCTTCTTAAAGATTTTTGGTGAAATTTCTTGCTTGATTTTCTTGCATGCATTGCTTGATTTCTTGCTTGAAATAATTTTGTGGAGTTTAAGTACTTAATTCTTTGTGTCGGTAGACTTAGAATAGTACTTGTCTAGCTAGTTCACATAAGTCATGTTGGACTAGTAATTGATTTCTATCCCCAAAGAGAATGAGATGGTCCGGCAAGTGAACATTTGCGATCTTGTGGCAAGGACAACCGGTGTCTAGCTAGCTACTAGCTTGATCTAATGCATGACGATGCAACTAAGTGGTGAACCGGTTGGTAACCTTTGTGGTTTCAACGTGGAGTGGGTGTGAGGGGATGGGACAGAATATCACTGGGCCCTAGGTTGTGTATGTGTGTAAAGTTGATGTGCGTGGTTTTTATCACTTCAAATCTTTTACCTTAAAAGACCACACAACTGCTGCAAGTGCACAGCTAATCGTTTGTAGTATTTAAGGATCGATCCCACACAGAGAGAGTTGTTGGTTAGAGAATCCGTCGGAAGAGATGTAAGGCAAGGACTCAAAAAAAATGGGATTTTGGTTGTCAAGGTCGTATTAAGCAATAAACGTAAATAAAAATGCAAGTCAAATAAATAAAACAAGCGTTGGGCATCAAGGGATATCGCAGGGGTTTGATGATCTATCTATCTAGGAAAGTTTAGGATTAATTTGTTTATCTAAAACTCGGACTACGAAACACGAATGAACCGTTAACTTATAGTTCACAAGCTAATCGTCTAAGATCACTATACTCCGTTACTCAACTGTCGCAGGCAACGACGCATAGATCAAAGCATTTTAAACAGGTTCGATTCTTAATCCATGAGATTCCATAGGTAAGGGGTATGTGCTTCCTATGACTCCTCACACATCTAAGCAAGGTCAAGCACACATGCAAGCTTTTGGCAAAGCACACACACTTAAGATCATAGTTAGTTCATGAGGCTAACTTAAAGCATTAAGCAAAGACTTAGAATTAAAGTATAGAATAAACTAGAATATAAATCTAACAAACCCTAAAAATTGCCACCTAAACTAAGATCATCTCTCCCCCCTTTGATTTTCCCTTTAAACCCAACTAGAAAACTACTCTAACATGTTTAAGAGAATCATCAAAGCAAGGTTTAAATAATTCATAAACATAAAAGAATAAATAGAGAAAAGGGATTTAGATATTACTTCAATGATTGTCAAACAAAGTGCATGCCAAGGGGCGGCGTAGGAATGTTCTAGAACGTGGTGAAGACTTGGACTGGGCCGCCGTGGTGGTCGCTGGTCAGGCCTTCAATAAAAAAGCCTATTGGCTGAATGGTTCTCCTTACGTCGGTTTATAACACGTCTCGGTAAATCGGGCATAACTTCCTGATGAGTGAACAGCTTGACTTGATTCCACTTCGAGGTGAAAGATGACTCTCTCAGATTTCCATAAAAACCAAGTACGTCGAAATGTGAGTTGTAGAAGTTCTTCAAAAGTTTCCCGTACTATAAAGCTCTGAATCTGTCCTGAAACGTATTTTCCTTGTCTTTTGGTCTTTTTTGCTATAAAACCTGTAAAACCTTCTTGAAACCTAAAATACTTGATAATAGACATTAAAGCCTTGAAATCATACTAAAAACTTCCTAAATGCATACTAAAACTATAGCTAAAATGGGTAAAATAATGATGTTATCAACTTCCCCAGACTTAGACTTTGCTTGTCCTCAAGCAAATAATCAGAATAAATCATGGAAAAGAGGTTTTGAAAATAATGGGAATTCATTTATCTTTGGGGATATTGTCTTTGCACTCTTCTTCGCCTTTACATTAGGAACTTACATTTGTAATCCACCATGAGAGTCATCAACGCTCCCACAATTCTTTAGAGTCTCCAGAATCTCCATTGTCATCTCTTTACATAAATTAAAGCAATAATAAAAAGTGAAATCTTACCAAGGGAAAATCGATCAATGGCTATTGACTCTCTTCAAGCCAAGACTTTTTTCATATGATTCTTTTCTTCTCTCTTTTCTCACTTCTTTTTTTTTTTTTTTAATCAAAGATGTAGGCGAATAATGGGGTCATCGGTAATTTACCTACCCCTCGCTTCCAAGCTTTGTGTGATCATTTGACTCAAGAGTAGAATAATGAGGTCACATGTAATTTACCTACCCCTCTAAACTGATCAAAATCATCTTATCTTTTATTCTCTTTTTTTTTTTCTTTTTTTTTTTTAGTATTGAAGGGAAGAGAAAGGGGAACATACTTTTGAATAAGTGCAATGTCTTGTGTGGCTTGAATGTAGAGATCTAGTCCAATGTATGCCAAATCCCTCGGCTTGATAATTAAGTCCGGTTTAGGTCCTATAAAAGTTAGAGACAACGTTAGATCATATGAATATCCATATAATAGGGACTTTGGCGATTGTTGAGTTGGCTCACAGTCTTTCCAAACTCTGGTTCTGTTGTCAAGCATAATCAAGATTCATAAGAGTGTTAATCCAAATCAAATAAACCGTTAGAATAAGATCATAATCCCTTACTAGTTTTGACTCAATAAAAAAATGTGACTCGATAAAAACGTCAAAATTATTGATGTAAAAAGTGGAAAAAGGTCTCAAGTCAACAAAATAGAAAGTAGCGTTATTATAGGATGGGACATCCTTCCCCCCCCCCCAGACTTAAATCACACCGTCCTCGGTGGGAAAAAAGAAGGAGTTGAGGATTAAAAATCATAAGGAAAAGTGTAGGGTTTAAGAACAATGTCACCTTGATGGAATGATGTTTGTCGACTCTAGACGTTTAATGGTTGCCCAAAAATTGTCTAGAGTTCGCCTGTGGAATTAAAATGTGGTGAATAACCGTTTGTACTTCCTTTGGTTGCTTGACATCGAGTTTGAACTAGACTAAGTTCAATCGAATTCTGTTTGATATTTCTCTAAATGCATCCTCCTTGAAACAAAAACCTAAAACCATCAATAATAATGAGAAATAAAAATAACAAAAACATACCTAAATAAAAGAATGGTGATGGTTGGTGGTAAGGATGGTGGTGGTTCGGATGAGTCTCGTGGTACACAGATGAACGGTCGCAGACAGAAGCAAATGGTACGGTCACAAACATTAGCAGCTAACGTTGGACATGGTACACGATACACAGGACATGGGACATGGCATCGACTATGGTTGGTACAACTAGTGGGGACTCTCGGCATCAATCACATGAGGATTGTGATTGATCCGTCGCCTTCGGCTTGCTTTGGTCAGATTGAACATGGCCGGTCAGTAGGTGGTACTTGCCACTAGACATAGTTGTGTAGACAACCCATGGACCTTCTTCTCTGCTTTTCTGTTTTCTATTTTTTTTTGTGTTTTTTTTTATAAACCTGAAACTAAAATGCAGAAATATTAAAAGTAAAAGAAAATAAATCCAAAAAATAAAAACTTACTAGACATGGGTTGCCTCCCAAGAAGCGCGCTTGTTTTGACGTCGTTGGCTCGACGTTAGCTTGCTTTCTCAAGCAGGGTGAGAAGAGTCAGTTGTCCTTAGACAAGCTCTCTTGGATCTTTCTCCAATGTAGGCATCTGGTGGTTCCTTAAGTTCATCTTCTTCTCTTGTTTTGGCAATAATGTTTGCGGTTGGCAGCTCCGCTTCTACCTTTCATAGACCTTCTAGGTCTCGTGGTGGTGGAGCATGGAGAGTGGATATAGCAAAACAATCCTCGGTAAGGATCAAAACTTCTTCTCCTCGAGAGATCTCTTGCAAATCGGGTATAGAACTCTTGGTCTCCATTGAAACTTGTAGCTTATATCTCAAAAAATAATTTTTTTTGGTTCTACAGATTCTAGTGGAGCTTCCTTCACGTCGAGATGTTGTGGAGGAGGAGTACGGTTGTCTCTCGTTTTTATAAGGCCAAGGTTTCCCTTTCCAAAAAGTAAACATGAATGTTTTCCTTTTTCATCAAGGATTTCCTTTTTTCTTCTTTCTTCTTCTCCACCGATTGGGGTTTCTTCTTGGGTGTTGTAACATCCGGGAACCGGAATCCCGGTTTAGGATGTGCATCGATCGATGTTGGAGGAGCATCGGTCGATGCAGGTCAATTTCCTGCGTTTTGACTTAAGTTAAACGCTGCGTTTTGGGCAAAGAGAAAAGGGGAAAAACCCTTAACTCGTTCTTTTGTCTCATTAGACGACTTTAGCCGTTTTTGAGAGAAAAGAGAAGAGAGAAGTGGTTCTTGAGAGTTCTTGAGGTTTTTGGGAGATTTGAGGTTGTTCCTGTAGAGATCTGTAGTTGGGATCGTTGTAGGAGCTTCCTAGAAGCGTTGTTTTGCTTGTTGGTGGTTCAGATTCTTGTGTGGCAAAGGTAAGTGCATGACCATGGCTTATCTAAGCTGGAGATTACCCTGATCTGTTTGTTTCTGTGTTAATAGGCTTGTTAGAATGTTGTTTGAGGCGCTAGGAAGCTTTCTTGTGGTTTGGGATCGCTTCTTGTGGATGCAGGAACGAAGATCCGGCGAGAAGCTTCGGGGAAAATGATGCTCGGCATGTGCATCGGTCGATGCACTATGTGCGTCGGTCGATGCTAGTGCGAGGATGGCGCAGATTGACCTAGGTGCATTGGTCGATGCCATGTGGAGGCGTCGGTCGATGCGATTAGGGTTTCCACGTGATGTCGAGCATGCGTCGATTGATGCAAGTGGAAGCATCGGTCGATGCAAGTAAACCTTGTGTCGATCGATGAATACCTTGTGTCGGTCGATGATCGTCCCTGATGGTGTCGGTCGATGCAAGCTTTGTGTCGATCGATCCAGAGCCTGGTTTGTTTGTTGATTGTTGTTTGATGGTTAGAATATCTCTATTGCTTGTGTGTATAGCCCAGTAGATGGGAGGATTGCCTTACTGAGTGTTTATAAAATACTCATGCATTGCAATTTGTGTATGTGGTGCAGGTAAAGGCAAAGTGTGATCGTGGAATCAAGGCAATGAAGAGGAGGATGTTCTAGTGGTTTGCTTGGTTGTCTGGCTTCTGATAGTTTGCTAGAGTTGAGTCCTAGAATGTTGTTTAGGATTGCTAGTTCTCTGGTTTATGCTGTTTGGATCATTAGTTTATGATTTGGAATTAATGTTGGTTATTGGTTATCATTTATTGGATTATTTATTGGATATTGGTATCTGTTATTTCCGCTGTTGGTTGTGTTTGAGGTTAGGTGACTAGTGGGTATAGGACCACTAGATGTAATGTATTTATTATTATTATTTATTATTTATTAATTAAAAAAAACAGGTCAGGTCGTTTCAGTTTGGTACCAGAGCCCTTACGGTTCTAGGTTTGGGTTCACTAGGTTTTTGTTGTTGATGTAGGGATTTCATGCTTTGATTGATTATGTGAGTTAGTCAATTTTGTGTGGCATGGAGTCCTAGAACATCCTCTTCGAGCCTACAGTGTGATTCCACAGTGAGTTTATGATTTTGTGTTATGTTAATTGTGTGCTTAGCCTTCTGTTCATGGTAGTGCAGATGGTTAGAGAGGATGCGGTTGCTGGTCGTTGTCCTGGTCGTGGACGCGGACGTGGTCGTGGTAGGGGCAGAGCCCCAGTGGTTAGTGAGACCGAGGATCAGAGTGTGACAGCAGAGGGTGTTGGCGAGTCGAAGGGTGTCCAGGGGGATTCCGTGAGTGTGGCCGGAGGGGGTGGTGTTGATGGTCCAGTAGCCGGTGATGTTAGGGCCCCATGTGCGGGTATCCCAGTGGGTGGAGTCCCGGGTGTCGACCTTACGGGGTTGCTAGCACAACTGATAGAGCGGTTGCCGCCAGTGGCACCGACTCAGGCTCAGGTAGTGCCACCAGTGGTGGCAGAGGAGCGGCAGCCAGTGGCTGCGGATGTGGGGGTCCAGTCTCGTTATATCAGCATGCTGACAGAGATGGGTTGTATTCGTACCGAGCGGTTTTCGGGAGGTACAGATCCTACCGCTGCGGAGGTGTGGTGGACGATTGTGGAACATAACTTCCATACTCTGAGATGTCCTGAGGAGTTTTGGGTGGACATTGGGGTCCACCATTTGACTGGTGATGCTCAGTTGTGGTGGAGTTCTGTTGCAGCTAGGAGAGTGCAGAGGGAGATGTCGTGGGCTGACTTCGTCTTGGAGTTCAACCGCAAGTATTTCCCTAGAGAGGCAGTGGATAGGTTGGAGGTGCAGTTCCTTCAGCTAGCTCAGGGAACTCGATTAGTGCGGGAGCTTGAATTGAAGTTCTGTCGACTTCTAAGGTATGGGGGTCGGGATATGGAGTCTAAGGAGGCTCAGATCAGGAGGTTTTTGAGGGCCCTACGTGATGACTTGAGGGTTAACTGTAGAGGGCGGAGTTACGCTACGCGTGCAGAGCTGGTTGAGACTGCAACAGGGATTGAGGAGGATATCCGGGCACAGTCACTGGCGGCTAGCCCAACAGTCCATCCTAGCAAGGCTCAGCACCAGGGAGGTTCTAGCAAGGGCGGCAAGCCTGCGCAGGGAACCAAGAGGAGATGGGAGGCTACGTAGAGGCCGGGTGGTCCGAGTTGCAAGGATCTCAAGGTTGCTAGCTGTTCCAAGAGGAGTGCTCCGACGTCAGCAGATCGTGTGTGCTATCATTGCAGGGAGTCGGGACACATCAGGCCCTATTGTCCCAAGTTGCAGCCGGTAGAAGTGACAGCGTTGTAGCATGCGCAGCCGGGAGGGCAGCAGGTGGCACGGATTGAGCAGGCGCCACGGGTTTACACGACTTCAGAGACTGGTGGAACCAGTGCTGGAGCGATCCCGGAGAGCGTACATGAGTTGTCAGAGTTGCTGGAGTCAAGTTTCTGAGGGTCATTGGTAGAGCGAGGGGTATCAATATTCAGATCACGGGAGAGTCTTGGCATGCGGATTTGCTTATCAGCCCAGTGCAGCTGTATGACGTTATCATGGGGATGGACTGGTTGCATCGGCATCTGGTTCATCTGGATTGTCATCGGGATAGAGTGGAGTTTGAGCGCTCAGGTGGGAAGTTGGTTTATCAGGGGATTAGACCGACTTCGGGGAGTCTCGTGATCTCGGCCATTCAGGCTGGGAAGATGATCGAGAAGGGCCGTGAGGCTTATTTGGTTACTATATCTATGCTAGAGTTAGTGGGGAAGTCTACGGTTAGCGGTATTCAGGTTGTATAGGAGTTTGAGGACGTGTTCCAGTCATTGCAGGGATTACCACCTTCTCGGTCTGATCCTTTTACGATTGAACTAGAACCAGGGACGACACCGTTATACAAGGCTCCTTACAGGATGACTCCAGCAGAGATGGCAGAGCTGAAGAAACAGCTAAAGGATTTGTTGAGCAAGGGATTCATCCGTCCTAGTGTATCACCGTGGGGAGCGCCGGTGTTATTCGTTAAGAAGAAGGATGGGAGTTTCTGCTTGTGTACTGATTACAGGGGTTTGAACCGGGTCACTGTGAAGAACAAGTACCCTCTTCCGACGATCGATGAGTTGTTGGATCAGTTGAGAGGTGCTACTTGGTTCTCCAAGATAGATCTGGTGTCGGATTATCATCATATCCCGATAGATGAGGAAGATGTGAGGAAGACTGCTTTCAAGATGAGGTATGGACATTATGAGTTTGTGGTGATGCCGTTTGGGTTGACTAACGCACCAACTGCGTTGATGAGATTGATGAACAGCGTGTTTCAGAAGTTTCTGGACGTGTCTGTCATCATTTTCATCGACGACATCCTGGTTTATTCTAAGAGTCCTGAAGAGCATGCATAACTTGTTTGCTAAGCTGAGCAAGTGTAGTTTCTCGCAACGTGAGATAGGCTTAGATCATATTGTGTCTGCAGATGGGGTTTCTGTAGATCCGGAGAAGATTCAGGCTATCAGGGATTGGCCTAGACCGCGAATGCCACGAATATTAGGAGTTTTCTCAGGTTGGCAGGGTATTACAGGAGATTTGTGCAGGGGTTTGCGAGCAGAGCACGTCCTATGACTAAGTTGACGGGGAAGGATGTTCCTTTTGTCTGGTCACAGGAGTGTGAGGAGGGCTTTGCAAGAGTGAAGAAGATGTTGACGACCGCTCCAGTGTTGGCTTTGCCTGAGCAGGGAGAACCCTACGTGGTTTATACAAATGCATCCAGAGTTGGTCTAGGGTGAGTGTTGATGCAACATGGGAAGGTGATTGCCTATGCTTCACGGCAGTTGCGGAAGCATCAGGACAACTATCCTACTCATGACTTGGAGATGGGTGTTGTAGTTTTTTCCCTGAAGATTTGGATATCTTATCTTTATGGTGCAAAGGTACAAGTGTTTACAGATCATAAGAGCATGAAGAACATATTCACTCAGCCCGAGCTGAACTTGAGGCAGAGGCGGTGGATGGAGCTAGTGGCGGATTATGATCTGGAGATAGCTTATCATCCTGGTAAGGCTAACTTGGTTGCAGATGCTTTGAGCCGGAAGCGGGCGGCTTCGGCTCAGGCGCAGGATATGGATTCTCTGGTAGGAGAGATCAGTGAGTTGAGCTTGTGTGCGGTTTCTCAGGAGCCGTTGGGTTTGGTTGCAGCTGATAGAGCAGATCTGTTGAGCAGAGTGCGGTTGGCTCAGGAGAAGGATTTGGGGCTGGTGAATGCCTCAGAGGATGTTGATTCAGAGTATCAGGTTTCGGCTAATGGTATTATTTTGGTGCATGGGCGGATCTGTGTGCCCAAGGATGAGGAGTATAGGCAGGATATTCTGAGAGAGGCTCATGCTAGCATGTTCTCCATTCATTCAGGAGCGACTAAGATGTACCGAGATCTCAAGAGATACTATCACTAGGTCGGGATGAAGAAGGACATGGGTAGTTGGGTTGCGAGGTGCGATGTGTGTCAGCTAGTGAAGGTTGAGCATCATGTACCAGCTGGTTTGCTGAAGAGTCTTCCCATTCCAGAGTGGAAGTGGGATATGATTACTATGGACTTCGTGGTGGGTTTGCCAGTGTCCAGGACGTTTGATGCTATTTGGGTCATTGTGGACCGGTTGACTAAGTCGGCACATTTTCTGGCCATTAAGAAGACTGATGGAGCAGCGGTCTTGGCTAAGAAGTATGTGAAGGAGATAGTCAGGTTGCATGGGGTGACAGCGAGTATTGTGTCTAATAGGGATTCTAAGTTCACTTCGGTGTTCTGGAGGTCATTTTAGGCAGAGATGGGCACTAAGGTGCATATGAGTACAACTTATCATCCCCAGACAGACGGACAGTCAGAGAGGACGATGCAGACGTTGGAGGATTTGCTGAGGATGTGTGTGTTGGATTGGGATGGCCATTGGGCAGATCATTTGAGCTTGGTAGAGTTTGCTTACAACAACAGTTACCAGGCGAGTATCAGGATGACACCTTATAAAGCTTTGTATGGGAGGCTGTGTCGTACATCGTTATGCTGGACTCAGGTGGGGGAGAGGAGCATGTACGGGGCAGATTTTGTTCAGGAGACCTCGGAGAAGATTCGGGTTCTCAAGCTGAACATGAAGGAAGCTCAGGATTGGCCGAGAAGTTATGTCGATAGGAGGAGGAGAGATAGAGTGTACCTCAAGATAGCCATGTTGCGGGGTCCGAACATGTCATTGACTGAGACTAAGTTGAGTCTGAGGTATATGGGTCTGTTCAGAGTGTTTGAGCGAGTTGGACCAGTGGCATATAGACTGGAGTTACCTAAGGTTATGCGAGCATTCCATAAGGTTTTCCATGTGTCTATGTTGCGGAAGTGTCTCCGTGAGGACGATCAGTTTTTGGCTAAAGATTCCTGAGGATCTTCAGCCTAACATGACTTTGGAGGCAAGACCAGTGAGGGTTCTCAAGAGGAGGATCAAGGAACTTCGGAAGAAGAAGATTCCTTTGATGACAGTCCTTTGGGACTGTGATGGTGTTGAGGAGCAGACTTGGGAGCCAGAGGCGAGGATGAAGGCAAGGTTCAAGAAGTGGTTCGAAAAGCAGGTCGTGACTTGAACTTATCTGGCCTGGTCCCAGTTGTAGTCCATGGCTGGAGCGGGAATGGAGTATTCCAGCCCAACTCTCTTGTTTACTTGGTCGCTTGCGGTGCTCGGGGTACAGAATTCCCGTGAGGCGGTGGTTTGAGGAAAGTTTCCTGAAATATAAGTTTTTATAAGTGGAAAGTTTCCAGAAGTGGAAAGTCTAAAAATGGAAAGTTTTATGTGAATTAGAATTTGTCCATTTTTAGTGGAGGGAAGCCTTTGTGGCGGGCTGTTTAGTCGTGTGTGGCCTTTGTGGCGGGCTGTTTAGCCATTGTGTGCCCTTTGTGGCTGGCAGTTTAGCCGTGTGTGGCCTTTGTGGCGGGCTGTTTAGCCATTGTGTGGCCTTTGTGGCGGGCTGTTTAGCCATTGTGTGGCCTTTGTGGCGGGCTGTTTAGCCAATTGTGTGGCCTTTGTGGCGGACTGTTTAGCCAGAGTGCCTGTTTAGGCGGTCCTTCAGGACAGAAGGTCTTTGTGACGGTCCTTCGGGACAAATGGTCTTTGTGACGGTCCTTCGGGACAGATGGTATTTGTGAAGGTCCTTCGGGACGAGTGGCATTGGTGGCGGTCCTGTTTAGGACATTTGTTTGGCCTTCGTGGCGGTCCTGTTTAGGACATTTGTTTAGCCTTGGTGGCGATCCTGTTTAGGACATTTGTTTGGCTTTTGTGGCGGCCCGTGGGGCAGTGAGATGATCCTTGTGTGGTCATGAGGTATTCCAGTGAGGGAATATGTGGTTGGTAGGACATTGTGTTATCTTACGCGAGCCACGGGAAGGAAACCTGGATAGGGATAGGTCTCAGACGTGTTCAGAATTGTTTGCTCGCGACACTTGGGGGACTTTGGTCCTCCTATTACCGTCATATTCTAAGACTTTGTGGCCTGAGAGTATGATTGGTATATCGACTTCGGATGACGCTCCGGGGGCGCGTTGTAGGGTGGTAACCCAAGAGACGAGTGTTGGAATCCCTTATATATATTATGGCATGCGGACTTAGGCCCGATGAGGAGCCAATATTATGGCATGCATGCTTCGGTCTGATGAGGAGCCAATAGAAAACTCAAGGTTTAGGCCTGTGAGTAAAAAGGAGAGTCCAAACGTCGAGAGCAAATGATGCCTGGAGCGTGAGTCTATCGCCTAGAGGTGACTTTTCGTATGTCGGTCGGAGGAGTGTGGGCCGTGGAGACGGTAGCACGGGGGTACTTGACTGAGTGTTGTTCAAGATTCGAGGACGAATCTAAATTGGTTGGGGAGAATTATAACATCCGCAAACCGGAATCCCGGTTTGGGATGTGCTTCGATCGATGCTGGAGGAGCATCGGTCGATGCAGGTCAATTTCCTGCGTTTTGACTTAAGTTAAACGCTGCGTTTTGGGCAAAGAGAAAAGGGGAAACACCCTTAAGTCATTCTTTTGTCTCATTAGACGACTTTAGCCATTTTTGAGAGAAAAGAGAAGAGAGAAGAGGTTCTTGAGAGTTCTTGAGGTTTTTGGGAGATTTGAGGCTGTTCCTATAGAGATCTGTAGCTGAGATCGTTTTAGGAGCTTCCTAGGAGCGTTGTTTTGCTTGTTGGTGGTTCAGAATCTTGTGTGGCAAAGGTAAGTGCATGGCCATGCCTTATCTAAGCTGGAGATTACTCTGATCTGTTTGTTTCTGTGTTGTTAGGCTTGTTAGAATGTTGTTTGAGGCGTTAGGAAGCTTTCTTGTGGCTTGGGTTTGATTCTTGTGGTTGCAGGAACAAAGATCCGGCAAGAAGCTTCGGGGTAAACGATGCTTGGCATGTGCATCGGTCGATGCACTATGTGCGTCGGTCGATGCTAGTGCGAGGACGGCGCGGATTGACCTAGGAGGATTGGTTGATGCCATGTGGAGGCGTCGGTCGATGTGATTAGGGTTTCCACGTGATGTCGAACATGCGTCGATCGATGCAAGTGGAAGCATCGGTCGATGCAAGTAAACCTTGTGTCGATCGATGCATACCTTGTGTTGGTCGATGTTGGTCCCTGATGGTGTCGGTCGATGCAAGCTTTTTGTCGATCGATGCAGAGCCTGGTTTATTTGTTGATTGTTGTTTGATGGTTAGAGTATCTCTATTGTTTGTGTGTATAGCCCAGTAGATGGGAGGATTGCCTTACTGAGTGTTTATAAAACACTCATGCATTGCAATTTGTGTTTGTGGTGCAGGTAAAAGCAAAGTGTGATCGTGGAATCAAGGCAATGAAGAGGAGGATGTTCTAGTGGTTCGCTTGGTTGTCTGGCTTTTGTTAGTTTGCTAGAGTTAAGTCCTAGAATGTTGTTTAGGATTGCTGGTTCTCTGGTTTATGCTGTTTGGATCATTAGTTTATGATTTGGAATTAATGTTGGTTATTGGTTATCATTTATTGGATTATTTATTGGATATTGGTATCTGTTATTTCTGATGTTGGTTGTGTTTGAGGTTAGGTGGCTAGTGGGTATGGGACCAATAGCTGTAGTGTATTTATTATTATTATTTATTAATTAAAAAAAAAACGGGTTAGGTCGTTTCAGGTGTGTCCAGCAACACACAAACATGAGCTCTCTTGATTCTCTTCAAGAGACTTGATTCTCTACTCAATGATAACTCGCTTAGCTCCAATGTTAGACTGGAGTAATGGGACAAGAAGTCTAGTGAACTCTTTAGATAGAGTGTCTCCCAAGGTATCAAATCGATTACCAATTTCTTCCATTTTGATTTCGGTTTTCTTAGCTCTTTCTTCATACTCCTCCATATGGTTGCATAGGTCGAGGGTCGTGTTAAGAATGGCTTTGGAATTGTTATAGCAATGGCTCTCCAAAGTGTTAATCTTCATGTTGCAATCGCTAATCTCCTTAGCATTTTCTCTTATCTCCTTTGAATGTTGATTCTGTTCTTCTTCAAGACAATGGAGCTTCCTCTCAATGGCTTCAGCAGTTTTATAACTTTCCTCCTCTATTCTTTTAACTTCAACAGCAATATCATCCATTCTTCCCGAAAGATCAGATTGGATTTTGTCAAGATTTCCATGTAGCATCTTCATAGTCTCATCTAGAGAGTCTGTCATCCGACTTATAAAGTTCAGCATCATTTCTTCTTCAGCTTTTTGCTGTGTAGACTCGTGATAGTTGTCTTGGTAGACTTGGTGTGGAAGTCGGAAAGGATCTCGGTATGAGCGGTTTAAATTGGTTTTGACTCTCCTTGGATAGGGTCTTTGAAAACGACTTGGACGGTGACTTGGGACAGGTTCCCAGTCTTCATAAACTTCAAATGGTGCTGGAGATGGTCGAGTTCTAGGGTTACCTCGGTAGAAAGCTTCCTCTTGGTGTTGAAATCGTCAAAAATTGTAGTTTTTGGGAACTTCTTCACTAGGGATCTGATATGTCATGCAACAGTAGAATTCTTTGAGCTCTTCTTCTCCATCTTCTTTAGTAGATGATGGATCATAGGACTCATCATTCTCTCTTGGCAAATCTTCATATTGGTTCTCCTTAGCATTTTCTTCAAAAATAAGCATCTCCTCCATCGATTTGATAATATTCGCCTCTAGTCCACTCCTTGGACTTGTTAGGATCGGTTGGATACTCAAGTGAGGCTCCATATTCTTCTTCAACATCAGTAGGTTGAAAGACTTGATCGTAACTCCAGTTGTTGCGTTCATCTAGGTTGTTGAATAAGGTTTGTAAGGCTTCAACCTTCCATTCTAAGCGGCTCTCGATGGTGTCAATGGTATAACCCATATTGATAATCTTCGTCCTATCATCATCAATATACTCCATGTGATTTAAAACTTGATTGATGACAGCATTGATTTGTTCCTCCAAGCGTGTAACGTTCTTGGTGATAATCTCGAGTTTAGCTCCAAACTCAATGCTCATCTTATCCAATTTTGCATTAAGAACTTTATCAGCCTCCTCTTGACTTGATATAAGTTCATCCATCATCTTCATGAGCTTGTCTTCATTGTAAGAGCTCCTTGAAGTGATTGGCCGTTTCAAAGCATGGCATGTTCGTGTGGTACGGCGTGTAAGAGTGGTTAGTGGGCAGTAAGCTGGTCCCATAGGTGCTCGGCCTTGAGGTGGTCGAGTGAAAGAACTGCGACAAGGTCGCCTAAGTAATGGTACAACGGATGGTCGAGAGTGGCCAATGTGTGAACCGTGCAGCGAGTGAGCTTGCGGACCGGATGGGTCTCCGTCCGTGGCTCGATAATGTGACATGAGCTCAGCAATAGTAAAATTCTCAAAATCTCCTAGGAGAGCGTCGAGGTTCATACTCAAGGTCTCATGAAACAATGAAAAACAAAAAGAAAAATTAAAAGTAAGGTGTCCTAGACGTTACTCTAGTTCCTAGACTCTTGTAAACAACAATCTCTCCCCGGCAACAGCGCCAAAAAGCTTGATGTGCGTGGTTTTTATCACTTCAAATCTTTTACCTTAAAAGACCACACAACTGCTGCAAGTGCACAGCTAATCGGTTGTAGTATTTAAGGATCGATCCCACAGAGAGAGAGTTGTTCGTTAGAGAATCCGTCGGAAGAGATGTAAGGCTAGGACTCAATAAAAATGGGGTTTTGGTTGTCACAGTCGTAGTAAGCAATAAACGTAAGTAAAAATGCAAGTAAAATAAATAAAACAAGCGTTGGGCATCAAGGGGAATCGCAGGGGTTTGATGATCTATCTATCTAGGAAAGTTTAGGATTAATTTGTTTATCTAAAACTCGGACTACGAAACACGAATGAACCGTTAACTTATAGTTCACAAGCTAACCGTCTAAGATCACTATACTCCGTTACTCAACTGTCGCAGGCAACGACGCATAGATCAAAGCATTTCAAACATGTTCGATTCTAATCCATGAGATTCCATAGGTAAGGGGTATGTGCTTCCTATGACTCCTCACACATCTAAGAAAGGTCAAGCACACATGCAAGCTTTTGGCAAAGCACACACACTTACTGCACCATTGAGGCTAACTTAAAGCATTAAGCAAAGACTTAGAATTAACTTAAAGCATTAATCTAACAAACCCTAAAAATTACCACATAAACTAAGATCATCTCCCCCTTTGATTATCCCTTTAAACCCAACTAGAAAACTACTCTACATGTTTAAGGGAATCATCAAAGCAAGATTTAAATAATTCATAAACATAAAAGAATAAATAGAGAAAAGGGATTTAAATATTACTTCAATGATTGTCAAACAAAGTTGTAAGGATCTTCTTCCTTTAGAAACAAAGAACAAAGCAAATAGAATAGAAAGAGTTGGTTGATCTCAAAGCTTCAAAGAGAGGGACGAGAGAGAAGGGTCTGGACGTCGGCTGCTCCTCTGGTCGTGTCTCTTGGCTCCTCCAATGAATGCACACTCTGGTACTTTTTTGTCACACTTCAAACCCTTGGGCTTAGAAGATTATTTATAGGGTTTTGTCTAGGTTTAGGGTTTTGTAAGGGTAGAAACGTCTTCTCTTGTTAAGTGCATGGCAAGAGGCGGTGTAGGAATGTTCTAGAACGTGGTGAATACTTGGACTGGGCCGCCGTGGTGGTCGCTGGTCAGACCTTCAATAAAAGCCCATTAGCTGAATGGTTCTCCTTACGTCGGTTTATAACATGTCTCGGTAAATCGGGCATAACTTCCTGGTGAGTGAACGGATTGACTTGATTCTACTTCGAAGTGAAATATGACTCTCTCAGCTTTGCATAGACACCAATTACGTCGAAATGTGAGTTGTAGACGTTCTTCAAAAGTTTCCCTTACTATAAAGCTCTGAATCTGTCCTTAAACGTATTTTCCTTGTCTTTTGGTCATTTTTGCTATAAAACCTGTAAAACCTTCTTGAAACCTAAAATACTTGATAATAGACATTAAAGCCTTGATATCATACTAAACTCTTCCTAAATGCATACTAAAACTATAGCTAAAATGGGTAAAATAATGATATTATCAAAAGTCTAGTGTTGTACAAGTTGTCTTGATACATCGCTAGTACTCTTACCCATTGAGATTCAGGTGTTTTGTTCTGATTATCTAAGGTGGCTATGTGTCTAGAAGTGTCAAGTGTCTTGGTCATTTCTAGTCTTGTTTGCATGATTTTTTGCCTGCTTGTTAACGCTTCCGCATTGCGTGTTTGTTTTTTGTTTTTTGGGGGTAGTTGGGTGGGGAGATTGCATGTTAGAGGGTTACCCAACTCATAACGTAATCTTTGATTAATCATTCCTCTCCAATAATGTTTTTGTCTTGCAGGGAAGACTAAGTGGGTAGATTTGGACAGCTAGGAAACCGGATAGGATGTTTTATGCTGTATTTTGTAAAACAAATCCTATGTTTTCCTTTGACATGTTTTCTTCAAAATGGATCCAACTGTTTTACTTGAGTATTTTTGTTTTGAATTGTAAACATTATACTTAAGTAATAAATCGGGATATTTTCATATATATATTCGGACAAGTGGAAATGGTACATGGCCTAGTCCGGGCCAGCACAACGTCGCGTGCATCCCAAGGGTAGAAAAGCCTAAGGAACGTACGTAATGGGTAGGCATCGGCCAGTGAACTGGCTGAGAAACCTAATTTGTTGGTGGAACCTCGGCCGGATCGCAGGCAGTTGTACTCTTCGTGATGTCTTCCGGACTGGTCCGCGTTTTGTCCTGCCATAGGGACAGTTCGGGGGCGTTACAAGATATCCTTATCTGAAGTGAAAATAATAATGACCAATGATTAATTTAAATCATATCATGAAACTTTCAACCAGTAGATCCATCATGACTTAGTTAGTTGTTGATATTGAATGTTATGATAAATGTAACGTTTAATTTACACAATACTTCCTCTGTTCTGAATTATAAGATATTGGATAAGGATCCGTCCGACGTGCGGGTTTAAAATTTTGTAAATAAAATTAAATTAACAAAAATATATTAAATTTTTCTTTTTGCTATATAATATAGTAATTTATATCCATTTACAAAAATCTTATGTATGTTACCATTAAAAATGTTTTTTACACCTAAGTATATTGTATATTACAAATATATTCTTAACCACCACCTAGAAAATATCTATATGAGCACATTAAGCCAACTACTATATGTTTTTTTACTTTCACTTTTGCATAGCTTTTTTAATCACTAAAATTATTGGATCAAAAAATATTTTTAAGAAAAAATATATTATATAGTATACTAATCAATGATGTATTATCACAATTGTGTATGACCAATCATAGAGAGAATCTCGGCTCCGCTCTCCTCCCTTATGGTGAGAACCATACGTCATACCTCCTCCACTATGGAGAGATTCCACCTTCCTCCCTTGGGGAGATAACCTTGTCCCCAACCTGCTACATGATAGAGAGAACTCAATTTATATGTAAAATCTGATATCACAATTTTTTTAGATGATGTTTTACCACAACTCTTAGAATTATTATAGGAATTTGCAATACACGTCAAAACAAAAAGAAAAGTGAGCAACATGGTCACTGTTATTAGTCTACTTTGCAAGTAATAGCGAGAGTGTTGGGGCGACAACGTTATGATGCAATGCGTAGAGAAACCAAGAGCCCTCTTTTCTGTTTCAATATTTTGGCTTATTTATGGAGCGTTGATGCTTTGATGGTAAGTTTGTTACTTAAATTAGATAACTTGTTCGCTTTCAATCTCTTGTGGCAAAACAGGCAGCAAAGCGTATAAACATTTAACTGTCCATAGGTCTTAGTCGAAAAGAAGAAGAAACAGAGTAAGCGACTGTTGGAAGGAATAAGAACATAATAGAAAGTTTTATTAAACTGAAGCTTGCTATCTTCCTGTTTTACAACAACAGACTTATATACAAGTCTTACGGTCATAACCGTACGTGACGTTACCAATGATTGTGTCTTAGTCGAAAAGTCACGACTCTTACATAAACACCTCTTCACGTTTCTTCATACACACCTAATGACTCAACAAACATATTAAATTATATAATTCTATAACATAATTAGATCAAACTTACAGTGTTCCCATCCTGCTTGGATTTAGTCCGTCTAACATTAAATTATATAATTCTCTCTCATATCTCGTACAAAAACTTCTCAAACAGTTTCATGTGTTCAGATTGGAGGGAAATGGCCAAGGATAAGCTGCCGCATCATCTGTAGGACTTGGTAGCAAAAAAGACAAACCCTCAAATGCAATTGCGCCAGGTCCCATAAATAGGGGACGACCCCAACCAAAGTCTGCATCACAGATGGGTAATTTGGCCCAGCTTGTGATTCCCAAATTTGGGCATTTGTAGGTATGTGCACCGCGGACCAGTGCTGACAGATCAGGTTGCATCTCCAGGTAGTCAAGAGCAGACCTCAAATACACATCATCCATGAGAACTATAACGTTATGAATCATCCTTCCAGCATACCATGTTGGCTTTGAAAGAAGATCCCCAGCAACAGTCAGTGGTGTCACAGTGAATACCACATTGCCAAAGTAACCAGGGGGTAGCTGCGGGCGAAGTCTGGACCTTCCCTCAATTGCAATGTACAGCTTGGTCTCTTGGTCGTCTGGCAGTCCGCGCGCTTTGCCCACTGCTCTCTACACGTGGCCAGCCAAGGCCTCGTATGGGCTGTAGCTCACAGTGTTCCCATCCTGCTTGGATTTTTCCTTGAGAGAAAGAAGAAGCTCACGTGATATTTTGAAAATAGAGACAGTGGTATGTGATAGAGATGTGATGAGAAGAGAACATCTTAGTGTTTAGGAAATAATATATTGACTCTCATAATCATAAGCTTTAGGTTACATAGAATTATATAGTACAAGATTTTCCTAAACTATAATGATTGCAAGTACATAAATATATAAATAATAAATATAGTATACATTATTATTAATATTGTGATCTTCTAGATCTCTCTATACGCTCCTTCAAGCTCAAGGTGTCATGGAGGGAAGCCGAAGTGATGGCTTGAGATTGACCATAGATAACAATGTAATTGGTATGATTGAAGAAGCACTCGCTTAAACCATGTTATTAGACGGATATACCGTAAAAGCCTTGGAAGGCAAGAGGAAGCAAATAGCTTAGAGGAAGTCGTGAACGACTTAGAAACTTATGATCAAAGTTGGATCAGGAACAACATAATTAAGTCGTTGAGAAGCATATAGCTTAAAGAAGTAATGGTGACTTGACCAGATCAACTAAGATGGCATGCAGAAAGATGCAAAAAGGCACACATATGGAGGAGAGTCGAGAGGGGGCAGAGCTTTTCTTCGTTGGAAGGCGGCTCGGCTGTCACTTGGCCGAATCTTGGAGAGATCGTATCACCATCAGCATCTCCAGTGATGAAGATGGAAGATCTCGTGTTGGTGATATCATGAGGTGAGATAAGCTTGTCCCGTAGAAGACGAAGTCGGATGATGTTTTTTTTTTGTTTTTTTTTTTTGTTTTTTGAGAAAGTAGGGATAAAAAGAAAATCAAACAGATGGAGAAGCTCAATAGCTTAGGAAAGGTATGGGTTAAAGATTTTGATTGTTAGATCTAAACTCAAGCATAATCTGCTCTGATACCATGATAGAGATGTGATGAGAAGAGAACATCTTAGTGTTTAAGAAATAATATATTGACTCTCATAATCATAAGCTTTAGTTTACATAGAATTATATAGTACGAGACTTTCCTAAACTATAATGATTGCAAATACATAAATATATAAATAATAAATAATAAATATATTGTTATTAATATTGTGATCTTCTAGATCTCTCTATAGTATCATGAGGGCCTGGTTTGGAGGACGAAGGGATCCTCATAGTGGGGGAAGGATTATATTTAACATGATGAAAAGCAGGCTGAGGCGGGTCTCTAGCGTGGAGGAGGGTCCGATCAATGAAGGGTGGAATGGTAAGGTCAAGACCACGGGCCATGTCAGACCATGTACTGATAAAATGTAGAGGAGAGGAACCATCAGCCACATGGTGTTGCAAGCCAACCCCAAGGGAAGCTCCCCCACATTTAAAGAAGGTCACCTACTTCATCAAGGAACATAGGATCAAGCAAAACTAAATTAAAGAAAGACAATGTTAGAAACCTAGAACACAAGGCATCAATTTTTAACCTGCAAGACGAGGAGCGGTAAAGTTTGGACGCCGACGGAGTAATCGACATTGGGAATAAGCAGGCAGAGGGTGAGGGAAGGAGCGAAGTCCCCAAGATTGTCGATTGCAGAGGGAGTATCAGCGACGACAAAGAGAACACCGGCGCCATTGCAATCGATCTCGATACGACCATCATCGTCTTTCTTCAAGCGACCAGCCATGGGGTAAAAGGGGACGAGGGCCTTGGAAAGAGCGTCTTTGAGGACCTGAGGGTCAAAGAAGTAGACAGTGGGGCTGTGGTACTTAGCGATGATGAGGTCAACGTGGGAGTTCCAAAGATTAGTGACTGGGGTCTCGGCGGCAGGCCGGATAATGGTGGAATCTCGGATGTTAATTTTCTTAGTTACAAGATCAAACGCAAAAGAAGTTTATGTTTTGATGACTTTGATCCGAAAAATTGTGTGACAATGGAGGTATATATATAGTAAGTGGGTGGAACATATTATGATGCAGTTAAGATCAAAGAAAGAGAATATTCAGAAGACCGTTGGCAAATCTCTAGCCATATAAGAAAGGCCACATGGTTCTTTTGGATACACAGACTTCAATACCTTTTTTGCCGCCAATGCAGTTATGTCTCCCTTTTCCATCTAACTATCTTGATTCTTGAATGTCGCCGTTTTTCTTCTTTCCATCTCCCTCTTCTTGCCGACTATGAAATTAAATGTTTAGTTTAATCAAAATTAGAGGAGCACTAATTTGAAATTATTCGTTCTATTTCTGGTAAGTTGCAAAAGCACTTAGGGTAAATTAGAGAGATATAACATATGCAAGCTATCTACAAAGAGGTATTGTTTTGTTTGTATGATTAAGCTTCCGATTATTGCATGCGATGAATTATATATATACATCTATCCAACCATTTCTACAAAAGTACGAGCCAAACTTCAACTATAGCATAACTATGTTAATAGCTATCATCTAATGATATTAATGCACAATATTCTTGTAGTACATGTAGAGATATATGACATATGTGTCAATATTCTTGTAATCGCTATCGTTTCTATAATACAGCTTGTGTCATATATCTCTACATGTACGTTTCTATAATACAGCTTGTGTCATATATATCTATAATACAAGAATATGACGCAAGCTATCAACAAAAGTACGTTTCTGATACATATGGCGAAATGTTTGGTATATACAGCTTGTGTCATATTCTTGTAATACAGCTTGTGTCCTATATCTCTAGATGTACTATATCTCTACATATGTCATATAATACAGCTGAAATGACATATATTCTTGTAGTACATGTAGAGATATATGACACAAGCTGTATTATAGAGATATATGACACAAGCTGTATTATATACGTTTCTGATACATATGGAAAAATGTTTGGTATATACAGCTCGTGTCATATTCTTGTAATACCAAACATTTCGCCATATGTATCAGAAACGTACTTTTGTTGATAGCTTGCGTCATATCTCTATTATCCTGTACATTACGGTAGTATTATAGTCAACAATATCATAATTGTACACTAGAAATAGACTCGCGCATAGGGCGAGATATATTTAACTTTTTTTTGTTAATTATAATATACTGCGTACAGACCCGCATGTGATTGATTCCAAAAACTATATTTACTGTAAGGTTTGTAATATATTATGTACATGTAGAATTACATTTATATATATAATTATTTGTTAAATCATTTACCGTTCAAGTTTCATCCAGTTTGTGATTTTTGAAATAATAAAGGTTTCAGCATAGAATTAAGATTCACAAAACAACATACCCAAATATAACATTTACCAAATTAGTGATTAATCAGAATTTTATAAAACTTGTAAATTATGAAACGGATAAAAGCCATCAAAAAGATTAAAACTTCTCGAAACGAATGACCTAAACTCTTAAGCGGGTTAAACCCGTCCCGGTAGCCTTACTCCATAAGGGGTATAATATTTCTTTATCTATAAAAATCCGTCCCTCAAAATCTTTAAGAAATAATATTAAAATATAATAAGATTAATTTTTTTTTAATATGTTAATTTTGAAATGAAGAAATCTTTAATATACGTTAGTCTTATATATCAGAAATTTATTATATGGAAAACTTAAAATTAGGATTTGCGTAAGTTTAAATATTTTCTAGTTTAAAATAAATTTAAGATGCCGTCAAATTGTTTTTTAAAGATTTACCAATATCTACTATTCAAACTTAATTTCAAGTTTTTTTTGGTCAAAAAAATTTAAACAATAAGAAATAATAGTATTATTTATATTTTGAAAATATGATCTAACTATATATTTTTTCATCTCATGTTATAATTTTTTATTATATTATAATACATAGGTTTTGAAAATAATTTTGAAAACATGTAGGGGATAATATTTATTAATATTTTAATAATATTTACCAATTTTAGAATTTATAGGAACAAAATATTGTGTTTATAAATAAGTTGAATAGTAATGGAAGTTTTATGTATATTATAGAATATTAAGGGCAAGTAATACATTAGGCACAAAGCTCTCTGGCGACGACACATCAGTTTTTCTTTAAAAATGTTTATCTTTTGATATATAGGGGATATTAAATTTTGAAATATATTTTTGAAATAGACATTTTATGAAAATTTTGTTTTTAAAATGTTTATTATGTGTTCCTTTATATATATATATATATATATACGGTTCTTAATGTTTTGACGTAAAATAAAATAAACAAAACATATCAGAAATATTTTTGATTAAAGTAATTAAAACCCTCAAAGTTCTGTTGTTTCGGATTTTATTATTTTGTGATAAATTGTTAGGTTCTTAGAGCATCTCCAACCCCACTCTATTTTAAAGTCAATACTCTATTATAGAGTAACATTTACTCCAACTCTACTCTATATCTTACTATAATCTAGAGTAAATGGTAGGATTACTTTATATTCAATTTTATTTTTTACACTAACTCTATTTTAGACTCAAAAATAGAGCGATACATTGAAAAAAAACTATGCTCTATTTTAGAGTAAAAAATAGAATATATATTGGAAATAGTCTTACCACACATGAAGTTTGTGTAGAGACCATATATTAGACATTCAAAATGAAAATAGTTTGCAAATATTACCAGATAAATCTCATCTTTCCCTACATCTTTTCTAAAGCTTTAATTTATGGATGCCATTAAAACTTATATGATGGTTCGCTAGATCTCTATAATCAAAAAATTATTCTGAAACTCAGTAACCATGAATATAAATAAATAAAAATTATGTTTTAGTCTCAATCGTAAAGAAAAACAATTGATAATATTGATCTTTTTGCTTTTACAAATATATATATATATATATATATTCTTTTAACTCAATCTTAATATTTGATTTTCTTTTTAACTCCACAATATGTTGCTATTGTTTGATTTTCTTCAATTAGCCTCCTAACAAATTTCTAGTGAATTAGAAACTCTATATGAATGCTGAAAATATGTTATACTCCTATGATGATGGGTTATTTCTCGGTCCTTGACTATATTCTTATTCATTATGTTCTTTTAATTATCAAAGAAATGAACTCTCCGACCAATCAATAAACTAAGCTTCTGAAACCTGAATTTTCTCTCATACTAATGAGATTGTGAATCTAGGCAATATGTTTTACTCAGAGGATATACCAATGATTTTTAATAATTAATAAGTGTATTCCCGATTTACCATATGCTCTAGTGTTTACTCTCTAATCTCGTAATCACCCTTAATATAATTTTTGGAATAATGCATATTAAAATATGGCTCATGTTACAAAACTTTATGAAATATCTTATACTATATCTCGCATTAAATTATGAATAAAATTCATGAAAAAGTGTGTCAAATTAAATGTTTTTTAGATTCGATATATTATCTCTATTTTCTAATCATTTAAAAATAAATAGTATAATTACCTTTAAATTAATTTTGGAAACTATTGTTTTCTATTATTTCATGGGGTGATTAAGAAATTATATTATGATACCATTATGTTATTTTTTTTAGTACATACATTTTACAAATAGTCTACCAGTAACTTATAGAATAGTCAATACAATAATTTTATTTGAGTTTGTCTTTAATACAATATATGTGATTATTGAATACAATGTAATTTTTAAAATATATTAGAACATATTCTGTATTTTTAAATTAGTCTATCATAAATTAATTTGGTTTCAGTTTTTACTTTAAAAGTATTAAAACATTTTTTGTTTTAATTGGTTTGATTAGTAGTTTTATTTTTAGGTTACATGGTATATGCTTTCATTAGGAAATATATTATATGTTAAAACTAAAAGTTGGTAGAAATTGTTTTTTGTAACAATGTGAAAAAAAACTTTTAAACAAACTATACACAATATAAGTTAAAAAAACATGAATTAGATTAAAAAATATTTAATTTTAAATTAGTGAGAAAGATATTTGTCACAAATATAGAGCGACAAGTGTCGCACTGGTAGAGAAAATTAGAAAAAATCTTATTATATGTTAAAATTAAAAGTTGATAGAAACATATTTTTGTAACAACGTGAAAAAGAAAACTTTTAAGCAAACTATACACAGTATAAGATAAAAATAAAATAAAATAGATTAAAAAATATTTAGTTTTAAATTAGTAAAAAAGAAATGTGTCACAATAGAATGCCACGTGTCGCACTAGCAGAGAAAGTTAGAGAAAACCATTTCATATTATAAGATAGGATGCAGTGACGTATTTGACTATAGTAAATTAGTAGAGTTTATTCATTCACATGGATTTCTTTTTTCTTACCACTTCTTTTCTTATCCGTACGTACTATTGCATCTCTTCTCACTGAAGAATCTAAAGCTTGAATATTTTTGCTCTGTATTTCAGATATGCAATGACAGGAACGTTGAGCTCCAAGAGCGATGTGTACAGTTTTGGTGTTGTTCTGCTGGAGCTTCTGACGGGTCGTAAACCAGTAGATTATACCTTACCGCGTGGACAACAAAGTCTAGTGACATGGGTAATGTTTAGTGCATTCTTCTCTGCTTCTTATTCTGGCTTGCTGAATCGATAAGAGAGGCTTTTAATAAGACCAAATTCGTAATAAACTCATTTAGTCTGTTAAAAAATGACAAAAATGGGGTCAAAACCTCAAAGAAACTTAGATAATAAGCCCTCCTTAGGCCAAACTTAAGATGTCAAAACAACTTAAGACGCTGGAAGAAGCAAGAATTTTCTCCATATAGATTACTGCGACTCTAAATGTTCCCTAGAAATGAATTATTGTTAAAGATATTGTGTGTTGTCTCAGGTAACCCCTAAACTAAGTGAAGATAAAGTGAAGCAATGCGTTGATGCAAGACTACTCGGAGAGTACCCTCCCAAAGCTGTTGCCAAGGTATTAATCTCAAAATTGCTTTCCTCTCATTGTTTTATAAGAGCGTAGAAGTTTCAACTTTGAAGACTAGCTAGTTTATCTGAGTGCTAACATTAGAACCAAACTAGCGAAACCACAGTTCTCATGTTACCTTTTTCTTGCAAAACTTTTTGCTGTCCGTGTTCATCTACATGCATGACGATTGAACCATTTCATGAGTCTGATTTTATTTGACATTTGGTACGATATAATGATCAGCTTGCTGCGGTGGCTGCACCCTATGTGCAATATGAGGCAAATTTCAGATCAAACATGAGCATCGTGGTGAAGGCACTTCAACCTCTTTTAAACCCTCCTCGTTCTGCTCCTCAGACTCCTCATAGGAACCCCTATTGATCAGATAGATATTCAATCCCCATCTCATCTTATAATGATGATTAATCAAAGTGTGTTATACGTTTTTTTTTTCGTTTTGTGTGTAAATTTCTGGGACATTATCTCATTAACTCTTCACTCAAGTCCCACATTTGAAAAGCTATGTATGTCTCTATGTCATTATATGTTATGTTTAGTTTGTGAAGGAGGAAGAACCAAATTTTGTTTGTTTATCGTAAATTGATGACTTTAAATAGTTTATTTCTATATTCTGATACAACATTTTTATTTATTTAGACGATGTTTTGCCACAGGTCTTATGATTATAGAAATTTGTAATAGACGTCAAAACAAAGAGAAAATTACGTGAACGACATGCTCACTGTTATTAGTGTACTTTGCAAGAAAACAAAACAGTTAATAGCCATAATTGGAGATAAGAATCATCTGCAGTGTAATGGCGGCTGTTGGGGTGGCGACAACGTTACGATGCGATGCAGCACGTACGTCTAGAGAAACCAAGAGCTCTCTCGTCCCGTTTCAATACTTTGGCTTATTTATGGAGCGTTGATGGTTAGTATGTTTTTTAGTTTGATACATAAATTAGATAACTTGTTCACTTTCAATCTCTTGTGCCAAAACAGGCATCTGTACTTTCGGGACTGAACGGTTTTTTCCGGACTTTCTTGCTTAAGCCAGAAAATTATCAAGAGGTATATCGATTGAGCAGACAGAGATTTTGGTAACTTTCAGATGTTCAGAAGCAGCTTGTGTTTTCCGTGCTGTAAAAATCTTCAATTAACACGCTTGTGTTTTGCAGATGACCTTTTGGTATTCACAGAAGGGAAAAAAGCTCCATTGAGGAAATTTTAAAGATTTTTGAGCAGTTTGCAGATTTTTCGGGGTTGAAGATAAAGCAAAGTTCCAATATGACATAGTCCAGATGTTACAGACCATAAGCATGTGGTACCCCCCTCTACAACACAAGATAATGAATTGCGACAAGAAGCAAAATGGCCAATTTAGCTCAGCGAGGAGTATCCCTAGTAGGGGAAAAACGAGGGTTTTTTCTTCAGCGGCTAATCTCTTCTCATATGTCGTAGAAAAACTTCTGAAACAGTTTCATGTGTTCAGATTGGAGGGCAATGGCCAAGGATAAGCTGCCATCATTTGTAGGACTTGGTAGCACAAAAGACAAACCCTCATATGCAATTGCGCCAGGTCCCATATATATGGGACGACCCCAACCAAAGTCTGCATCATATATGGGTAATTTGGTCCAGCTCGTGATTCCTAAATTTGGGCATTTGTAGGTATGTGCACCGCGGACCAGTGATGACAGATCAGGCTGCAACTCTAAGTAGTCAAGAGCAGACCACAAATAGTTATCGTTCATGCGAACTATAGCATCATGAATCATCCCTGCAGCATACCATGTTGGCTTTGATAGAAGATCCCCTGCAACGGTCAATGGTGTCGCAGTGAATATTACATTGCCAAGGTAACCAGGGGGCAGCTGCGGCCGAAGTCTGGATCTTCCATCAATTGCAATGTAAAACTTGGTCTCTTGGTCGTCTTGAAGTCCGCGCGCTTTGCACACTGATCTCCACACGTGGCCAGCCAAGACCTCGTATGAGCTGTAGCTCATAGTGTTCCCATCCTGCTTGGATTTAGCCTTGAGAGCACAAAGCAGGTCATGTGATATTTTGAAAATAGAGACGGTGGTATCATCAGGGTCTGGCTTGGAGGACGGGATCTTCATAGTGGGGGAAGGCTGATATTCAACATGATCAAAAGCAGGCTGAGGCGGGTCCCTAGCCCGGAGGAGAGTTCGATCAATGAATGGTGGAACGGTAAGGTCAAGTCCACGGGCCATATCAGACCATGTATTGATAAAATGGAGAGCAGAGGAACCATCAGCCACGTGGTGTTGCAAGCCAACCCCAAGGGAAGCTCCCCCACATCTAAAGAAGGTCACCTACTTCATCAAGGAACAAGGATTAAAAGAAAGACAAAAGTAGAAACCGAAAACACAAGGCATCGATTATTAACCTGCAAGACGAGGAGCGGGAAAGTGTGGACGCCGGCGGAGTAATCAACATCGGGAATAAGCTGGCGGAGAGTGAGGGAAGGAGCGAAGTCTCCAAGATCGTCGATGACAGAGGGAGTATCGGCGACGACGAAGAGAACACCGGCGCCGTTGCAATCGATCTCGATACGACCATCATTGTCTCTCTTCAAACGACCAGCTATGGGGTAAAAGGGGACGAGGGCCTTGGAAAGAGCGTCCTTGAGGACCTGAGGGTCAAAGAAATTGGAGACGCCGGTGGGTCGGTAGAAATAGACACTAGGGGTGTGGAATCTAGGGATGATGAGGTCAACGTTGGAGTTCCAAAGATTAGTGACTGGGGTCTCGGCGGCAGGTCGGATAATGGTGGAATCTCGGATGTTTATTTTCATAGTTGCGTAGGGATTGTTACAAGCAAAAAAAAGTTTTATGCTATGACTTTGATCCGAGATTGAGTGAGAAGGGAGGTATATATATGTATAGTAAGTGGGTGGAATAACAAAATTATGATGCATATAAGGTCAGAGATAGAGTATACTCAGAAGACCGTTGGAACAACAACAACAAAAAGTGGGTGGAACAAAATTGTGATGCATATAAGGTCAGAGAAAGAGTATATTCAGAAGACCGTTGGCAAAATTCTAGCCATATAAAAAAGTAAGGAATTTTCGTAAGCCACATGGTTCTTTTGGATATACTTACTTCATTATTTATTATTTATATTTTTATTTTTCTTGCGGGCAATGCAATTATGTCTTTCATCTAGCTGTCTTGATGTCTCTCCCTTTTTCTCATCTTTCCATCTCCATCTTCTTGCCGACAATTATATTAGGGCATTTACAACTCGAGAACTCTTCCAGGTACTCAAAAAAAATATATATATAGAATTGACAGATGTAGGATTATTTTAAGTAACGTTTTTTCTGTAAGGAATTTGAGAATCGTTCTTCCTGCTTCTCTCTCTTTTATATTATTTTATTATTTTTTAATAAAAATTTTTTGTATGAGTAACTGGGTGAGTAACACCACTGTAAATGGTCTTAGAGCTTCTCCAATGGTGAGAATGCTATTTTGAGGTTTTTAAATTTTTTAAGATTATATTTTGTACTTTTTTAAAATAAGAACTTGTGAAAGAGTAATTAAAATTTTGCTCCTCCAATGATGAAGCTTTTTATTGGAGTTCTTAATTTTGAAAAAAATATTTTTCAAAAATAAAATATTTTAAGTAAAACATAATTACTTTAGAGACAAGCTTGTGCTTGACCGTGGTTTTGATCACAGTCTCGATCGAGCTGTGGCTAACCCCCATTGACTGGAGCAGACCTTGGTTCATCTCCATGAGTTCTTTTATACTCTCTTCTTTCTCTGTAACTGAGGTCCCGTCTTTAGATTGAATGATCGCAGCGAACTCTTTACTTATAGAACCCACTGCGTTGGACACCGAGTTCATCGCATCGGGATGTCTCACCGCTCTCTGTGACACATCAGAGACCAGAGCTTTTGTGTTCCGCCCGACTCTCAGTGGCATGTTGGACTGTCACCGAGTTATCTCGCCTGAGCAGAGATCCGAGGATTTGGAGTTGTACAGTTAGAACAAACCGTATGCAGTGACGGTGTTGTCTATCCCAGAAGGTTTCCCATGGATGATCTTTTCGCCTTCAAAAGCCCATTTATTTAGTAACTCAAGATTGGTAATACTATTACTTACTGGCTTTGACTAAAAACATAGAGAGTATAACATGAGCATTCAAAGTCTAGAACCCAAATCAGATGTGAACAATATAAACTCATGGATCACTAGCAGTTTGCGAGGGTTGGTTAGTTCTGGATCCAGTTAACTAGAGAAACAAGAACTGCTACAAAAAGCATAGAACTTTTGCTAATTAATCTCTATATCGATTCACTTATGACTTCATTCCAATAATTACAGGTTTGGTGATCTCAAAGGAGTAATAACAAAGGAAAAGCTTTTGAAAAGTGATCAGAATAACAAAGGAAACAGACAAGATGCACAACAAGAAACGATCTTTATCTATACATTTCCCAGATTCAAACAACTGATAATTGAACACAACCAACTCTGCAAATAAAATAATATAATAAGCCCTTTTGCTCCAAAACGTGGATCAGATCAAACGAGCATTATTATATAATTGGCTCATACGGATCTGCATTTGAACAAAGACTACACATTTAAACAAAGACTACACAAACGAGTTTTAAAGTGAGGGTGATGAGACCAATCTCCTACTCTCAAACAATGGACAAGACCGGTGGAAACAAACAATATATACCTAAACTCATCTTCAATCATGGATAATTTCATTAATCCTAAATTTAATCATGCCTATCACATAAATAAATTAGGATTTAGAAGAACCCTAATTTCCAGAATCAAATACCCAATACTCTAAACCTTAACTAAACACTAATTCATACAAACAGAAATAGAAACATACCATGACAAAGACAATTGTATAAGCTTTGATTTGGTGATTTGTGTAAAAGTTACAAATCCTATGTTATTCAATCATGGATTTTAAAAAGTCTCATGAAATCCATTGTTATTCAACTGATGATTTAAAAATCTACTTTAAAATCCACTATTATTCAAAACAGTTTGTGGATTTGGATTTTAATAAATTTTAGGGATTCTGGAGGATTTGTTTAGTTAAAAATACAGAAATACAAATCTCATGTTTTTAGGTGTGATTTGAAAGAATTTTACCATAAATCATATCAACTCCCCTAAAATCTATCAAAATTCCAAATTTTCTAAATCCCATCAAATCCTCCAAAATCATTATTTCAATACACCCCCTTAGAGTATATGCATTGGTGAGAGACTCAAACACTAATATAATATTGTGAAGAAAATTTTGAGAATTTTTTTTCAATTTTATGTGTCCATTGGTGAAAAACTCATTAGATTTCTCACTAGTATAATATTATTATTTTTATAGAATTTTATTTGAGTCTTTATTTTGTTATGTTTTAAATTATATTTTCAATAATAAAAATTTCTATGAATATATTTTAAACTTATTAAATTACTTATAAATATATTTAATTTTAATAATTAGGTATATTTTTTATTTCATATATCATATTACAAGATTTTTATAATATCAAAATAGATATATTTTTCATTTTTTTAAATCTTATAATTTGTTTCACAATATTATTTTTTTTTTCCAAATCTCAGAATTTATTTAATCATACTAATATTTTTAATTATATGAACTAATATTAATTTAAAATAATATGAATCTATAATTTAAAATTATGCATAATGGAACTTGTTAGATAGGTAATTTTATTTTATGATCTATAAAATACAAAAAAAAAAAAAACAACAAATAAACTATTTAGTTAAGATTTTATGGGTTTGTTTACTATAATAAAATTTGTCTACTTAAAAGTTGTCATGTGTCATTGTTGAATGCTGTTCATGGGTTTCTCAATATGGATTCTCACATTTTCTAATTAAAATATTATTTATTTATTTTTCGTCGAAAAGAAATTATATTGATGAATTCTGGTAGTCCAAATACAATTGTTTGTAAAACCAAATAGGAGGATGGAAACAGTCAAAATAGAGATTACAATGCAGACACCCATTTTTTGCAAGAAGATGTGCAACATGATTACCATCTCTTTTGGTAAAACTAAAAACAAGAGTATTGAATTATGATGCCCATAGTCTAATGTCCTGAATAATCCCGTCAATTGAGATCTCTGAATGTTGACTGTTAAGTATCTTATAAAGTAATTGACAGTCGTCTCCTTCAAACCAAACAAATGTGAAACCTTTGATCCATGTATGTTGCATAGCTGAAAATAGAGCTTTTTCTTCTGCTTCTAGAGGAGTTGTTGTTGTTCCTAGCCTTATGGATCCCCATCCTTTTGATATGCCATCTCCATTTCTTATAATCCAGCCTTCGGTGGCTTGGTTTGATTGTTGATTGAAGGCCGCATCATAGTTGCACTTATATAGAGTATCCAAAGGTCTTCTCCATTTGATTTCCTCATGCAATCGGTTTGTGGATGATGATGTGTTTTGCGTGTTGTTAAGAAGCAAATCCTGAACATCATTTTGAGCTCTCTGAACTAGTATCCTTGGTTGATCAGTAATACCTTCAAAAATAAACTTGTTCCTTGATTTCCAAAAATGCCATAGTAACCACAGAGGTAGGAACTGAGTTGTTGCATTGACATCATCTGTATAATCCATGTCTAAAAAAGCAGTAAGAATGGATTCACAGTCGTGAGTCGTATCCAAAAGAATCTCTATCGGAATATTAGCCAGTTCCCATGTTAGTCTTGCATGCCTGCAATGGAAGAGGATGGCTTCTTTTCTCTCTAATGGCGATCGCGAAGGCGATTTCCGATTTCTTAACCACCGACGACATAATCTTTCTATTTTTCAATATGGGAGTGTTTTTCCGACATTTCTACCGGTTACGGTTTGGATTCTGACGCTTGTTCTCTGCGACATTTAACTGTTAGCAGTTATTTATCCCCGATTTTGTCGAGGGATAACTGTCAAAGAAAACCGTCGTTGACAATCATATATAAATATGGTGGAATCCAGTCTTTGGTCTTCGCAATTCAAACAACCAACCTTGTCCCTATTACTCAAACACGATCTGTGTCTCCTAAAATGAGTGATAACATACAGAAGTCCTTGCAAAATCTCGAATTGGGTATCACCGATGCCCGAATTATCCTGCCACCTGAGTTGTGTGGGAGAGCAATTAATGAGAATCGTTTCTCGTTAATCGTCTGCGCTGTGAACCCGAAAAAAACAAAACCTGAGGGCGATTGTTCGCCAAATGCCAAAGATTTGGGGCTTCGCTGATGCGTGTCGGGGGAGGATTTTGGGCCATGGTAAAGCTCTCTTTATTTTCAAGACAGAGGAGGCACTAAACTTAGTCCTCCGCCGTGGTCCTTGGGCATTTAACGACTGGATGCTTACGGTTCACCGTTGGTACCCTAATATCTCTGAGGCGGAAACAAAGATCATTCCATTTTGGATCAAGGTACGAGGAATACTAATACAATTTCTAAATACCGCCATGGTTAATTACATAGGGAATCAACTGGGTCATGTTGCAAATGTTGACTTTGATGAAAACTCTAACTTGGTTGAGTTTGTGAGAATTTTTGTGAACTGGGATATCAATACTCCACTACGGTTCCAGAGAAACTTTCAATTTGGAGGTAACGATTTAAACACCATCCTGATGTTTAAAAACGAACGACTGCGCAATTTCTGCTCGAAGTGTGGTTCCCTTTCACATGATGCCAAAGAGTGTCCTCTGTTCTTTGTAAATGAGGCGAATGATGAGGACGATGGAGGCGATGATGGTTATGATCCGGGGGACTATGATCATCGTGATCATCATGATTACCAGAATCCTGATGGACCGGACTCACACACTAACACTCTTCAAACCATTTCACCGGATGGTGAGATTCTGGGTGTAGGACCATCCAATGCAAACGAGGAATTCATCATCACTGAATCAGAGGATATTTCCACACCGAGCATTTTTGAGGACACAAAGTTGATGGCTGAAAGACTTTGCTACATTTTCACTAAGTACGCAAAGGGTAAGGAGAAGGAGGCTTTGACACATTATCCACAGGATTTCATCGCAGCTGCTAGAGGAGGCAAAGTCACTCAAAAGAGAACTAGAGACTTCATGGAACAATACTACCAGCGTTGTGAGGCGGAAGAAGACCTGATGGCCCTTAACCTGTTTCATAAGAAGGCTCGAGTGGAATATGCAGGATCCTACAGTGGTACGAATTTGGACGGAGGCGCGGGGGGGGGGGGGGGGGGCGGTACCCCCAATGCCTCCATGAGAGTCGTTTCCTGGAACTGTCAGGGCATCTGTTCGCTGCTGACACAATCTCGTCTAATTAAAGCATATATGTCGTATTTTAAAACCACAGCTTTTGTTTTTATGTGAAACTTTAAATAGTTGTTCAGTTGTGTGTGACTTTGCTTCTGTTTTAGGATTTTCTAATGTATTAACTCAACCCCTCAAAGTAGGAGTGGAGGTTTGGCAATGATGTGGGCAAACAATGTCTCCTTATCATCTTTGTATCAAGATGAAAGGATTATTAATGTACACATTGACTATAATAATATAGGTTTTTATTTTTCGGGTGTGTATGGTCACCCTCTTCCAAGCCAAAGACATTTATTTTGGGTGTTGGAGTTTGATCCTCTACTTGATTAAGTTGCAGAAGAGAATAAATCAGAAGATGGAGAAAAGAGTAAGACTAGGAAATCGAAGAAGAAGAAAAGAAGAAGAAGAAGTGTTTTGTGTCGTAGGAGGAAGAAGAAAGAAGAAGAAAAGACTTTTGGGCCATAAGCATAATGAAGGCCCACAAATGTAATGGGTTTGTATTTGTAATTTTGAAATGAAACAATTGAAGTAAGTAGCTAGGTTAAGAAGATAAGATATATATATATATATATATATATATATATATTGTGTTGTTGTAAAAGCACAATCAAGCAAGTAAGAAGTAAAAGGTTAAAAGTGGCTGCTTCTAGATCTATTTCGAACATTGGGATCACTTAGAAAGTATAAGTGAAACAAGAACAAGAACTGGCCCTTGGATGCTAGCTGGTGATTTTAATGAAATCCTTAACAATGAGGGAAAAATAGGAGGACCTCAAAGGAAAGAGTGGACATTCGGTAGGTTTCGAACAATGCTATATGTTTGTGATCTATCTGATTTGAGATCAAGAGGAGACCGTTTCTCATGGGTGGGAGAAAGAAGAAATCACACTATTAAGTGATGCCTAGACAGAGTACTGATTAACACTCAAATGGTTGCGGTCTTTCAACTTTAATGGAAACTAGTATGTTTGTTCTAAAAATTTATTGAAAATAATCTTCTAATATTTGAGTAAAATAAATAAAGGGAAAATTAGAAATAAAGGATGTTTGATTAAAAGTTTGTCCATCTATACTTTATAAGTTTGGTGAAATAGGTTTTACAGAAATTTTTTAGTCAATTATACCCTTAATTAAAAAATACAATTACTTAATTGAAGAAATGAAACCCTTTAATTACTTAATTAGTTATTCTAACTAGAACGAAAACCCCTTAATTAGTTATTAATCCTTTAATTGATTTTTTCCTCCAAACGTAATTTGAAAGAAAAAAAACTACAATTTATGTAATTCAATAATCAAAAGTGGTTTGGTTATGTTTAGCACTTGTGTCACTTGTAATTTGTGTCAAGGAGACTTAGTGTCACTTGTGTTATCTTTTGAACTGAAAAAATTAAACGTGAACAAGATTGCTTTTGTGAAACCCATATGGTGTGCAAACAAAGTCCAAGTGAATATTCAATGACTAGACTAATCTAACAAATATCCATCAAAGTTATAATTAACAAAATTTGAAAGAACGTCAAAATTAGTTTCAAATCTTTTTTTTCTTCATCATCAAAAAATCTCAACCCCTTGTTGGCATCCAATATTCATACACCACAAGTAACGTAGATTTGCATCATAAACAGGTAAGTGAAATTTTCGTGGAAGGTGGAAGAGATAGTAAACAACCGATAGGTCATGTAGAATGTCGTTTTTCTGTATTTGTCTACCTTCTAAATAATTAAGAATACACATTCTAAAATATATTAGAACATATCTAAACAATAAATACAGAATCGTAACCATAAATTAAGATCATTCAAAAAATATTCACTTTCCTTATTTAATTTATTTTCTTTCTATTTCTATGGTGTTCTAAGTTTTACAGATTATAAATGCTAAAAAGTCTACGATATATCTTCTACTTCTTTTAGTATACATGGTAAAACGTGGAAAATATATTTTGAATTGATGTAGAATGAAGAAAAATGTAGAATACATATTCTTAATTTTGTAGAACATACAAAATTCAAGTTCTGAAGTTTTTAGAACAAATTTTACGTCTAAACTTCGTAGAACATGTACAAACTGTAGAATGAATAATCTAAATTGTTTAGAACTTGAAAAAATCGTAGAAAGTCTTTTCTGAACAATTTAGACCAGAAATCATCAATTTACAAACTGATTTTTGACACCCAAAACATTTTTTTTTCAATTTTTTTTTACACAGTTGTATACTAATATGAGTTTTCTGTTTGTTTTTTGGTTTAAACTCCTAAAAACTTCACTATATCTATTAGTAGGAGTATTTTCATCACAATTGACAATCTAAAAAAAAAGTGTATATGGACAAAAGTTTGGAAAAACTTCCTTTATTTCTAATTTTCCCATAAATAAATTCTTTGGTTAAGGATTTAGAAAATGACTTTATTTAAAAATTTAAGGGTTAGGTTTGAAAAACTTTATTGATTTTTCTAAAACAAAACTATAACTATAAGTAGTAGAGATTTAAATTTATAAGTAAACAGATAAAAAATTTATTTTGTAAATGTAAAGTAAATATATATATATATGATTTTAAATTTATAAGTAAATGAATTTAACCTACATTTTTCCTATGACTAACTTTTTGTAGGAAGTTGGTAGAAAACATTTCTTCAATTGGTAGAATTTGGTAGGAAACATATATCGTAAAAAATTGGTAGGAAAACGTTTCTACGAGTTTTCTACTAAATATCTTCAGTATATTTTTCGTAGAAAATTAGAAAGAAATATTCCTACCAAATTCCATAAAATTTATGATTTTGGTTAATTGTTTGTTGATATTGTTTTACTGGATTAATTTGGATAATTGATGATTCAATGTTTTGGTATTTCCACTGTTTGTATTAATTGATGTTAGCTTGATAAAAAAATACAAGTTAATTATTATATATATAAAAAACGGTCGGATTGCTTCAAGAAGAAATAGAGTAAGAGACCGTTGGAAGAAATAAGAACTTGTAATACAAACTTTTATTAAACTGAAGCTTGCTATCTTCTTGTTTTACAACAACACACTTATATACAAGTCTTACGGTCATAACCATAAGTGACCGTTACCAATGATTGTGTCTTGGTCGAAACGTCACGACTCTTACATATACACCTCTTCACGTTTCTTCATACATACTTCTTCACTCAACAAACACATTAAATTATATAATTCTATAACATATACGACCAAACTCAATTATAAAACTAACAGGTCGCACCGATGCCAATATGAACATATGGGACATTGCTACTTCCTCCAACTCGCTCTGTCTGGATACAAATGGAAAGCACAACAATCTCGGAAAAAGTTTATAATCTCATCTTTTTTTTCTTTTGTTTTCCAAACATGGAGATACAAGGCGTTCTTGAATATCTTTTTCCTTGGGCCAAGGTAAACGCAAAGCAAGTAGTGACAACTTAACTCATCAACCACCATTGAAGAAGATAGAAGTAGGGGGAGCTATACTCATATGGCGGCTTATCTCTCTCATATGTCGTACAAAAACTTCTCAAACAGTTTCATGTGTTCAGATTGGAGGGCAATGGCCAAGGATAAGCTGCCATCATTTGTAGGACTTGGTAGCAAAAAAGACAAACCCTCGTATGCAATTGCACCAGGTCCCACAAATATGGGACGACCCCAACCAAAGTCTGCATCATACATGGGTAATCTGACCCAGCTTGTGATTCCCAAATTTGGGCATTTGTAGGTAGATGCACAGCGGACCAGTGCTGACAGATCAGGCTGCATCTCCAAGTAGTCAAGAGCAGACCTCAGATAGTTATCGTCCATGCGAACTATAACATCATGAATCTTCCCAGCAGCATACCATGTTGGCTTTGATAAAAGATCCCCTGCAAGTGTCAATGGTGTCGCACTGAATATCACATTGCCAAAGTAACCAGGGGGCAGCTGCGGGCAAAGTCTAGACCTTCCATCAATTGCAACGTACAGCTTGGTCTCTTGGTCGTCTGGAAGTCCGCGCGCTTTGCACACTGATCTCCACACGTGGCCAGCCAAGACCTCGTATGAGCTGTAGCTTACAGTGTTCCCATCCTGCTTGGACTTCCCCTTGAGAGCAAGAAGTAGGTCGCGTGATATTTTGAAAATGGAGACAGTGTTATCATCAGGGCCTGGTTTGGAGGACGGGATCCTTATACTAGGGGAAGGCTGATATTCAACATGATCAAAAGCAGGCTGAGGCGGGTCCCTAGCGCGGAGAAGAGTTCGATCAATGAAGGGTGGAATGGTAAGGTCAAGACCACGGGCCATATCAGACCATGCATTGATAAAATGGAGACCAGAGAAACCATCGGCCACGTGGTGTTGCATGCCAACCCCAAGGGAAGCTCCCCCACATTTAAAGAAGGTCACCTACTTTATCAAGGAACAACGGATCGGCTAAGCTAAATTAAAGAAAGACAAAGTTAGAAACCTAAAACACAAGGCATCAATTTTTTAACCTGCACGACGAGGAGCGGTAAAGTGTGGACGCCGACGGAGTAATCAACATCAGGAATAAGCTGGCGGAGAGTGAGGGAAGGAGCGAAGTCCCCAAGATCATCGATGACAGAGAGAGTATCGGCGACAACAAAGAGAACACCTGCGTCGTTGCAATCGATCTCGATACGACCATCATCGTCTTTCTTCAAGCGACCAGCCATCGGGTAAAAGGGGACGAGTGCCTTGGAAAGAGCGTCCTTGAGGACCTGAGGGTCAAAGAAATTGGAGGCGCCGGTGGGTCTGTAGAAGTAGACACTTGGGGTGTGGTACTTAGCGATGATGAGGTCAACGTGGGAGTTCCAAAGATTAGTGACTGGGGTCTCGGCGGCAGGCCGGACAATGGTGAAATCTCGGATGTTAATTTTCATAGTTAAGTTGGAATTGTTACAACTTACAAGATCAAGCGCAATTTTTTTTTATGCTTTGACTTTGATCCGAAAAATTGTGTGAGAAGGGAGGAGAGGAGAGGTAAATATAATAAGTGGGTGTGGTTAGCAAAAGACATAGAAACAAAAAAAAAAAAGAAATAGTATTGTAACTTGCGGCGGCTTCTTCTTCATTGGTCTATCTCATCACTCTGTCGTCATATTTTTGTTTCTATATTCTCGGCCATTATTGGTCAGCCTCCCAAACAAAACAAATTGTTTGTTTTAAAAAGAAAGTTTATTCAAATGGCTTGAAAGTCTTTAAAAAGTACTAAATTGGAGGTCTTATTAGATTTTTTTTAATGATGGTTTAACTACTAGTTTGCTTTGTCAAGAAAAATATATTTATAATTGTGCCATTAAAAAGAAAAACCACGTTAGCAAGTTTGTTAAACATTTACCGAAAATTTTGTGCTGGAAAGTTTCCATCTTATAATAAATTTGTCAGTCATGTGAGGACAAACTTATTTCGGCGACATAGTTGTATGATAGAGTTACAATCGTGAGTTAATTTTATTAATAGAGTTATGATATACAGCAGATTTTATTGACAGACTATTAGACTAAGTTTCAGTGATGACAGAAAAAAAATTAGATAGATTTAAACTTCGTCCCAGAAAAAAAAAAAAAAGATGATTTAAACTAAGTGATAGATTTTTATGGTGATAGATTTATTGTGGACAAGTAGAAATATTAGACAGATTTATTGCAATGGTGGTAGAGTTTGGTTTTTATGGCAGAACTACGAGGGATATAGACAAAATGTCCGATTTATTTTAGATGATATTAATATGAGAGAGTTATTTTTTAGTTATGGCAGATATTCGGATGCCCATAGATTTATTGGATGTCAACATATTTAATCGTTATTGTAATGGTAGACTTATGTCTCATTGTAATAGCAAAAGATCGGTAGAGTTATCATAATTGTTGTGATAGATTTATAAAATTATGACTGATTTTTTCTGTTACTGTTTTATGTCAAACGAGTACACTATTGAAAAAGTTGATTTTATACCCTTAAGAAAAAATAAGATTTTAGACAAATCCCAATGGACCAGAGGGAGATATATTTTGATCAAGGAGTCTCTATAAAATTTCTGTTGCAAAGAATTCAATGGCTTCAACCGAAGTCAGTCTCCATCCACAAATCTCCTTGGAAATTGACGCAAAGTCATCCCAATCTACTAAAACCCAGAAGAAAAGAAACATAACTAACGCTGCAACTTCAGAGGATTATGGCAGATTCATGTTAGGAGTTACATTGTTTGGTTAATGTTAAATGTAATATATGAGGATGAGACAAAGAATCATAAGAATGGTGTTGAAGAAGATCCCATGTTTTCACCTGATTTTCTATGTTTCTCAAAACACTCCTCTCGTAACAAAATCTCTTTATGACAAACTTGTAAACCGAAACGAAATTTCTTATATTGAACAGAATCTTTTCGGCTTCTTAACATAATCTTTTCGTAACAGAATCTCTTTAAAGACCAACTTGTTTTTTTCCAAGTTTTTCGGTCAATATAAGAAAAAGTGACCAATACAAATGATCAATACAATAAAAAACTAAAAAGGAGATCAGTTAAAAAGGAGATCAGTCAATCAAGTATTAATACAGCTCAATATTTTTGTCCAATAATAATTTTTTTCCATTCCACACAATTCCCTCGGTTTTCTGGGCTCAACCTAATTACAATGGTGTCCACGAAAATCAGTAAAAGAACTCAAATTAACCTGTGTATGCAATTGGCAACTGAGGAATGTGACGATTGACGAGCAACGCACACTCAACACCAGAGGAGTGAAGGCTACGAGTCTCTCATACTTGATGCTATGTTTTGGATTTGGCTGCCAATTTAAATATTAATATTCCTCTATATTTCTGTGTAGAAAATTCCAGTCTTTAGTTCTAAAACCTAAAGGATGAAGATGAAAAATTCCATCAGAGGAAGCTCTAATGGGATATTGTGTATAATCATATCCCACATGTTTAGGGAAATCATATCGTATATATATTAAATGCTAGCAAATATCATATCATTGTATTTATGTCTTAGGATTCTCATTCAGCTTATATAAGCTATGTAATCGTCTCTCTACAATACATCAGAATATTCACTCGATCCGGTCTTCCTCCTCTGTCCATTACATGGTATCAGAGCCTGAACACATTTTTAAACATATTTTTTTCTTCTTTTTCCCAATTGATTTTCTGTTCTCCGATGTCTGAAGAACAAATGACCCCGACCCGACCAAACTCGACCCCAGCTGTTACGGAGGTTCGCCGCACGATCTCTCCGTACGATCTGACAGCTGCTGACAACCCTGGTGTGGTGATTTCCCACCCCTTGCTCTTGGGTACGAACTACGACGAGTGGGCTTGTGGCATGAAGACAGCGTTGTTGTCTCGAAAGAAGTTTGGTTTCCTTGATGGTACCATTGCTCGACCGACTGAAGGATTGTCAGATCTCGAAGACTGGTGGACGATTCAGGCGCTCCTTGTGTCATGGATCAAGATGTCCATTGATCCAGTGTTACGTTCGAATATCTCTCACCGGGATGTTGCGAAAGATCTGTGAGATCATCTCAAGAAGCGGTTTTCTGTCATGAATGGTCCTAAGCTTCAACAAATCAAAGCAGAGTTGACATGTTGCAAACAGAGAGGTCTCGCCATTGAAGCATACTTTGGCAAGCTGAATCGCATTTGGGATAATATGGCTACCTATCGCCCTCTCCGTGTTTATAAGTGCGGTAAGTGTGAGTGCAACCTTGGAGAGGTTCAAGAGAAAGACCGTGAAGACGACAAGGTCCACCAATTCGTTTTTGGTCTTGATGATATCTCGTTTCGCATCGTCCAATCTAGTTTGATCTCTCGGGTTCCACTCCAACCGATGGAGGAGGTGTATAACATTGTCCGCCAAGAGGAAGACCTCGTGCGGAATGGCACTCTCAACCGTGATGATCAACAAGAAATTACGGCTTTTGCTGCTCAGACCAAACTGGGCTTTCGTCGGGATGACAAAGACAAAACTCTGTTTTGTAAACATTGCAACCGTCCTGGTCATGCTTCAGAGAGTTGCTATGGTGTGATTGGTTATCTTGAGTGGTGAGGTAACCGTCCTCGGTCTCGTACGTCTTCTGGTCGAGGTCGTGGTGTGTCTCCTTCTGGTGGTCAAGGATGTGGTCGTAGTGGTCTACCATATGCTAATGTTGTACATATCACTTCCACCCCACTCGTCCAAACTGAGAATCATGTGATTACTGATAAAGATAAGGATGCGGTGACCAGTCTCAGTGACACTCAATAGCGAACCCTCATGACTCTTCTCAACGGTGGTGCCAGTTCAAGTACTGAAAAACTCTCCAGTAAGTTTTCTTCTAATTCGTGGATACTCGACACAGGTGCCTCTCATCATCTTACTGTATATTTAAGTATTCTTACTAATATGAGGGACATGGAGCAACCTGTTTTGGTTATTTTAGCTGATGGTCGTGAACGTATATCTGTTAAAGAAGGCACAATCGTTTTGGGTGACAACTTAGTGTTGAAATCTGTTTTTTATGTTGCTGGTTTTCACTCTGATATGATATCACTTGGTCAACTGATGGATGAAAATGGTTGTGTGGTTCAACTAGCTGAAAAATTCCTTGTTATCTAGGACCGCGTTTCGAGGATGATGATTGGCACCGGGAAGCGTGATCCTGGTACGTTCCGTTTCTGCAGATTGGAATTAGCTGCATCGGTGTTACCTAGGGAGGAGAAGTTTTATGATTTGTGGCATTAGAGGATGGGTCATCCTTTTGCTAGGATAGTTGGTTCTCTTTCAAACCTTGATGTTTCTGTTGTTTCTGAACTTTCCAATGAGGCATGTGATGTTTGTCTCCGCGCTAAGCATACAAGATCTGTTTTTCCACTAAGCAGTAATAAAATAACTTCTATTTTTAAGTTGCTTCATATCGATCTTTGGGGTCCTTACAAAAAAACATCTCACTCTGGCACTCGTTATTTTCTTACCATAGTCGACGATTACTCTAGAAGTGTTTGGTTGTATCTGCAAGTTGACAAAACTGAGACTATTGCAAATTTCAAACATCTTCTCTCCATGGCTGAACGTCAGTTTCACAAACATGTACAATGGGTTCGTAGCGACAATGGTATTATACATGAAACCTCTTGTGTCGTGACACCACAGCAGAATGGTCGTATGGAACGGAATCACCACCACATCCTTAACGTTGCCCGAGCTCTTCGCTTCCAAGCTTCTCTTCCGATTGAGTTTTGGGGTGAGTGCGTCTTAACAGCCGCATACTTAATAAATCGAACTCCTAGTTCAGTTTTGAACGGTGTGACACCGTATGAACGCATTCACAATACGGCTCCTGATTATGGTCACTTACGAATTTTGGGTAGTCTCTGCTATGCTTATGCTCACACACACAAAGGTGATAAGTTTGCAGCAAGAAGTCGCAAGTGCGTTTTCGTCGGCTACCCATATGGAAAAAAGGCCTGGCGTTTGTATGATCTTCAGACAAATGGGTTTTTTACGTCTCGCGATGTGAAATTCTATGAGGATATTTATCCTTTCGCAGAGGTTACGGCAACATTATCGTCTCCTCGATTAGAAGAAGAAGGCGATGAATTGTGGGCTTCTATTCCACCGGGTCCATTACCTGTTGATGATATTGGGCTTACACCACAAGGCGCTCAACACAATTCAGGTCTATCTACTCCTTCTTCGTCGGTTTTATCTTCTCCACCACTTAACAACTCACCTCCAACCTCTGTTGCTCCCTCTGACATCAAGGATTCATCTCCGACCTCCCCCGACCTCGGCGACTCGTCTCCAGCGAGTTCTGATACGGATTCACCCTCTCCGGAACCGGCCGCAATCAATGAACCCGCATCTCCGACTCCTATACCTCTTCGTCTCAGTGAACGAACTCGCTCTCAGCCTGTGGCTTTGAATGATTACGTCACCGATTCTGCTCAAACACGTTTTTTACAACCGACGAAAGGTACATCTCTATATCTCATTCATCATTATGTTGGAAACAATCAATTTTCGGAAACACATCGGGCGTATTTGGTTGCGGTTATAGCGGATGTTGAACCTCACAGTTTTAAGCAAGTTGTTCAGAAACAAGTCTGGAGGAAAGAAATGGGTACAGAGGTCCAAGCTTTGGAGGAGAACGAGACTTGGACCATTGTTGACTTGCCTCCACGAAAATGAGCAATTGGTTCGAAGTGGGTATATAAAATAAGGCATCACGCCAATGGCACCATCGAGCGGTATAAGGCTAGGTTAGTTGCCCTTGGAAATAAGCAGACTGAAGGTATTGATTATGGAGATACGTTTGCCCCCGTTGCCAAAATGGAGACAGTTCATTTATTTCTCGAAGTTGCTGCTGGTTGCAACTAGATTGTTCACCAAATGGATGTGCACAACGCCTTCCTCCATGGTGATCTTGAAGAAGAGGTATATATGAAACCTCCACCCGGTTTTCATGTTGCAGATGAAAAGAAGGTTTGTAGATTGAGGAAATCCTTGTACGGTCTCAAACAAGCTCCTAGGTGTTGGTTTGAAAAACTAACCACTTCTCTTCGTGAATATGGTTTCGTTCAATCCTTATCTGACTACTCTTTGTATACGTTCGACAAAGGCGGCATCCAAATCAATATTCTCATATATGTCGATGACATGATTGTTGCAAGTAATTCATCAGGAGCGTTGCAACTTTTCAAAGATTATTTGGCAACCTGTTTTAAGATGAAAGATTTGGGACCACTTAAGTATTTTGTTGGGCATTGAAGTATCAAGGGGAAGCACTGGTTTTTATATAAGTCAGAGGAAGTATGCTCTTGAAATTGTTGCCGAAGCTGGTTTACTGGGCTCTAAACCCGCTGATTTTCCGCTTGAACAGAATCATAAATTGGCTCTTTCCAAGTCACCATTGCTTTCACAACCTGCACAATATCGGCGACTCATTGGACGGTTGATCTACCTTGCTGCAACTCGACCTGATTTGGTGTTTTCTGTTCATATCCTATCTCAGTTTATGCAACACCCTCGCGAGGATCATTGGCAAGCAGCTCTCCGCGTGGTCAAGTATCTCAAAGGTACGGTTGGTCAAGGGATTCTGTTAAAGGCACGAACAAACTTTCAGGTCACAGGATGGTGTGATTCAGACTATTCTAGTTGCCCTCTCACTCGTTGCTTTGTAACAGGTTATTTCGTTCAACTAGGAGCTTTACCCGTTTCCTGGAAAACAAAAAAGCAGGACACGGTTAGTATTTCCTCCGCTGAAGCAGAGTATCGTGCCATGGTACATCTCACTAAAGAGTTACTCTGGGTGAAACGTGTTCTAACGGATCTTGGCATTGCACACCCTCAACCTATGCGAGTTTTATGTGATAGTCAATCGGCTATCTACATCGCTACAAATCCTGTGTTCCATGACCGCACAAAGCACATCGAAAATGACTGCCATTTTGTCCGGGAAAAGATCCAGTTAGGTGTTATTATTCCAGTTCATGTTGATACTCATCACCAACTTGCAGATATCTTCACCAAACCGCTAGGTGGCCCACAATTTGAAACTTTCCGTTGCAAGCTGGGCATTCGCAACCTCCATGCTCCAGCTTGAGGGGGGTAATGGGATATTGTGTATAATCATATCCCACATGTTTAGGGAAATCATATTGTATATATATTAAATGCTAGCAGATATCATATCATTGTATTTATGTCTTAGGATTCTCATTCAGCGTATATAAGCTATGTAATCGTCTCTCTGCAATTCATCAGAATAATCACTCGATCTGGACTTCCTCCTCTGTCCATTTCAGCTCCCAAAAAATCCTGCGACAATCCGATTAGTAGCTCTATGGTCCCAAAATCATTCAGAATAACAAGTATATATGTGGACACTTAACTGTAAACTATTATAGTTGGGTTAACTTGCAAGCCTAAAAAAAAAAGCTTGTGGAAGCTGATGCACTTAAAATGGAGATCATCTCAAACCCAAAGGTACTAGATTTCCAATCACGTCGGTGCAACATATCTTAGGTATTGCAATTTTTGCATAATTTGTCTCAAATCCTAGCAGGAAGTTGATGGAGTCAAAGTTCTTCAACTGAATACTGCAGCTGGTGCTGCGATAAGGGTATGCATTACGCTCTATAATTAACTTAACTAACAGAATTTCCAATAAACATAACTGTTATTTTCTTTATTATTTACCCGTTTTTAAGCAGTTTTTTGATAAAGCAATCGGTGTGAATGTACTTCAGTCACGATTCTTGCCAGTGAAGGCAATTTCAAACCTGCTTCTTGTTCATAAACTGAAAGCAAAGCACAAATTTGTGATGATGATGATATGGAAGTCATATAGAGCAGAGGTCCTAGAGGATTATGATCGATAAAATAACTAAGGAAGCAGAGTGTTGCTCCACGAAGATGGTGAAATGAAGATATGCATTGAGAAATTATAAATTGATAAAGATTGATAAAGAAAGCTTACAATACTTGAGATAGAATTAAAGCTGACACGTATTAAAAAAAACCGGCCTTAGTTCGCCCTACTTATATCCTCTTTGGCACAACCACCGAGGAAGCTTCCCCCGGCGGCGCCGAGACCGATCAGCGTCGATGGGCTCTGGTTCTGTAACCTTCGTTCTCTCCTCTATCTGCACATCTCTCTTAAGGCCCTTGTTCTCTTCACCGGAAGCTCTTTGAAATCTCAGATCTCAACTCCGACAATGCGTAAGCTTCAACTCTTTCCCCTCTTCCCCCCACCTCCGTCTACCTCTCTTGGCGATATTGCTTCTCTGACCTTGCAGCCGCCTCCACAACCCCTTGACCGCCTCGGTAACTTTGATTTCTATCCTTTGATCTGGCACATCCCGCAATCAACTACGACATCTCTCCGCTCCTCGGATCTACATCCACTCTCCAAGTATTTTACTTGGCTGCAGATGGGCGGGAGCTCTGTTTTGATGTCGGAGCCATGGAAGATCTTGACGGAGATTTCAACAACCTCGGCGTTCTCTATTTCCCCGATGTTACCTCCCTGGCCCAGGTTTGATCTCCACTCATATCTCAACTACATGGTAGATAGTTTACCTTGGTTAAACTATGTCACACCCCTGAACTGGTTCCTAATCCGACCTGATTTCGTTAACGTTATATCAAGTTCAAACCTGTTAGCATCGGTGTTGTCTGTTTGGTCAAGTCGAGTAATCCACGGTAACAGAACACTGGATCCTTTTAGGTTGTTTGATAATCTCTTGTGTCGAGACCAGTATGTATACGGGTTTGGTCTGAACTCTACTCCTTCCTACCCTAAGAAATTTTTGTTTAGTTTAATGGTTTCTTTAGTCCGAAGACTGCTTTTGAACCTCGAATCAACATTGTTGCTAGAATGGCATAGGAGTCTTATGAATACCTTGTTAGTTGGATACCCTAGGGATGATCCCACTTATGGAGGCAGCTTGGTGAAGCCTGGCATTATGATCCCACCTCCATGGAGTGGGGATTACCGGTTCTTCACCATTGTCCTACCTATACCTTGCTAAATCTCAAAGATCTTTAAACCGCAGTCTAACTACTTTTTAAAGTCCCTGCATATAACCTTAAAGATTAGTGGCATTATGACCCTCACTCCAAGGAGTAGTGGTTACCACAACCCTTTAAAGGCCTACTCTTTCAACCTTGGATCAACAACTACCTTTGTAGTAACCGGTCATCAGAGCCACAACATCCATGCTCGACCCTTTGGCAACGTTGCTTTGTCATTCACATCTCCGCCCAGTCTTCGAAGATTCAAGATAGTGGCTTTATACTCCTTTGACTTGTTTATGGAGTCTGCATCGGTTTGCCTTGACCTTACAAGTTCCATGTTGCTACCTAGCATGTGGCTCATAGCTTTCAAGCTCTTCACATGGATTGCTATTATCTATCATTGTACTTTTACTGCTTTATGTCTGTTGTATCCCAAACAATCTTTGCCCTGTATGTTACTTTCATTTTAATGGAATGATAACATATCTTTGATAAAAAAAAAAGCTGACACGTATTATTGAATTGAAAAATTATAATTAAATAAATATTTGGATCCCGTCACATAAAAAAAAACATTGATAACTTTACCAAATAAGAAGGAAGAAAACGGAGACAATGGAATTTTACCCCTTTATTAAATGTATTTTATTAAAATTTTACCAATTACTCTAAAATTTATATATACATATCTTTAAGAATTTCCAATATACATTAAAAAAAACTGCAAAAGTTGACATAGAAATTATATTTTGTCAAGATTAATTTCATTTCTCAATCATTTTTCTATTTAAATAAGAATAAAAATAAATTTAACTTTAAGTATATCACGCAGTATAGTGCACGTTTTTTCTAAAAAAACAAAACTATAAAAACATGTTTTACCAAAATCACCCATGAATTATAACTTAAAAAAGAGAAATATCCTTCAATAGCACAAATCTAATCTAAGTTTTTATTCCAACTTAGCACACCTTTTCAAATATTCCAATAATAGCATTTTTATTATTATTTTACATAATTATATTAAATAAATAAAATTAGTCATGCTTGTGCAATCTTATTTTCAACATATTCGTCATCTTCTTCGTCTAAACAACATGGAGGCTGCGAAATTAAAAAGACCAGCACAAGAACAAATTTTCTGAACCGGAATCATGAAATTGAGATTGCTCGGACAACCACATCATCGATTATATAACAGAGCATTCCCAATTTCACCATCACTGTAGAAACTAGGTTTCCACAATGAATTTGTTAGAGGAGGGAAACAAATTCAATAGAGTTATATCTCTAGAAAACAGATCTAAGCCTTTGAATTAAAGTAAAGAGATAGAACTCAAAGGAATTAGGGTTTATTGCCAAGAACAAAGGGAGAACTCGATTATTGTATTTGATTTCCGATGCCTTACAATGGAGAAGTCTCTCCTTCTTTATACATGTTCTAAAATTACAATATATATTCACTTTCCTTATCGGACGAAGTGAGATATGGAAAACTGCCTCATTGCTTCATTCGGCCGCCGTGCCGAAGTGGAAGTCGGCTCCTTCTTCTTCAAGGCGACACTTTGGCCGAACTGACTTCTTGTTGACCTAATCGAGCCCTTAACCGGTTTCCCGGTTAACTAATCAATTAGTATTTCTGGTTTAGCTCGGTATGTCGGGGGTGCTGAATCCCGCACCAACAATTAGTCCCCCCCAGTTCCGAATATTCGAGATTCAATTCGAATGTTTCGAACTATGGGAAGAGAATATCCGATCTAATCCATAAAAACTTAATTGATTTTACCCGGATTCTCGCGTCATCTCGCCGCGAATTGTTCGGACGACACGTGTCGTTTACATCACATCAGTTAGCCCGGAATTCGAAGAGTCGCATAGGTCATAATTGCTCTGCGTAGGGTTTCCACCCGCTCGACTCTATAAATACGCCTCCCCTTTCGTCATTTCTCATTTTCTGTCAACAACGAAAGGTAATCTGCTCCGATCTCTCTCCTATTTATTTTGTTAGTTCCGATTTTCTTCCGCACTCTCCGAACTCAGAATATGGCAAGCACATCAGAACCCATCTCTTCGCCAGAAGTCGAGGGCGAACAGCTAATTCGTCGATCTTCCAGGCGGCAAACTCTCGACCCAGAGCGTACCACGCAGATCGGTGAGTCGAGTAGAACGGCTTCCGAAGTCCCACCACGCCTTGTTCGCTGTTCTGCAGAAACTTCATCTTCACAAGTATTGCCGTTGCCATCAGTTCGTCCTGAAGAGGAAAGCACCAAACTGACTCAAGGCGTACTGTCACAAGAGGAAGATCGGTTTGTTCCCTTAGGACTCTTGATCGAGGATATCGATCCCTTATTTGACCATAAAGGACAAATTGGTGGCGAAAAGAGTTTGAGTTCGTCCAAAACCGTGAACGACATGCTGAACTCATGTGGTTTATTCAACAGCGAAGTCACAATTCTGATTCCTCGAGAGGACCAACGCCCTTGGAACCCTCCGGAAGGGTATATATGTCTATACGAATGTTACTTTACCGAATGTCGCCTCTTATTCCCAATCCCTGCGTTGATATCGCTCTACGCCCAAAGACGCAGGATAACGATCTGCCAATTCGTCCCCAGAGCTATTTGTAACTTTATGGCTGCCCTCACTATAGCAGCCGAAGTCGGGGTCAATATTGGAGTTCAATGTTTCCAACAGCTATCCAATTTTAAGTTATCAAAGAGTTTACACCGCTGGGAAGTGAATATGAGGCCGGCGCACAATTTCCTTGTCGGTAAAAGAGTGAGCAAATTCCAGAAGTGGATGAACCGCTACTTCTATGTCCGCGTCGATCAGTACTCACTCGCTAACCCCTTGGGTTTCCATCGGAGAGTGTGGAATGAAAATCCTGGTAGACTTTATATTTTCAGCACGTTTTAATTGACTTCGGCACCTCTAACCAGTTTTAACTTTTTGGTGTCATGTTTCCAGATCGTCCATTCTGCGCGACGCGGCTAGCTCCAAACTACCATCCCGTCAGAGACGCTCTATTAACCGGAAACAATCGTCAGTGGGAGTTCATCACCCGTATCCGTGTTGAAACAGCGATGGGCAAACCTAGGACGACGTTCCCAAGTTTTGCTAGGTCACTAGGACGAACTGCGGAACCTACCGGGACACGTGTCCTTGAATCGGACAATCTCCAAATAGTTCGCCGTGAAACTCAGGCTGCCATTGAAGCTGACATCGACCCATCTCAAGGTCGAACTGAAGTCGATCCCATCCCAGACCAGACCGACGTTGACCCTACTCAGGCTTCTGGAGAAAACGTCAACACAGTCGAGGTCGTGGAAGAAGATATTCTCCCTTTGACCTTAGAGAATGCCAATCTTTCGACCGAAGAACAGGATGTCCCGCAACTTGAAGCTGGATCCAAAAAAAGGAAGAAGAAAAAGAAGCAAACCGGAAAAAACCCAGTCGCTGAGCCACAGCCGGTAGTGAACCGCAAACGCTCGGCGGAAGAAGCCGGACTGGAATCTGCCGATCGATTTCGCCTGGAAAGGAGAAATGATAAAACAGATCGCTTCTCCTATCATTACTTCGGCGACTATCCTCTGGTGACCAATCGTGAAGCCTCAGGCGAACTCTTCCGAACCTTGAAGACCTCCAGTCGAATCCTTCCGTCGGCCGATGATCTTGAACTTAAACAGGCGTTCCTTGATGTCGCCGAGTGCCACCTAATGGTATGCCCTATCATTTTGTTTAATTTGCTTGAAATTTCAACGGGTGAACTGACATACGTTCTTCGGGTTTACAGACTGCCGCCAAGATGAACACGCTGACTCAATTATACGATAGGCGTGCCAAATCCAGTAAGAAATCTGGATTGGAGCTCGAAAAGGTGAAAGAATGCGCAGAGCGAATCCGGATTGCCAGCGACGCCAAGGATGCGAGGATCAAAGAGCTCGAGGCGCTTGTTGCCGAAAAAGATGGTATCATTGCCAGCTCCGAGCTGAGGATTAATGAACTGAACTCCCGAGCGCTTACTCTCGAGGAAGAGAAGAACGAACTGCAGGAATCATGCGACGGGTTAAGGGTTCAGCTCAACTTTGAAGTCAAGAGACTTCGGCGGGATCGTTGGGAGAAGGTGGAGCGAACAACAATGAAAGCGCAGACTCGACTGGATAAGGTCAAGGCCTATATACTCGAACAGGAGAAAGTTCGTCCCCTGGAGGATCTGCTAAACCAAGCTTCCGGGATACAGGAAACTGTACAATATCTGGTCAAAAATGGGGCCATCATTCCGGCGGAACGAATCAAGGAGATTGACGAGAAAAAGGCCGAAGCCGAGGAGACTGTCAAGGCGATCGATGTCCTTGATCTGAATGAAAAAGATCTCAACATGTCCCCGGATCAACTTGGCTATGGATTTCCCCCCCCCCCCGGAACGACGGCTCCAGACTCCGTCCAACATCCGCACGGTTCCAATGCCGATAGCTTTCAGGCCGATTTGACCGGTGCTTATGATACTTAGCTGTATTTTCGTTTCCTTCTCTTCTTTTTCTTTTGTTGTTAATCCTACGGGTTTGAGTACCCTTGTAAAACATTGCCGACTTGTTCGGTCCATTTTCTCTTTTAATTACCGAAATTTTTATTTTATCCTAAAAGGAAAAACTGATAAATTTGCATTCTTACCATTTTGCACGGAAAGTTGCCATTTTTTAAAAAGGGGATTTTCCTCCCAATACTCGTATAAATCTATCCGGCGCTGCCTACGGATTAAACATCCCAAGAAGAACTCTCAATCAAGACAATGTCAAGCTCGGTTAGCAGCGTGGAATCCCCACTAGTTGGTAACGATGTGCTGACGTTCTCGAATGCCGAAGCTATCGAAAGAGGGATGGCGTACTTCCCGAACATCCGAACTCCCTGGATGTTGATGTTCCACGTCAAACCGGAAGAAAGGCGCGAACTGGAAGAATTTCTTCATGAGGTGGAAGATCGCCATACGGAATATCGCGATCGTCTTGCCGCATCGGAACGAGTACAGCGAGATCTGCTACTCAAACTCGAGATGCTGGAATCTCACCCAAAGGATTGGATTAAGAATGGGTTCGACAAGATAGCTGCTTTGCCGCCATGTCTTGTTGCGTACTGCGACGAATGCCGAAGGGAATCAGATCGGAGACCGACGCATACGGACCCTGTCTTGATTGGTGACTTCATTCCCGGCAACGTTAAGCCGTTCTACATTAACCGGCGTGCAACCGGTGCCTAGCTTGCCGAGGCCGACTCCTTTTTCCGTCAGGTAGCCACTACCCTCTTTTCCTTTTTGCTTTCCTTATGAACGATCGAAATTTGTCTTCTTCGTACTAACCCGTTGTTGATTTTGCGTTTGCAGATTGAGGGTACGCACCAAGAACTGACTCAGGATCTTCAGTACTTTCATATGAAGAAAGGCAGGATCGATCGACGGCTGAGGACTCTGGAGTCCGAGATCGCCCTACTCAAGGCGAAAAGGAAAAGAACTACTGACCTGCTCGATGAATCCGAACAGAAGGCCAGAGCATTGGAGACTCGTCCCGAGGAATGGGAAAAGACTGGGTTGCAACTACTATGGCCAATGCCGAAGCGACTCAAGACGAGCATTCGCGAGATTGCTGCAAATGGCGCACCAGTTCGGAATTAGGATGTTTCGTTTGATAATAAAATACAACTGCAATATAGCAGGCGAACTTGAACTTTGCTTGTTGTAAAATCTCAATAAAACTTTTTCAGAAATAATAAGAGATTTATTTTGCTACTTTATTCTCAAAAAAGTGCCAGAAGCGAGACGTCTCCCGGCTTACGTCAGGCAATTTTTATTAAGTGACGGTAGATAAAATCGATTAGAGCCTCAGAAGCAGTCTATGAATTTTGAACAAAGTGTGTTTGGTCAGAGAGCGAGATACTGGGCTCGGCTTATCTCCTTTTACTTTAGTTCGTTGGCCGCAGTGCGAAATTATTCTCTGGGTTCGGCTTACCACACCGTCCGAACCAAAGGTTGAGTGCGAAATAAATACTCTGGGTTCGGCTTACCCCAACAATTAAGAGATTGGGCGCGGAATAAACGCTCTGGGTCCGGCTTATCCCAATGATTGAAAGTTCGGGTGCGAAATAACGACTCTGGGTCCGGCTTATCCCGAAAAATAGTAGGTAGTTATACCAGCTGATCACCTGGCCAGGGTGTCAACAAGGGGTGAGTTCGGTACGAACTAATAGATACTTAGTCCCAGTCGGGCTAAGGTATACGTATGAGTATATAGTTTTTTTTTTTTTGTTTTTGAAGGAATTTCCTTTTTCCGTTCTGGAAATAATGAACGTGCTTTATTAAATGCGCTGCGCGGTCTTTGAGAATTATTCTCGGGACCTCGCGAAAATCACGCTACCCTCTGATTGGTGGATTCAGCGGCGGTTACTTCCCGTAATCCTGTATAAATAGGATTGAGAGTTTGGGAGATCATTCTAACTTCCACAACTTTCCAAAATATTGAGAGAAGGAGATGGTGACTACTCGATTTGCGTGGCTAAGACGGGCTTTGGAAAGGTTAACCGCTTCGTCGAGTGGTTCCAACCGAACTGAATCGTCGGATGACTCCTCTGCCCAAGAGGGCGTAGAGACTTTCCGAGTACGCACACCTGTCCCACCTGTTGATATGGCGGGTGTAGAAGGGAGCCTCATGTGTCAAGAAATCCGAAGGTATCGGGCTCGCCGCTATAGGCTGGAGGCTCACCTTATGGCAAGACGTCGTAGACTGGCCGAAGTCTGTCGGCTTTACCGTTTGGACGGGACTATTCGGGTCTTGCACGAATTAATCGCCGAAGGCTTCTTCTTGGAGAAGTGGCGTATGACCGGGCTGCTTGCCGCGCGTGCGGCGTGCCAAGAACTGGTGGCGAGTATGGAGGTGCCTGTCCTTTTTGAGGACGACTGTCAGCCCCTCGAAGATACCGCGCACCCGTTTACCGTGGATATCTGGGCCTACCGGGCTTCCGTATAAAGGTTAAGGCGGTACGCCAATTTCCTGGAATCGGCTGGTCCGGTTTTCCGTGAGAGGCACCTGGTCGAGGGCCTGGGCGCCTTCCTGGAAGACTTGGTGTCAAGAGGCGTTGAAGTTCCGAGGGAGAGACTGGAGACCCTAAGGCAAGCTCGTCAGTTCTGGCGAAGCGAACTGGATAAGGTAACAGTAGAGGAACCGCTGGCAGACGATCTGTCAGGTCCGCGGCCTCCACTTCGTCTACTGGACTGCCCCAGACAGTGACGGCGAAACCCTGACCCCTCCGGACGTTTGTTATTATTTTTTGTGTTTAGGAGAACTCAGTCGTTGAAGGGATTTTCCCCCTTTGCGTCTCTTTTTTGTGTTTTTTTTTTTTTTTTTTTTTGTGTTGGTCATCGCTCCAAAGCATGTAATGGGGATTGACTTATTTAGAAAAACTTTATTTTAATTGGAATTATCAAACCGTGTAAGAGAAATGAAATCCATGGTCGATATTTCGTGCATCAGCTTGCCGCCGAACTGAATGTATTCAAATAATAAGAAGAAGTTTTTCAACCGGAAAAAACATTATTAATATATTAGCTGCATTCGCTTCATCTTTAAAAGATAAGGAATTGCCTACGTACCCCGAAGTGGGGATCAAGCCAACCGTAGTTCGTACTACAAAAGAAAGATAAATGGAGTTCGGAGTCCCGTAAACTCCTGGGTGGGATCGTAACAGAGATTTAGCTGTAATAACGTTTCAAATGGGCTGCGTTCCACGAGTTTTTGATCCGTTCCCCGGCCATGGTTACGAGTTCGTAGACGCCTGGACGAACCGCTCTAGACACGAGGTATGGACCCTCCCATCGAGCGCCCAGCTTACCGGCGTTCACTTCCTTGGTGTTCTCGAAAACTTCTCTCAGAACTAGATCGCCTTCGTTGAAACGTCGCTAACGAACAGTCTTATTATAGTATCGAGCTGCTGCGTCTTGGTAATGTTGCACTTGAACTAAAGCTTTATCGCGCAACTCCTCGGCAAGGTCGTTGTGGTCGATCAGCATTTTGTCATTGAGTTCGGGATTATCGACCATCATAGTACGTTGAAGTGTCGGGACTCCTGCTTCGGCTGGGGCAAGTGCTTCGAGACCATATGCGAGAGAGAAGGGGGACAGTCCTGTGCTTCGCCGCGGGGTTGTGCGATATGACCATAGTACACCGTCCAAGTGGTCTGCCTATGCTCCCTTCTTTCGACCGAGTCGTTTCTTGAGTCCGTCGACGATCGACTTATTCGTGGCTTCAGCTTGACCATTACCTTGCGGGTACCAAGGAGTCGAAGTGCTGAGACGGATTTGCCACTTCGACAGGAAGCGTCTGGTGATCATCGAGGTGAATTGGGTGCCGTTGTCAGTGACAATCTCGTACGGAAGTCTGTGGCGACATATGATGTTCTTCCAGATGAAGTTGGTCACGTCTAGGGATTAGATCCTCGTGAAAGATTCTGCCTCCACCCATTTGGTGAAGTAATCGGTCAGCACCAGGACATACTTCTTGGATTTGGACGCCGGCAAAGGTCCTATGGCGTCCATGGCCCAGCGCATAAAAGGGTATGGAGCTGTCACGGTATATAGCAGTTCGGGCGGGACGTGTCGCATTGGTCCATGGCGCTGACAAGCTTCGCATTTGGCCGCGAAAGTTTCGCAATCGGCCATCATGGTAGGCCAATAGTGACCATTCTTTTTGATTTTAAGAGAGAGTGCGCGTCCGCCAGAATGGTTGCCGCCCTCGCCTTCATGCACCTCCATCATGATGCGTTCGGCTTCGTCCCGGGTAATGCAGGTAAGGAATACTCCTGACGCACTTCGGCGAAACAGCTCACCGTCCAAAAGGATATACCTGGCACTTCGGGCCTTCAGTCGTCGAGCTGCCCATCGGTCTGTCGGGACGATACCATCAGAGATGTAAAGATTGATCTCAAGTTGCCAATCCTCCGGAGGTTTGGCGACGTCCGTCATATCTTCTATTGGCTCATCGACTTCCATCGGGATTGTATCGTCGTTGATGACGGCAATCTGGCTGTCCGGATCAATGCTGGGAGCATCGATGCACTCAATTGGAATGGTACGTCGTAGCTCGGGGTCAGAGCGGTTTGCCAGGGCTGCGAGTGCGTCGGCTGATGCATTCTTGTTCCGTGGGACCTTCGTCAGAGAGAAAGACGCAAACTCCCCGGATAACGTGCGGACCAACTGGCGATATGCTCCCATTCGTTTGTTTTTGGCGTCGAATTCTCCGCTGAATTGGCTGACTACGAGTTGGGAGTCGCAGTAGACCTGCAGGTGTTTGACTCCAAGTCCCTGGGCTAAACGGAGTCCCGCGAGAACAGCCTCATATTCGGTTTCGTTGTTCGACGCTTTGAAGTTGAGCTTCAATGCTTGCTCAAGGATCTCACCGGTGGGGGATCGGAGGATGAGTCCCACCCCAGAGCCGTGACTTGTTGATGAACCGTCGACGAACATTGTCCATTGTTCCACCGCGGGGGTGGGGTCGTCGAGCTCAGGCGATAGTTCGGTGATGAAGTCAGCCAGAACTTGCGACTTCAGACTTGGTCGAGAACGGTGTTCGATATCGTACTCGCTAAGTTCGACTGCCCACTTCGCCATGCGTCCGGATTGGAGAGGGCTATGGAGGACGGTTCGGAGTGGTTGGTCAGTAAGCACGACGATAGAGTGCGACTGAAAATAGGGGCGTAGTTTCCGTGCTGCGATGATCACCGCAAGGGCCAGTTTTTCCAGCGTGGGGTATCGTGATTCCGCGTCGTTAAGTGCTTTGCTCATATAGAAGATGGGCTTTTGATCTCCGCGATCGTCTCGGACTAACACCCCACTGACTGCCGAGCTTGAAACCGAGATGTAGAGGTACAACGCCTCGCCGTCCTCCGGTTTGACTAACACTGGATGGCAAGTCAGATACTCCTTTAGCTGACGAAAGGCGACCTCGCATTCCTCGTCCCAATGGAAATCTCTATTTCCGCGAAGCAATTTGTAAAAGGGGAGGCACTTGTCTGTTGATCGGGCGATGAAACGATTCAGAGCGGCGATCCGGCCACTCAGGCGTTGTACTTCTCGCTTATTGGTCGGTGAGGGTAGTCCCAGGATGGCTTTAATCTGTTTAGGATTCGCCTCTATTCCCCGTTCAGTGACGATGTACCCCAAGAACTCTCCGGAGGTTACTCCGAACGTACATTTCGTTGGATTTAATTTCATCTGGAATTGATCCAAGATGTCAAAACACTCTGTCAGATGTTGGACGTGCTGTTCTGCGATCAAAGACTTGACCAGCATATCATCTATATAGACCTCCATAGTTTTGCCGAGCAGGTCTACGAACATCATGTTTACCAGGCGCTGGTAGGTTGCTCCGGCGTTTTTCAATCCGAACGGCATCACCTTGTAGCAGTAGGTGCCCCTATCTGTGATGAACGCCGTTTTCTCGCGGTCGGTCGGACTCATGGCGATCTGGTTGTACCCCGAGAATGCATCCATAAATGAAAGCAGTTGGTTGTCGGTCGTAGCTTCGACGAGACGGTCTATGTGCGGCAGAAGGAAGCTGTCCTTAGGACATGCTTTGTTGAGATCGGTGAAGTCCACGCAGACTCTCCACTTCCCGTTTTTCTTTTTGACCACCACCGGGTTAGCCAACCAATCAGGGTACTGGACTTCCACTATTTGATCTGCCTTGAGTAGTCGTTCGACTTCGTCTTGGACCGCCTTGACTCGATCCGGGCCCAAACGCCTGCGTTTCTGTCTGACCAGCTTGAATGTGGGGTCGATGTTGAGCCTATGGCACATGACTTCGGGGCTTATCCCGACCATATCTTTTGTTGACCAGGCGAATGTGGAAGCTCGAGACTGCAGAAAAGCGATCAGCTTCGTCTTTATGCGTTCGTCGAGTTCGGACCCGATGCCGACGGTCCGCGAGGGGTCGGAGGGGTCTATATTGACCTGTATGATTCGACACTCCGGAGATTTGAAGCGATCCCGCTCCGGCTTGTGGGGACCGGTAAGACGGTCCCCGCTCTGTAATTGCTATGCGTTCTCCGCCGTCCTCTGCTTTTTTCGATAACAGAGCACACTCGGGCTACCCTTTGCTCGCCATAAAGTGTGCAAATTCCTGTGCTGGTCGGGAATTTGAGGCAGAGGTGATAGGTCGACGGTACGGCTTGCATCGAATATATCCATGGTACCCCCAAAATGGCGTTGTAGATCGGAGGTGCATCATTGACTGCGAACTTAGTCTTCCGGGTCACTCCGCCAGCTCGTACTTGTAGCTTTACGTCGCCCATTGACATCTTAGCGACCCCATCATAGCCCGTCAGCGTTCGAGTTTCGGGTTTCAGTTGGTCTGGTGTGACGCTCATTTTTTCTAACGTTTGCCAGCATAGTACATTGACGGTGCTCCCGGTGTCGATCAGGACTCGTTCGACGTTGAAGTCACCCATTGTGACCTCGATAACCAAGGGGTCCGAATGGGGATGTTGGATTCCTTTAGCGTCCTCCGAAGTGAATGATATCGGGTCCGAGCAGAGTGAAGGTTCGCTCGGAGCTGTTCGAAGGGTGCACAATTGTCGTGCCCTCTTCTTTAATGCGCGGACGGAGTCTGCGCAGTCCTCCGGTGGACCAAGTATCATGGTTATTCGTCCTCGAGGAGGGGAATTGGCCCGCTCCGGGTTTTGCCCCCTCTGCCGCTTGGGAGGGCCGGGCAGTTTGTCTGCTTGGGGCGCCTCCTCTTGGAGGTTCACGAATGCTTGGTTGACCGGCTGTTGGACTGCGTTAGGTGGTGCGTTGTAGCCTCGTCCGCCACCCGCACCGCGGCCTCTGTTAGATCGTCCGCCGCGCCATCCCCCACGGCGACCTCTGCCTCCGCGAACGCTTTTTGGCTGAAAGACAGCGTCGACTTCGCCAGAGAGATACTTCCTGTACAAATAATTCTTCAGGTGGACGCATTCATGTGTGGAGTGACCGGGGGTCATGTGAAAGTCGCAGTAAAGTTCCTTCGGGTCGGACGGCTGCTTGTCTTGTTCATGCGCCTCGGAGACTGCGTGGATGATGCGTTTTTTTCGATCTTGAGGTTCGTGGTGCTTGCGGGGTTCGTGATGTTCGACCCGGTTTTTAACCTTCGGGGGATGCGTCGATTGTTCGTCGTTAGTTTCGCGGCTATTTGGGCCTCTTCTTCCTCATCGAGCGCGAATCTGGAAGCTCGATGCAGTGTGTCATCAAGGTCTTTGGGTTCCCGGATATTGAGGTTCTTTCGTAATGGTGATCCAGGGATCAGGCCCTTCCTGAAGGCTGCCATTGCAGCGTCCTCCGGGACGTTGACCTTTGTTAGCTTCTCCTTGAATCTGTTCAAGAAGCTGGCGATGGGCTCTCCTCGTTCTTGGGCCATCTCCCAGAGATCCGAACTTGTCACGCCTCGTTCGATGAGGATTCGGTAATTCTTGAGGAAAACCTTGGACAACTGGTCGAAGTTGTCGATTGAGTTCGGCTCGAGCCTTGTGAACCATACCAAAGCAGGGCCGGAGAGGCTATCGATGAATAGCTGACAGCAACCGGCGTCCCTTTGTTCGTCGGTGAATCGTGCTTTGGACATGGTTGCCATGAAGGACGTCATGAACTGGACCGGATCTTTGTCTCCCTGGTAGATTGGAAGTTTCAGCTTGACGTTCGGTACGGCAGCTCGCGTTATCCGTTGAGTGAAGGGCGACTGCCGAGTCACCTCGACAATTCTATCAATCTCCGGAGCCGTGCTGATAGCCCGATGGAGGTGTGTGTTCATGCCGCTAATTTGCGACTTGATTTCTTCGAGTTCGAAGCAAGGTCCGGGGTTTGTGAGACGGGGGACCGGGGCGGCCGAGCTCTCGTGTATCCGCGAATTCGGTCGTCGGTCGAATACTCGACGTGGTGTGAGGGGGGAGATTCCTCCTGTCGAATTGTGCGTCCGAAAAGTCGAGACGACGAGTGAGACCGCCCAAGTTAGGCGATTGTCCGGCAGAGACTTGCGATGGGGTTGTCTGGGTTACTACGGCGTCGACCCTGCGATTGGTATCGGAGATCATCTGGTAAATCTCTTTCGTCATGGAGCCGAACAAGATCTTGAAATCCTCCATGGAGATGACCTGCGGGTTCTGGACCGCCGGTGTGGCATGAACAGGGAGATCTCCGTTCTGTGCGTCGAGCTGCTGCTCCGTGACGCGCGCATCTTCCTCGTTGCGGTGTTGTTCACCGGTGAGCTCTGTGTCGAGGTTGACTAGCTCTACTTGAGTTCGCCCCGCTCCGTGGCTGGTATCCCCTTCGGATCTGATCCCGACTGGGAGTTCGACGGAGGTTTCGGCCGGGTTTGTCGTTGCGTTGACGCGCTGACGAGAGTACACGGCGATGGCCGGCCTGGTCGAAACGCCACCTCGTGTTGCGACGTCATCCTGAGTGGATGCGACGCCTGTGAGATCGAGCATGCTGGAGGTTGTGCGGTTTGCTTCGGGGATTTCGTTGATGATGGAAGACATTATTGTCGGGCTAGAGAGTAAGTTTTCTAGAGACGATTTGCGTCCCCACAGACGGCGCCAATTGTAGAAACTAGGTTTCACAAATGAATTTGTTAGAGGAGGGAAACAAATTCAATAGAGTTATATCTCTAGAAAACAGATCTAAGCCTTCGAGTTAAAGTAAAGAGGTAGAACTCAAAGGAATTAGGGTTTATTGCCAAGAACAAAGGGAGAACTCGATTATTGTATTTGATTTCCGATGCCTTACAATGGAGAAATCTCTCCTTCTTTATACATGTTCTAAAATTACAATATATATTCACTTTCCTTATCGGACGAAGTGAGATATGGAAAACTGCCTCATTCCTTCATTCGGCCGCCGTGCCGAAGTGGAAGTCGGCTCCTTCTTCTTCAAGGCGACACTTTGGCCGAACTGACTTCTTGTTGACCTAATCGAGCCCTTAACCGGTTTCCCGGTTAACTAATCAATTAGTATTTCTGGTTTAGCTCGGTATGTCGGGGGTGCTGAATCCCGCACCAACAATTACCATTGTTCAATTAATCTCAGAGACCAATATGAATTCAAGTGCTTCAGATCTGGTGGGACAAACGAAAGCAAGCGAGTTAAGGAGGATGGAGGAGAGACTCACCGACCGGCGAATGAGGAGAGAGCAGATCCAGTGAGATGAAGAAATCGACAATAATCGGTGTAAGCGGTGGTGACATGATGACGAACGTAGACAACTTTTTTCATGAGACGGCGGCGATCCTTACATCACCGTACATAATCTTCATTATTGAGCTTGGACGCCACACATCCATGGCTGGGCTTATACTTCTCCTTCAGGTTTCTTCTACGTCACGGTGGCCGGTGAAGCTTACGTCGGCTCTGTATATTTCAAAACAGAATCTTAGAGTAAGAAAAAAAAAAAAAGATACATAGTTGTTTCTAAATTTTGCCACTACACAGAATTCAGACATAAACAACAAAACTGAATTGGGGTTCATGAACCTATAATGGTCATGATCTTCTGATTTTGGTTATCACTGTTTTGAGATTTCTGAATATTTAGGAAATCATTCCTAAAATTCAACGATGTGTCCCTAAATATTAGGAATTCTTTCCTAAATTTTTAAAAATGAGTTTTTGAAATCTTTTAATTTATGTTTTACCTTAATGTATTACATATTACATCATTTAGTGGTGGATATTTGATTTTTTTTTGTGCACATCCTGAAATTTTATGTATATATAAGACTAACTATTTGATTTTGTATCTTCTTAAATATTAATGAAGACTGTCATGAATTATAAGGTGTCTTTCCTAAATATATATTTATTTTTATGTTAATGACGAAAGAAAAGCTTGGCGTATTGGTTACATAATCTAATACATGATCAAAAGTCATGTGCTCAATTCTTGCAAGGTGGTTATCTCCTATTTTTCTTTTTATTTTTATCATTTCAAAAAGATATTCAAATTTTTTATGAATGTCATCCTGAATTTTAAGGAGTCCTTCTTAAATATTATTGAATCATTTCGAAAATAAATCTGTGTTTCTAAAAAATAAACATGTGCATATCATAGAGGACACAATACAGAGAAAAAAGACAATATGATTTTATGAACATCAAATTCAAATTATTTCACAAAATGCACTATCCAACAATTATTTTTAACACAAAATCCTAACATCTAAATCTGAAAACAAAAAAATATATTTTCTTCTTAAATAAAAGCCAAAGAATATCTTTAGGCTCTTCCTTGTCTTGAGCCGGATCTTAGGCAATGAGAATGTCGTTGTTGGAAAAAATCTCCCATGTCCTATGATAAAAATTGAAATCATTAAAATATGTTCAGGAAAGATTTCATGAATTTGATGAAATATTTCCTGAATTTGAATAAATCTTTTTACAGTCTCTTTTTAATGTTTTGCCTCAAATCTATCACAAATTACTTTTATACTAGTTTTCTCCAAAAAAGTGTTTCATATATATACACTAGCAATTGACCCGCGCTACGCGCGAGAGTTAGATGAAGGTGTATTTGGGGGTTTTGTTGTGTATATTATTTTTTGGTTATGTAAATCATCTTTATGTCTGTTTTTGTATTTGATTTGGGTGCTTATGTTTGTTGGATACTTTTTTAAACAAATAGGTTTCGCAGTAAGTATTATTTAGTGTGTTTTTTTCTTTTCAAAATTTGAGATAATCTTCTGTGTTTTTAAAATGTTTTTTAAATAATTATGATGAGAAGTTAACATTGTGTATTTAAATTTGTTGTTTTGCTGTAGTAGTTTAGCTGTGATTAATGTATTATTATTTGTCATTTTGTCATTGTCTAGTATTTGGCCTGTGCTTGGCGGAGGCGTTTAATTAGAGTGTGATATGTGTTTTTTTGTGGATATTTATAAAGTGTTTTATTATTTTCTCTTTATATCTTGGTTGCTATTTTTTTGGTAGTTATTTAAGTTGCATATTTGTAGATTATGATGTATAAGTTGATTTCTAGATGTAATTGTTTTTTTGCATTGTTTTTTTTTTCCTGTTATCCGTTTGTTTTTTTGTGATTGTGTTACAAAGTTTGTAAGTTAGTAATTTTTTATAAGTTTTTTAATTTACTTACATTCGGATATATATATATATATATATATATTTCCTTACATTGATTGGGTCCAAATATCCGTTTTGGCCTTTAAATGTAGTGGTGTTTAGGGTCTAGATTGGGTTTTATCGATTTGAGGATGTATTTGTCCTTTTGGGAAATAGCTCGTGTCTTGTAGTTGTGTTTTTTTTTCTTTGTCGTAGATCGGTTGTTGGACGGAATGGTGTGTATCAATATTTCGATCCAAAGGATAATAGTAGGCTTGTAGATCTTATTTTGATGGTCGTTCTTCGTTTTGAAGCATTCATTGTGTCGATACAGAAAACTTTAATTTTTGGCGCCTTTGGGAAGGTTTTGTCTTACCTTTGAATCGGTGGTGGATAATTAGTGCTCTCCTGGTTAGTTTGTTGACCGTCTGTGTTAACTGGTTTTCCCATGTGTACATTTCATTCTCTAATTAAGTAATCGACTCTTTTAAGAAGGTGGCTGTAAATTTAGTTTCATTAGGACCATCTTAGTATTTGGCTGGATTTACTCTGTTTTCTGATTTTCTCGTTTCATTTTTTTTTGTTTTTTGTGGATTTTTGTTTGTGTATGTATTGCTTCTGAAAATACTACTGGTTATGCTGTTTTTTGCTACTTTTCGGGAGCATTGGCTTTGGCTCGATTTCATTTACAAATCTTTTTTGAGTGTCTCTTTTGTGGTTTGTTAGTGTCTGCATCTCTTACCTTTTTTTTTAGTTTGGTGATAGATGTGTCAACAGGTGCCAAATTAGGTTTACTTTGTTTTAGTTTCGTTACCTTCATCCTGTTTTTTTTTTCTTGATTCCCCTATTTCGATCGGTCTTCCCTTTTGTACTTTTGCGACCTTGCTTTTGTTTACTGTATTTTTCTTTGAAGTTGTTCTTTGTGCATAACAATTTTATATCTTATAGGTAAACACCATTTTGCTAATATCTTTATCCTCCTGTTTATAGTTGTTCGTAATATCTGTTGACTTATGTTGGCATGTTGCGCTATTGTTTTTAATAAGTTGTTTCCTTTTTTTTTGTATTTTCAATTGTTTGAGATTGGACACATCGACATAACATTTGAATAAAAGAACTTGTAAAGAACTCTTACATTGGAAATATAGGTCATTATTAAAGGATGACAGCAGTCATAAACCATATTGTTGATCGTTTAGCTAAAAGAAGAAGACAAATTTGACCATTTGTTTGTAGTAGTAGCAATGAGGGCATCTATTTTCCATGTGATGATGGTTGGTTGAACTTCTCTCAATGTAGTGAAGTAGCATTGTAGTTTTTGCACATTGATTTTGTGTAAGGACTTCTTGTTATTTTTCCAGCATTGATCACCCTTTGCTTTATTTTCTTTCCAGCCTAGTTTATCCACCCACAATTGGCCTTCCTCAGTATCACCCCTGCATAACTTCACAATCCCGTAAAGGTAAATACCGTTTGCATAATTACCTTCTGCTGCCTTTTTCAAGTGTTCCAAACCTTCTTTTGTGTTGTTGTTGTGAGAACACTCATGGATTCCTTTGATGTAGTGTGCCTCCACATTTCCACTTGAAATGCAATTTTCTATTAGATCTTGGTACTTGCTTATTGTTGCTAGTGGATGCATTGCTAGTGGTCTTAGGTTGATATTCTTGTAAACTCGATGATCTTGGGCTGCCTTTGCAAGGTCTGGTGATGCTATCAAAATATGCCTAACCATTTTTCGTGAAATCCGAGCAGCTCTTGAGATGATATTTCCGAGCACGTCATTTGGTAGTTCGTCAAGTGAGTAGGGTGTGTTTCATTGCATTTTTCGGAAGTTGGAGAGTATATTTTGCTACTATTTTTTCTTTTGTCCTTTATAGAGTCGACGTTTGTTGCAGTTACGTTTGTGTGTGTTTAAAATATTAATGTCGACCTGCCACTATTTGGTTTAACTGGGACCTTTGATATTGACGTCGTTATGAGTTCTACTCGTTACCTTCTTAATCATTAATTTGGGACTTCATTGTATGAGTTATTTGGTTTAGTGGGGTTTGATTTTAATTTTTGATCCTTTTATATTCTCTAACGTTTTAAAATTATGGACATTTATAACTTTTTAAAGGAAATTACAATGGGAATACATATGTCCTACATGGAATACAATTTGTTATTTATATTTTTGATAAATAAGAAGTGTGGTTGAATTATTTTTCTAGATTGGTATAAACATATTTGGACCTCATTTAAAGTTTTAGGGGCTGTTATTGGAGAGGTGATTTCTAAATCTATATGGAATTGTAAATTCCAAAAATCAAAACACATGGATTTTGAAATAACATGTTTTATCCTTGGATTTGAATCCTTCTATTTTACACTTTCAAATCCCTACAAATCCATTTAAAACATACTGTGGATTTTGAAATCCAAAAACAAATCATTAAATAAATAACATGGGATTTTAACAAGTATTTGTAAATCATAGAACCAATAACACAGAATTTTGATAAGTATTTTAAAATCAATGATTGAATAACACATGATTTTTGTTTGGATTTCCAAATCCATTCAAATCATGGAACCAATAACCCCCTCTTAGTCTATTCTTTGTTTCCCTCCGCTGTCTGTTTAGAATGCGTTTCTATTTGAGTGTCTGACCCCTCTTATTCTTTATAATTTTTTCCCTTTATTTGTTTAATGTGTGTTATGGGTTTTTTTAGTTTTTTTTGGCTTAATTTGTGTTGGAAATATTTTTCCTTTCAAATAGTGGTAATTAATTTCGGACTTCAAATTTAGAGTATATTCTTATCCGAAAAAGGACATTATTTTAGATATATTGGCTGTTGAAATTAAACTCTCTTTCTTTCTTTAAATTTCTTTTTAATTATTTGAAAGGGTGTTTTATTTAATTAAATTGTAATGGGTAAATTATTTTTTGTTTTTTTTCCCCTGTTAAATTGTCTATTGTGTAATCACTAATGATAAAGGGTTTTTGTGAAGAGAATAAGACAATGTAGTTGTAACAATGGCGTATATTGTTTATTTTTTATTCTTTTCTTAAAGATCTGTTGTCCTACATATTGGACAATTTCTCCTCGCATATAGCCAAGTGACAATACATTGATGGTGGTAGATATGGCGAAGAATGACTGGCTTACCAGTTACCAGGAAAATGATTCCAGAGATCCACCGGTTTGGAAAGGTAAAATGGTAATTTTTTTACATTCTTTATTTTAGATATAATTAAGTATAATACACATAATTAAAGTTAATACAACTTTTTAGTCAATTGATCTTAAGTTCATAACTCCAGAAACTTCACAATGTTGTGGTACGTAACATCAACATCACAACTTTGTTGTTTCTAACACGTCTAGTATCATATGGAGATGCAATATTATACATGAACACATATCTTACGATCAAAATGGACATATTCATATTACTCGAAAATAGAGAACGTAAATAGTCCTAAATCAAAGCCCGAGTCATTTAATAAAAACAAATTAAAACAGAAGCCCATTCCAAAGTAAAGAAGTAAAAAACCACTTTCAGTTGATGATATATTGACTTAATTATGTGTATCAATGGTGAGTTTTGAGAACCTTGTCAAGTAACTGAGGATTTGCAAACCGGACATGCTTTAATCCGTCCTAGTCACGGATCAATACACTGCAGAATTATAAACAATTGTTGATTTTCCGAATTTCTCATCTTATAAGGGGGTTTTGATTCAAATCAGTAAGAAACCTTACATCTTTAAGGAATTTGTGCAAACAGGGGAGATGACGTATGGTGTCTCCGATCGTCGGACAAATAACACAAGTTTCTTCAAACTTATCAGTCTGCATATTATCACCCACATATAACGCCAAAGAGAAAGCTTTTTAGTAAACAAAATTTCGATATGAAAAAACTGTGTTGTACAAGTGAACCTTTTAGCTTACCTGAACTGTAGACTCTGGTAAGTCGTTAATGCGTTGAGTAGAAGCGCCGCCATGTGAATGGTTGGTTTCATCAAGAGCTAGCAGCATTTCGTAATCAGCTCTGCATCAAAATTGGTTTAAACGATCCATATCGAAGAATCATAGTAAAATAAGGAGACAAATATACAAGATACCATATGAAGAAGATTCCTATTGTTAATAGCATTCTCTAGTCCCTCCAAAAAAATCCAATCTCTGCTACATTTAAAAGGGGTAAAGGATTATTAGATTTAATACTTAATAAAACATCAGCGAAATTAGGGATATAAACATGGTTAAAAGAGTACCTCGTCAAAGCTCATATCATTTGAAAAACTGATATTCATAGCTCCGTCTAAAAAACCAGGTGCACGATCTAAACGACGACCTCGACCCCGTGGTGGTGCTCTAACAGGAGCACGAGCCTGTGGAGGATTCAATCGCCTACTTGAAGAATGTTGTTGTAGTCGTGCTTCCAGGCGGCTTCTCCCACCAGGGTTTGCATTAAAACAGCGGGTAAGCTATTCAAAATGAGCCTAAAGCCAAGTGCAACTTTTGAAAAGAACTCATCAATGTTTGAGAATGTTTAGTCTCGCCTCTAAACACAGCAAATCGAAAGAACCAGATTAAAAAATGCCAACACAGAAACATTGATCACCCTTGGATGACAGTACTCTGCAAAACAATTGACAATTAGATAAAGTTAACTAAAACGGAATAAAAGATAAGGAAAACTAAAGATGATTTATACCTTCTCATCAATGAGTAGGAAATCAACGCCCATGAGTTGGCCACCTTTTTTAACGTTACGGGCAGGCCAATGACGAAGCATCCTTCCGACGATCTGTTGGTGAAGACGACCAGCTTTGAGATTTGCGAATGAAACGAAGGTGGAATCCATGTTATTCAAGAGTAAAGTAAGAGAGAAAGTACAATCTTAGAAGCATGATATTGTAAGCAACAACATTATATAGGACTAAAACTTACGGCAATTGAAGAAAGCGTAGTGGGTGTTGAATGAAAACAGAGATCATCGACGCTCATGAATGGCCATTAAACACGAAACCGTTACTATGGAGAAGAAAGACAGGAGAGGCAGTGAAAGGGTGTGGAGTGGCGACCATTAATTTGAGATCGATGGTAAACTTAATCTAGAAGGGGAGGGACGGTTGAGGTCGCAACTCGGAGAACGGCTGAATGGAGGATAGGAAAGGTTCAAAAAATGGACCTTTAAAAGTTTAGGCCCAAGAATAGAAGAAAAGTGAAATTGGATAACTTCTGAAATTAGGCCTCTTAACCAGAAAGAGGTGATGATGTGGCAGCTACACTTCTGAAATTAGGAAACTACACTTTATATATATATATATATATATATATATTTATTTGTGACTATCCCACCAACATGAATACATACGTTTGGAACTCTTCTTTGCCGCAATCTCCTTTTCTTTCTTTTTTTTTCTAAGAGCAAAAACAAACAGACAACAAAGGATATTTACACCAAACTTCTCTGTCTGTTTACACTCAAGCTCTCACAACTTCTCTAACAAATTACCTGAAAAAAATGAATAGTGATAGAAATAAAATTAGAGAAATGTCAAAAGGAAACAATAGACAAATTAACAAGTCTCAAAACCATAATCAAAGAGAATGGCCAAACTAAAGCAACCTAATTTCGAATGACTAAACATGGTGTCCACGATTGTGATTTTCTATGATTTGATTACCACAACAATGGTCTCATGCGATAAAAAGCGAGAGTATAAACACACTTCGAGTCAGGAAAAATCAGAGGATCACGTTGTAAGATGTCGATTACAGTGCATAACATTAGCCAAAATTGTAATCCGAGATCTCCAAAATCACAATCCAACAACTATCAAATGAATCTAGAAATCACTGAAATCGAGCTCTTAGTTCTTACCAAAAATGATGTAACAATTAAAACTTTTTTCCCCAACGTTAACATTTAACACCCAATTTTAGAGATAGTTAATCCCCAATTTAGCAAAGGACACACCGTGAGAATTTTCCCACAAATCAATCACACCCTAAGTTTCAATCAGACAAATCAAAATCTCCAGAAACCACAATTGTGAGCATCAAGAGAGTAGCTTACCTTGAGCTTTAGAATCGAGATCGAAGATGCATGATCTCAAATCTCTCTTTTTTCTTTGTTTTCAATTGAATCATACAATCATTGCTTTCTACTTCGACGAGACCGGTATACCGGCGACGTGAATCTGGTAAGGCGAAGAGAATGCAAAACGATTGTGTTTTACTGTTTTAGAGAAGAAATAATAATTAAATTATATTAATTAATTAATTAAATTTAAAAGGTGCTATTTGTGGAACTTTATACATGTGGTTTTACACGTCCAAAAAAAAACATATTTTTGTGCTCCTTTTAAAAATGTAACAAAAAATAATTATAAAAAAACCTTACAAAACTAACCTAGTATATATAATTTTGTTTCTTTTCCAAAGAAACTTATTGTTTACAAGTGTTTCATACCGAGACATCTATCTTCCAATTAGAAACATAATCTCTGCATTTGGAAACTCCTATTTGAACCAGAAACATTCCTTTTTCTTCATCTTTCAGTTTTGCTCAATTTTTCATTTCTTCCTTTCTTTTATTTTTTTTTTATTTTTTTTTTATCTAACTTTTTTTCCCAGATCTCAACGCTCAAAGATACACTCTAAGACAAAGGATCTTGTACACTTTGGTTGTTTGGGAGATTTTGACTATGATTCATTGAAGGCATATTTTAAGTTCATGACCCATTTTACACTTGTCCAAGTTAGTACCGCCAACAAAGGCGACATGGTCATCATCTAGTTATTTAAAAATTGGTTGACAATTATTAGACATTTTCAAAATACTCATCTACGAGGGTAACACAACCCTCGAAGATTCAACGCTCATCATAGAATTTCAATTTTTTTTTTTCTCTCTTTCCAAGTTTTTCTTCAGTTCTTCTGATATTGACTTTACGTGTATGTGAATTCTTGTTAATTTTCATAATTATGTTTGTGTGTATATGCTCAAGTTTCTCGAGTCAAACCATTTTGTCCATTACAAAATTAACAAGCTGAATCATATCGCATCTTATAGAAGGAATTGATCCAATATCTTTCTTTTGGAAACAGTATACATCCTAGTTTTTGTTTTGGTAACCATACTTGTCTTTATGATAGGCATGCGAGTAGTTAGTATATGTATAAATAAGATCTTTGACCATTTGCTAGTTGAGAGAGCCTCTGGCTTAAGGAGAGATTAGGGACTCTAAATTGCAAACCTTATAGTGTATTTTCTTGACTGTTGAGTAATATAAAGAGAGATAAATTAAGATCATTGATCATACGGTCTTTACCATTTAACTCTCTTTTCTTAGATAGCCAATTCTTGATTTAAAACGTAACTGTTTGTTGTGTCTATACTCTATATTACTTGTTTATATATACATTTCCATAATTAAGCTGCTAGCTAGAATCTTACTCTTCACAAATGTTTATTGGCACTTAATACTTATACAAATGTTTATATGTCATTGTGCATGCATAAAGTTTGATACAAACTGTTTATTTATTGTGTCTGAACTATATCTATTAATGTTATCAATAAGTTTGAGAAGCTGCTCAAATATGTTTTTTTATATATACTAGGATAGTACTCGCGCTACGCCACAAGATTGTTTTATGTTTTGTTTTTATTTTTATTATTTTTGGATAATTTTATATGTGTTTGTAATTAAAAAATCGTTATTAATATAGTTTTTGACAATTTTCATTGGAAATATTTTTGGTTTTAGGTTTTTTTCTATTTATGTGTTGCTAGGTTGGTACATGCGCTATGTTGTGGGATTGGTTTTTTTATTTTATTTTGTTATATATATTTTTTCGATTTCATAATTTAATATGTTATTTGGAATCCATTCATAAGTTTTTGATAATTTCAATAGTAATTTCTTTTGTTATTATTATTTACATCATCATGAGTTTTTTATTTCATAAATTTAGTTTTTGAATATATTTTAAATTTATTACCAAATAAGTTTAGGGATTACAAACCATTAATTCTTGATTTTTTTTCTCACTCACAAACCCTGTAGAACAGAACATGGTGTTGAGAACCTAGTTCTTGAGAAGGCATAAAAAAAAAAAAAAGACAACTCATTGTAACACTCTCGTTCATTACAGTACAACACACTCTTTCAATAAACAACAAATCCCCAAATCTTCCTCCAAATAAGGGCGTCACTACAAACAAGCAATAAAGAATGCTAAACTAATCACTTAAGGGTTCTTCACAAATCCTCATTGATGTCTTTGACATTCTGCGATCAAGAGCATAATCTGCGAAGTGTGAATAACCAAGGACGCGAGCTAATCTATGGCGTGACTAAACATACAGAGACGAGAATAATAAAAAGTTAACTTATTAAAATGTGCAGCACGCTTCTGTCAAGGGTTTCTAGAATGGACACAAGTACCAATCTTTGGAACACTGGAATATTGGCATCTCCACATCTCTTTCCATATGCCACCCCTAGTCTTCCTTGTCTTGGTTATCTGCAAAGTTTAAAACAAGAGCAAAAACTTTTTCAAAGACAGATTCTAATGCATTGGCCTAGACATAGAGAGTGATGTTGAAATTATTCCTAGTTATTAGAAAAGCCAGTATTAAGAATTGGCAAGTAACTGCCACATTTTCTGTGGCATGGAAATCAACAAGGACATGGAAATTCATACCTTGCACAACTCTAGAATAGCTGCAACGTGACAAATTTCCAAGGTGAACTTAAATTCTTTATTTTGGGTTTTTTCCAAGCAGAAAGAAAACAAAACCTAATGAACCAAAATCATGCATCCAAGAATAATTGGGGAAAAACATGATAATATGTGTAATTGGGAAGCTTAGTTGACGGATTGATAATAGTAAATGCACATTACATACAAAATATTCTGTTTCGAGCATCTTTCAATGGAGAAGTTAAACCATGCCTGTGTTCAACCATGTCGTTGGAATCGAGGTTCATTTCCATGTAAACCCTCCTAGAAGCACCAAAACCAATTAATTTCCCATTCCTACACCCAATCGACGGTGGTTCTTCCTTTCTAGGAGCAGGAAGTCCAGGACGCGACTTTGTCGAGAGGCCGATATGAGAGCTACAAATACTTGAGTTAATCTTCCCGACGAATCCGCTAAGACCTCTGCCGCTACTACCATCTTCTCCGGCTAAAGAAGAAATCAATACTAAAATTGGGCGATAGAAAGAAGAAGAAATCGATCGGTAGAAAGAAGAAGAAATAAATGGGTCCCTCTTGGCAAAAAAAAAGATGAGTTGTATTATTGTTATAATTTAATTGGTTACAAATTTTTTCTGATGTGTCAGTCTCTGCTTCAATACAAAAGCTGAGCTGTCATCACCTGGTGAGAAACCAAGAAGTTTTAATGTATTGATAGCTGTTTGTTCATATTTCGTCTTCTGCATACAATTACAGTTAAGTTAGCCCGTGTGGGGGAAGAGTGTAATGAGTTGGTTCTTTCGTTGGTGTGGGAATGAGGATTTTCGTAACATTGTTGTCGCGGGACCAAGGCAAGCAAATAATCCATTAGGTAGCTCACCTATTTCAACTGCACCACTTAGCTTGTATGTGTTTTTCTTAATTAGTGTCCTGTTTTTTGTCTTCTAAGTTAATGGGATTTTAATGGAAAATTTTGAAAATGTACCTCAAACTTAATAGGAAATTTGAACTCTATACTAAATTTTTTAAGTCTTTGAAATGTACCTTATGTATTAAATTAAATGACTATTTTGTCCTCAGTTACAAATTAAATTAAATTAAATACAATATAATTAAATTAATTCATTTGAAAAAATTAATTTTAAAAACATTGTTTATACTAGATATTCGGAATTTTGCTGAATTTTTTTTTTAAAAAAAAGATGAATCAATTTATTATATATAATATGAATCAATAACTAAAAGATTAAATTAAGATAAAATAAATAAAATATGCCTTTAATTAATTATTAACTAAACGTTAAAAAAATAAACACAAAATAATTAAACTTATCATTGATAGATTTTGTTTTTTAAAATCACTCTTTATATTTTAGATATTGAAAATTTTAGATAATGATAAAGTAGTTTATTATGGAAAATATTAATCAATAAAGAAAATTAAAATTCAGATAAAGAAATAAAAAAGTGGTTTTATAAAACATAAACAATACAAAAAGACAAAATCACAGTTATATTTTCTTCTTCCCGTCGCCGGCTCTCACTTTGTGCCCTCTCCGTCATCGACTACGTTTTCCACCGTGGTTAGTTTCATCTCATGGTTTTGTATTTAAAGCAGGTGATAAATCATGTGTGGGTTTTAATTGGGGTTATGTTCTAATTATGGGTTTTAATTGGGGTTGTGTTCTAATTCTGGGTTTTAATTGGGGTTGTGTTCTAATTCTAGGTTTTAATTGGGGTTGTGTTCTAATTATGGGTTTTAATTGGGGTTGTGTTCTAATTCTAGGTTTTAATTGGGGTTGTGTTCTAATTCTGGGTTTTAATTGGGGTTGTACCCTCTCCGTCATCGACTACGTTTTTTACGTCAGTTAGTTTCATCTCATGTCAATTTTATGTCTTTTTCACTTTTATCTTCTCTTAAAATATTTCCTCTTTTCAATTCTCTATTGCAAACTCCAAACGACACAGTTGATAGCCATTGAGCATATAGTTAGTTTTCTAACTGAATACTGTATAATAAATAGGTGTGGAGAAAGTGGTTGAATTGGGCTTAATTTGAACCACCATCTTATGAACTGCTCAGAACCTCAGTTCAAAGCTAACAAGCTCTATCATCTCGACACAAAGGTGAATTGCAATATATATATCTATAAATAGAATTTGTTCAGTTAAGCACAAAATGAAACGACTTGGGTTGATGGAGAACAAAGGACTATCTTACATTATGATTGAAGAAAAAATTAGGAATTGCAGGGATTGGGGAAGTAAAGACAGGATTAGACTGGTTTATTTATTTTTGGTTTTCCGGTTATTGCTAGCTCGTCATCCAGGGAAAAGAATAGCTTCAAAAGCAATTTATTTAGTTCTTGATCGTGAAAAATTTGAAGCATATACGTGGGGAAGAGTAGCCTTCCAACATCTAATTAAATCACTGTTTAAAGCTAAGCCGGATTTGAGCCAAAATTCATATGGTGTCAATGGCTTTGTCCAAGTATTGCAAGTGTGGGCATATGAAGCTATACCAGGGATTGGAAAGAAATGCGGAAACTTATGTAAAACTATGATGGAGTTTCCACCACTCCTGAGATGGAAGGGATCGAAAAAAAGATTTAGATATGATCTTCCCCAGAACAAGGAACTGGTATGTTTTATGTTCACATTTTAAGTCTAAATTTGGTTGCTTGTTTTATGTATAATGTTTTTGACAAAAAAAGTTTTATGTATAATGCTGTTCTTTAAGTGTTGTCTAATAAAGATTGCTTTGTAGTTTAGTCTTTAGTCTTTAAGGTAAAGATAACGTCACTTAAACTAACCATAGCTATAGGGCGTTGAAAGTATTTGTTGTTGAAATACACTTTAACTATCATAGTATTTTACAGGTTTTCGTTAAAGGTGTTATGGATAATAGTACCGATGAGTTGATGAAGAACAAGATATCATGGTCAATAATATGTTCTTGCTAATCTCTGGAAGCTCGGGTAAAATCTTCGAGAAACAATTTTGGGAAGATAAAGGTCTATTAGAAGGACCTAAGAAAACATGAGAAGAGGAAGATGGCGAATCACACAATAAAAAAGGTAGGCCTCTGAAAAAGAAACATTATGATGACGCCTTGAAGACATTGTTTGTATATTCATTGGAGCAAATGGGAGAGCGTCTACATAAAGGTTTCTCTTCACTCGAAGTTGCTGTTAAAAAGATGGATTCAAGGATGGATAAACTTGAAGAGGGCATCAAAGAAATACAAGAAACAGGTAAGAATCTGATAACAAGGATGGATAAGTTTGAGGCTGCTATCGAAAGAGGAATTGTACCAACCACACTTGTCCATGAAGAATTTTTGAAAGACGATAGTTTTCTGAAAAACACCACGTTCCCTAGCAATGATCCTCTGAAAGACACCACATGCTCTAACAAACCAAGTGAAAAACAAGCCAGTACGTAAAAAGTGATTACTATATTGATTTTTATATATACACGTACGACCAAGACTTTTATTGATCGTGTATTTGCAATCTACTTATATTTATTTGTTTTTTATTTTTATTTTAATTTGCAGCTTTCAACGTATGAATTAATAGATATATCAATTGAAGAATTACCAACAGACGATGATTCTGTAAATTGCGAAGTGGATAGTGTTAATCGTCAGGAAGAAGAAGCATCATCTGTTAAAGCTATATCAGATACATCTTCAATAATAGATCGAGTTATGGCGAGGGAACTAGACAAATTTACTACACAACTTCAAGCTATGATGAAAAAGGATAAGGAAATTAATAAGGACAAAAGGAGTAGAAAGCTTACTGCAGAGCTCAAATCCTCGTTTACATCTAATGATCCCCTTAAGAAGATCCTAACCGAAGATCGACCATGGATGACGTATGATCCTTTCGAGCCAGTTGAAAAGGCATTGGTAACCGCCTTAGACAAATGGATTACTCGTAATGTGTAAGTTAATTTGTAGATTTATTAATTATTTTCTTGAACACAAACTTTTATGATGCTAGTAGAGTTTAGTATTTATAGTTGGCATCTTTTTTATCAGAACGGTTCCATGCGGAAGTTCACGGCAAGAAGTAGGAAAAAAGTTCTTCAAAGACCTATTGACTCCCAAGAAACATATTAGTAATTTGGTAAGCTATAAAATATATTTCCTTATTTGTATTGTTTAATACTGAGACTTAACCACGTTGTTGGTTTTGCAGCACATCGATGCAGCAATGACATTATTTCGGAGAAGATCTTTGATTAGTCCATGTCCGTATAGAGGTGGGAGAATGGCATTTATGGATACTGGATTCAGAGTAGCCATTGGCAATAACTTCAAAGAGTTCAAAAAAGACCCAAAGAATTATAAATGGAAATCAGGTGCTATCAATTACTATACAGGTTTGTTGCCTAGTGCAGGATGTACAAATAAACAGCTTGGAAAAGACGTTGATAACATATATGTGGTGATACATATAAAAAACAATCACTGGACTGCACTGTCAATATGTATCCCGAAAAGGACTATCCATGTGTATGACAGCATCATTGGGTATGCAGATGATGAAAAAATGGACGAGCATGTCCAGCCTTATGCGCAGATGATACCCTACATGCTGAAAGCGTTTGCACCAGAGAAAGAGAAACGTTTGAGTGTTGCTAAATACAAGATATCAAAACCGAATAAGATCCCGCAGAATGTTCAAACAGGTGACTGCGGAGTTTATGCGGTTAAGTATATCGAATGCTTGGCACTGCAATGTGAATTCAAGGGCCTTGACGATGCCCACATTAAGGCAATCCGTGCAAAGTTAGCTGCAGAAATATTGAACGAGTCGAAGAACCTTGGTTTCTATTATTTTTTTCACTTTTTTTGAACATTTTTTTCTTTTAACGTTTGGGTTAAGAATTCATAATTCCTTTTTTTAATCTTTGGTCTTTTGTATCTTCATTTTTTCTAGTACATTTGGTTTTTTTTAATCTTTGCTCTTTTATGGTGATCTAAACAAAATAGTAATCTATTCAGGTTGACCTTATCTCTCTCGTTTACACCTCATCTACTCACGCCACCTCTGTTCTACCCTTGCTCTGTTTTATTGTCACCAAACCAGAGCACCGTACCTTGTTCAGCTTCCGCTTCCCCTTATCAAATAGTAATATGTACAAACCGATCTCATAGCAAAGCAACATATAATGTACATATAATCAGTTCCTAATTGCCATAAAGAAAACATAAATTAAGAGAAAATGATTCCATGCTTGAAAAAAAACAAAAGACAGTACAAGTGTATGGTGAAATCAACTAAACGACAATAGAATTCAAACGAAAAAATACTAAAAACTTAAAACAGCATCAGATGTAAGTTACATCATTTATTCTCGCAGTACTTGATCATTTATCATAACAAACATGTCTTGCAATTATGACCTGAAACACCACAATTAAAGCATGCATGTTTCTTCCGAGGGCGTTTTGCTTGTGTAGCATTCTCTAATGCAGATTTATATCTTCACTTTCTACGTCTCCCAGATCTTTTCCTCATTTTAGGAGGACGACATGCTTAGACAGCGATTTCTGGCGGTATAAGCCATTCTTCTATAGGAGAAATACTCTCTGCATTTGCGCCAAACAAACAAGTTTTTGGACTTACAAGAGATTCCCATTTCAAAGATGTTTTCCTGGCAGCCGCAATGGCATGAACACATGGTATTTTGTGCACGTCAAACCTGCGACAAGTACATGTCTTATGCTCAAAGTCAACTACACAATCTCCAGTAGGTAGTTTTACCTGAAACCGGTATGTATTTATTGGATGCACTTTTAAGTGCTTCTCAATAACAGATCTTCGTTTCAGCATCTTGTCAACTGGAGGCGTGATATTTGCTTCATACAGTGCAGCAGCCAGTCGACGCTCATAAAACCACCTACTAAGCATATCCCCTACGTACTGAAGAAAATTAACAATTGGAAGCTCCCTTGCTTTTTTCAATGCACCATTGATAGATTCAGCAATGTTGCTAGTGGTAACGTTATACCGATTTCCTGAAAAGTGAGCACGAGACCATAAAGTGATACCCGCTTTCTCTAAATAATTAGCTAATCTTGGATTGTCCTGACGAATCTAACGAAATACGTCTGCAAATTCTGGCAAACTATACGTGTTTGCAGCTTGTTTCACCAAACCCAAATTTTCACTCCCTCTAAACTTGGTAATGATGTTTTTCTTCAGGTGGTATGTGCATATTCCACGTCGAGCAGCTGGATATACCTTTGTAATGACTTTTGCAATAGACTTGTGCCTATCAGAAATTATAACCAAGTCTGGGCTATCGGGTATCACTTCTCTCAATCTACTGAAAAACCATTCCCAAGCAGCATTATCTTCAGAATCAACAATTCCATATGCAATGGGAAAAATCTGATAGTTACCATCTTGCGCAGTTGCAACTAACAAAAGCTCCTCATACTTTCCTTTTAGAAAACTCCCATCCACCACAGTTACTTTCCTCAGGAATTTAAATCCGTGTATCCATGCACCAAATGAAATAAACAAATACTTGAACCTGTCATTAACGTCTTTCTCAAGATGCGCTATTGTTCCAGGATTGTATTTCTTGATCAAATGAATATAAGCTGGGAGACGCTCATATCCACTTTATGTTGTACCCCTTACTGATTCTTTCATATGTTCTAGTGATTTCCATGAGTTCCAATACTTCATCTCAAAACCATATTTGATGCGCATCATGCTACTAATATCAGCGGGTTTGCTGTTATGGCCATCTTCGCCTCGGTCATTCTCAAAAAGTTGGCTGATAAATCTTGCTGTCACTCTTCCAGGTTTTCTTGATTCCAAGGGACACGTAGGTACCGATATGTATTTCCGCACTGTAAAACGTTCAGAAGTGGAGTCTATTTTTGATGCTCTTACCTTCCATTTGCAGCGTTTATCACCAGTACACTTAACCAGAAGAAGAGATGGCTCTGACTTGTAAACTCGAAAGTGGAAGTCTTCTTCTAGTTTAAGCATATTCAGCCTCCATTGCAGCTCTCTCTTACTCTTAAATTCTTTACCTACATGAATTGTTAATTGACTTGATTCCATTTGCAATTTTGAAGTTTCTTCCTGCAGATCGTCGTAATCTTCATCAGAACCATTAGTGGTATCATACTCAAAACTATCACCGATACCACTAAACTTATCATCATCATCATCATCATCCTCATCATCTACCACATCTTCTCCTAACAACTCATTCTTCGAGCAAGACATAGCATCATCATCATCTTGAAGCATTTTTCTGCAACAACGCTAATTGCAAAACCCAAATTAGTGGCAGTCAAATAAATTTTTATTTAAAATTTCGAAGAATCACACTTAACATTTTACCAAAACAAGAATCTTCGTAGAATCACAGTTTACTGTCTACGTGGAGAAGTAAAAAGGAAGTAATGTGAACAAGAAACTTCCGTAGAATCACAATACAATCTCGAAATGCAGTTTCCAATAAAATAGGGATTTTAGTTAACTGTTAAATAACATTTCTGTATAGATTAATTTAAAAACTAAATTCTATTGTTATTAAATCTTCTAGATCGTGGATCACGATCCAATAATCTGTTACTCAATCGTGATTAAAGATCTGGTATTTAGTAATTTAATTTTAAAATTTTATTATATAAAAATGAAAATAAAATTAATTAGAATTATTCAATTTATGTTTAGTAAATGTTTTAGATAATATTATTTTTAAATAAATGTATAATTCACTAATAATTTTTCAATTTTTTTTATTTAACTTTAATAAAATAATAAAAAATTGTGAGCTTTTAGAAAATAAATCAGCAGTTCAAACAAATCGACTATGTAACAAATCAATTAGTAAAAGAATAAATCGACTTTTTAATATAAGTCAACAAAGAAAAAACATAAATCAGCAGGAATAAATATAAGTCGACAATTCAAAAAGTCAATCATATTAATTAGTCAACTTAAAATAAAATAAGTCTACTGAGACCAAACAAATCGACGGGAAAAAAATATAAGTCAACAAACAAAACAAATAAGTCAATATCATCAAAAGTTGACTTTGTAAAAAAACAATCAAACAAAAAAAAAGTCGACAATTTTAAAATAAATCGATGGAAAAATAAATAAGTCAACAAAAATTAAATTTAAGTCAACCATTCAAAACATCGACCTTATTAATAAATCAATGTAGAATGTAATGAATCAACAATATATAAACAAATCAACAGAAAACAAATATAAATCGATGAACAAAAAAAATTAGTCACTTGTTAAAAAAATCGACTAAGTTATAAGTCCACTAGCCATAACATAAGTCAATTGTTTTAATATAAGTCGATGACGAAGATAATTAAGTCAACAGAAGACAAAAACAAAATGATAGTTCAAAAAGTCGACAATATAAATAAATCAACATTGATGAAATAAGTCTACAACATTGATATATATATATATATATATATATTATAAATTGTAATCTTGAATTATTTATTTTTAACTAAATTTAATTCTAAAAAATAAAAATATTTAAAAAAATTTATTTATTCAAAATTTTAAGATCAAAAATTGACTGATGTAATCATTATTTAAAATATAATAAATACTTTTCGTTATAATTTTAAATTATTAACTAATTTATTCCGAATTTAAAATTTTTAAAAAGTAATTTATTTTTAAAGTTGATTTATTTTTGAATATAAAATAAGTTTTTATTGTTCTTATTTAATGTTTTTATTTAATTTGTTAAAATTGTTTAATAATAAGGGTATTTCTGTCCATTTTCATTTCAAAATGTGTAGTTTTCAAATCACTATAATATTGAGTGTAGTTTTCGAATTTCTTTTCAAATTTAGTAACCTTGGCAACATCAATCCTTCTGTTCGCTTTCACTCAGCCGGTTGTGTTGTATGATAGGAGGAAGTTATGGCCATAGGGCTCCAGCCTCCAGAGTAACGTACTTTTTTAGATATTTTATCAATTTTGAACAGTGATTTTCAGTCCAGAGGCTAACACGTCTTCTTTAAACATTTTGGGTTATTTATTTCAGATAAACACTGACAGGAATATTGAGCACAAAGATTGATGTGTACTGTTTTGGGATTATACTGCTGGAGCTCCTTACAGGTCGTAAAGATATTGATTTTACCTTACCACCAGGAGAGCAGAGTCTAGTGAGATGGGTAGTGTTTATTGCATATTTTCTTTCTTCTTTAGATAATTATATTCTTGTTGGCTTGCATTGATAAGATAAATCTTCTAAAACATTCAAAAACCTCAAAGAAAACTTTTTGGCCTATAATTTTGAACTTATTTTGTTAAAACAACAATGGAGAAAGCTAAATTTGTGGGAAGAGATTAATTAACAGAGAAATGAATTATATAAGTGTTGATTAATGATAAAGATGTTGTGTGTTGTCTTAGGCAACCCCTAAACTAACCAAAGACAAAGTGGAGCAATGGGTTGATCCAAGACTACTCGGAGAGTGCCCTTCCGAAGCTGTTACCAAGGTACTTAATCCAATAACATTGATTATTCCTCTTATTGTTTCATTGCAGCATTAAAGATTTTCTCTAGCTTAGAAAATAGAAGACTGGTTTATCTGCTAACATTATAATCAAAGTACAGTTCATACCTTTTTCTAACAAATGCCAAAGAAAACAAGCGATAGTTATGTTGTTCACATTCATCTCTATATGACAACTAAAACATTTCATGAGTCTGATTTTATTTTTGCTATATATGAATATGGTGCGATATAATGGTCAGCTAGCCGCGGTGGCTGCACTTTGTGTGCGTATTGATCCAGATTTTAGACCAGACATGAGCATTGTGGTGAAAGCACTTGAACCTCTTTTAAATCCTCTCCTCTTACTCCTCAGAATCCACATAGGAAGCCCTACTGATCAAATATTCAATTAATCCCCGGCCCATCTCATCTTCTTCTTGATGATTAATCAACTAATATATTATTTTCATTTTGTGCTTATCTGCGTTATTCTTCATTAGTTGTTGTGTGTGTATTAACTGGTTCTTAATGTGGTCCAGCATCAAGTCTCTTTCCTTTAGCATTGTCTTGACTTCCACCACCTTTGTAGACAGTTCTTCAAACCGAACTATAGCAGGAGGATCTCTTCCATATAGGACTTTAAATGGTGAGGTTTTAAGCGATGTATGGTAAGATGTATTATACCATAGTTCAGCCCAAGCTAAATACTGATGCCAAGTACGAGGATGAGAAGACGCAAAACATCGAAGATAAGTTTCCAAGCACATGTTCAACACTTCTGTCTGTCCATCAGTTTGTCCTTCGTGGAAGGCTGTGCTATACTTCAGTTTTGTCCCAGATAGTCTGAAACAATCTTTCCAGAAAGCGCTCAAAAAAGTACTCCCTCTGTCTGATACAATCGAAGCTGGATACCCATGAAGTTTCACTACTTCCTTAACGAACAAGTTGGCCACCTCAGAAGTTGTGAATGGATGTTGCAAGGCAATGAATTGGCCATATTTGCTTAATCTGTCTACTATCACCAATATCACGTTCTTCTTGTGGGATGTTGGTAAACCCTCTATAAAGTCCAACGAGATGGCTTCCCAAACTTGTTGCGGTAGTGGTAAGGGCTGTAGTAAACCTGCTGGAGATAAGGTTGAATATTCGTGTCGTTGACAAACTTAACATTCTGACACATACTTCTGTACATCCTTTGTTAAACCTTCCCAGTGAAATGATTGCTGGATCCTTTTCACTGTTTTAAGCACTCCAGAATGTCCTCCAGATAGCCCTGCGTGACATTCTTCTAGAATAAGTGGTATCGAGTCTGAAGTCTTGGGAATCACCAGTCGATGTTTAAACCACAGTCTTCCTATCTCTAACAGAGAATTTGCAATGCTCGTCTAAATTGGTTGCATAAGTTTTGATATCAGTCTGTAACTGTTCGTCCTTCTCAATATCATCAAATATATCTTGTAGTTGTAGAGCCGTCGGAATTGTGAATGCCCACAGAAGGATTGATGACAGTGTTCCATCGGTTTGTGTCATTCTAAAGAGACCATCGGCTGATGTGTTCTCGACTCCAGGTTTGTAAACGATTTCAAAATCGTAATTCAAGAGTTTAATAAGCCACTTTTGATAGGCCATGGTTACCTCTCTCTGATCAAGCAAGAACTTCAAGCTTTTCTGATCCGTGTGTACCACAAAGTGACGTCCAAACAAGTAATGCTTCCATTGTATGGCTAATACAATGGCCATTAATTCTCTCTCATACACCGGTTTAAGCTGCTCCTTAGTTGTTAGTCCATGACTGAAATAAGCAATAGGTTTCCTGTTCTGCATCAATACTGCTCCCAAGCCGAAACCAGATGCATCTGCCTCTACAGTGAAGATCTCATCAAAGTTTGGTAAAGAAAGCACCGGAGCAGTAGACATTGCTTGTTTCATTTTATCAAACGTAGTTTGAGCTTCTGAACTCCATTCAAAGCTGTCTTTCTTCAATAGCTCTGTTAATGGTCTTGCTAATATTCCATAACCCTTGATAAACCTTCTATAGTAACCGGTTAAGCCCAGAAATCCTCTTAACTCCTTTACTGACTTCGGTGTTACCCAGTTGGTCATGGCTTGAGTCTTAGAAGGATCAGTAGCTACACCTTCTTTAGATATAATGTGTCCTAAGTAGTCCACTTTTTGTTGGGCAAACATACATTTCTTTTATTGGCAAACAGATGATTCTCCTTCAAAATTTTCATGACCACTTCCAGATGTTCTACATGTTGTTGCAGACTCTCGTTGTATACCAAAATGTCATCGAAAAATACCAGAATAAATTTCCTCAAGACTGGTCTGAATAACTCATTCATAAGTGCTTGAAATGTTGATGGAGCGTTGGTGAGCCTAAATGGCATAACCAGGAATTCATAGTGTCCATCATGAGTGCGAAAAGCGGTTTTGGGCACATCTTCTTCCTTCATTCGAATTTGATGGTAACCAGCTCTCAGGTCTAGTTTGGAGAAAAGAACAAAACCATTAAGCTCGTCTAGCAATTGATCAATCATAGGTATTGGGAACTTGTCAGGAACTGTAGCTCTGTTTAATGCTCGATAATCCACACAAAAACGCCAACTGTTATCTTTCTTTTTTACTAGGAGGACTGGACTGGAGAATGGACTTTGGCTTGGTTTAATGATGCCTGAGTCTAACATCTCCTTTACCATTTTCTCCATCACTTCTTTTTGTGCGTGTGGGTATCGATATGGACGTACACTCACAGCAGTAGTACCGCTTATAAGGGAGATAGAGTGTTCTCTTCCTCTGATTGGTGGTAGAGAAGTAGGAATCTCAAACACGCAATCATATTTTGTTAACACTGCCTGAATGCTATCATCAAGAGGTGCTACCATTGTTGTATTCACTTGTTGGTTGCACAACTCCATTGCTACTCCTTTGGAATTAACAGCATAACCACCCGTCAAAAATTTCAGAGACATCTTATTAACAAATCAGATCAGATTCTCCTTTCAAGGAAACCATTTTGCCTTGGTGAATAAATGACATCTCATTCTTTTCCCAGTTCACCTTACAATCACCCAAGGTTCTAAGCCATTACACTCCCAATATCACATCGATCTGTCCCAGTTCAAGAACAATGAAGTCAGTAGTAAACTCCAAATTCTGAGCAGAAAATGTTACCTTCTCACAAACTCCTAATCCATTTACTAAGATGCCAGTTCCCAGTTTGACATTTAGGTTTGGATTGTCTTTGCATTTAAGTTTCAGTTTCTTCGCTGCAGCAGGTGAGATAAAATTGTGAGTTGCCCCACTATCCATCATAATAACCACTGCATCTTTTCCAATTGATCCTCTTAATTTGGTAGTTGATGGACCAGATATTCCTCTAAAAAAAGAGAATGAGAGTGCCATGCACTCGCCTACAGGGTCTGTGTATGCTTCTTCATCACATTCATTCAGCACTTCGACTTCATAACCGTTGAACACTGTTAACACTCGCAACTCCTTGTTTGGGCATTTGTGTTCTCTAGACCATGGAGCATCACATTTGAAACATATCCCCTTTTTTTCTCTTTTCATCTAATTCTGCATTTGTGTTGTGTCTTCTCGGCCTTGATTCAAACCTTGTAGTCTGTTTCTCCACGTTAACAACCGGTTCTGTGAACAATGTTTTAGTCTTCCATGTGTTTGTATTGTAGAGAGGATTCCCTTTGTTTTCAGATCCAGTATTCTCCTTATTGGCTAACATAAGCTCCTTATTAACTACTCTCCTCATAATGCTTGACTCCATAGCCCTGGCTTCTGCTACCATTTCATCCAAATTACGAGGTTTTTGCATATGCACCAGCTCTTGCATTTCCTGTGTTAATTGTGTTAACCCGTTTAAGAATATCCCTTCCAGCTTTTGTTCATCAAGACCGCTTACTTGAGAGGATAAATCCTCAAATCGTTGAATGTAATCAGCTAACGTCCCTGTCTGTTTAATATATAATAAACTTTGGCTAGGTCCTCTGATCTTCAGGTTTCCAAATCTCAACATTAAGCTTGACTTAAACTGCACCCAACTTCCAAATTGTCTTGTATTCACCACCCAGTTATACCAAATTAGCGTTTCTCCGCTCAAGCTTACCGATACCAATGCTAACTTATCATCATCGTTATATCCTCCAATTCGAAAGAATCTTTCCACCCGAGCAACCCAACTGTATACTCCCACTCCATCAAAGATTGGCATTTCTACATTCTTGAGCAAATTTTCTCTAAGCCCAGGCCTAATGTTGCTATGGCAAGGTTCCTGGTTAGAAAAACGTACCTGACTGTGAATTTCTTGCGCTTGACGCGGTATCGAATGACTCGAACCACCCACTTCACGAGTTGGTTCAATCCCGGGTAAAGAGTTGAGCACCAGGTCCAATTTCCTGGTCAAATCTTCCATATCCTAATCCCGCGATCTCATCTCCTTGCTCAACGACTCAATCTTGGATCCCATCTGTGAACCCAACGATTTGATTCGTGACTCAAACTTGGTTTCGGACTTGCGCATCTCACTCAACTGATCATAAACATCGGCTAAGGACTCCTCGTGTTGTTCCGCCTCTGATAATTCGCGAACTGGTGATAATCCCATCTCCATCACCATTGTTGCGATCTTCTTCTTGATTCTTCTCGTCTCTGCGTAGCGTTAGATTCAACCCAAGATCACGACGCACCAATTTATAAGAAAAGAACTCTCCTTTATTATCTTCTGAATCAATACAACTTTTTAACAAGAGACTCTAGACGCAGTTAGACATTTCTCTCATTCCCCAGATGACACATGCGTCAATCTGTTTATTTGCAACAAACAAGCATAACAAACTTTTCCTCTTTACAAAGTATATAAAGCATGTAAAAGCTTAACTAATCCTCGCACGTGCTCCTCTCACGCTCCACACGTGCTCCATCTTCTCTATCCTTCCTTCGTATATAGACCCTATAAGGCTTATCAGGTGGCTGCACTTTGTGTGTGTATCAATCCATATTTAAGACCAGACATGAGCATTGTGGTGAAAGCACTTGAACCTCTTTTAACCCCTTCTCCGCATAGGAACTAGGTCCGTCCTATTGATCAAAATATCCAATCCCATCCCATTTCCTTCATTTGTGGGATCTTTATCGGGAAAAAAGCTTTAAAATACCCTATCTATTTTTTTTTAAAAAGTTTAATACATCATAGTTTTAAATTGGAATAAAAATACTTCTTTTAAATATTGTTGGACTAAAAATACCTTATCTTCATAATATAGGTAGATTCATACCCACGATTTAACATCCCAAAAAGACGTGACGGAATAGTGTAACGGTGTTAACTTTGTAGCTATATATTGTCTATTACATAAAATATGGTTAATGTTGGTGTAGTTTGGTGGTAAGGATTTGATTTTATCTCCTACCTCACGAGGGTTCGATGCCCATCAAATGCAGGTTTTCAGTTTTTTTTTTTTTTTGTTCTTTTCTCTAACCAACGAACGGTGGCAGTGATCTCGGCTCGGCGGAGGAGGAGGAGCTTGGCAGTGATCTCGGCTCGGCAGACCATTGGCAGAGGAGGAGGAGCTCTCGCGGTGGGAGGAAACGTAATCACTAATCAGCAACCTCCGATTGAGTATACCAGATCTGTCTCCTAGTCTGATTTGGTTTTTTTTTGGTAATAATGTTTTTGATTTAGTAAAAGCAATGGAGGCTTACCAGCTTCGTTATTTAACTGACTCCTTTCAATGGAGAATCCATTACCTGGGTCGCTGTCTCCTCCGCTGATGCTCTCTCAGTGGTGGAAGATGCACCGCAACGTTGGTTAAAAAAAAATACCAAAAAAAAAACTAAAAATTTTGTAGTTACTGGGTATCGAACCCGCGTAGGGTGGGTCATAAAATTGTAGCATTACCACAAGACCACACCGAATGTATATATCTATTAGAAAACTTGAATAAATTACCTGACTCTGTTATGCTAGTTAATGGATGTTAAATCGTGAGTATGAATCTACTAATATTATAAAGATAAAGTATTTTTAGTCTAATAATATTTAAACGAAGTATTTTTATTCTAATTTAAAAATATGAAGTATTAAACTTCCAAATAAAAATTAGATGAAGTATTTTTAAGTTTTTTCCCACTCTTCATCTCATTAACTCTTTCATTTAAGTCTCACATTTTCAAGACCTGTGTATGTCTCTGAATTATCAGATTTTATGTTTCGTGTAGGAAGAACACTCATTACAAAATTCTAGTACTACATTTTACTGAGATGGTGTGTTCTGCTACATTTCTAAATATTACAGTATAATTATATGTTTCTACTTCTATGTTTGTATCATCCGCAAGAGAAGCATGCTTACCAAGAAATAAATGTTAATCTTTTTCTTTAAAAAAATATATAATGAGCAAAAATTGTATGATGGTTATGTATAAGTATAACAACCAAAAAAAAAAAAGCTTACGGAGATTAAATTTGCGAGAAGAAAAAACACATGAGACCAGACTAATTTACAATTAACAAGTTTTATAAACATCATTAAGTAATATTTTCATGAAATAATATTTATCTAATTTACGAAATGGTATTTAAGAGAATTTGAATCTACAGTTTGCATTATTTATACGTGTTATCTAATAGATTTCGTGTTTTTAAAAAATAATAAATTTCATTTTATTGTGATTAGGAATTTAGGATAGGTTTGGAAAACATAGTGGGCCCATCATTAAATCTAAATATATCATAACTAAATTGAAAAAAAAAAAAAAGCTTGAAGTAAGTCACCCGTCAAGGACATAAAACCATAGCCGTTAGATATAAGATTTACGTGTTTCAACCTTCATCTCCACCGTCGTTTAATTTCTCCATTACTTTCAATTTTTTTCTTGCAAAGAGAGAGAGAGCATTATACAGTATACACAAACACACAGTAGCAGCAAAAAGCTCTGACTCAAACTTCTACGTCTCTCTCTCCCTGCCTAAATCTTCACCTGCTTCATCATTGATTCGCCATCGAAGGCTCTGACGCATTTTATTATCTTCTTCTACTTCTTCACTCTTACTCTTATCGGAAACATTCTTGGGGTTGGAGTTATCGGAAAAAAAAGTTTTCTTCGTATCTTGATCCCCTCTTAAACTAAGATAGATTCACACGTTTTTTTCATCTCCAAGGCCGAGATTCGCATTTCGGCTTCTCATTTCGAGGTATTGTTTCTCCGGATCTGATTACGATCTCTCAGATTTCTCCTTACTGATTTAGGATTTTTTTTGCGTCTGAGTAGCTTCAAATCCCCGATTTGGTGTTCTTAGTTGAGAAATCTCGAGTTTGATTTGTTTTTTTTGGGAAGTTTCAGATTTCGTCTATGGAATCTCAGAATCTTCTGTTGCGTGTCGTGGGATACTTCCCCATATCGTTGTGACTATCGAAGGATACTTGCATCTGGCGGTGATTTTTCTTAGGCTTTTTGCTTTGATAAGTGGAGAGAGGAAGAAGAAGATGGCTAAGATGATAAACAAGTCGCTTGTACTTACCTATATCTACTTACTGATCTACATTATACTCTCTTCTGGAGTTATACTCTACAACAAGGTGATTCTTGCTGAGCCTACTTTACTCTCTTTAACATAGTGTTTATGCAGATCTTCATATAGGATGTGTAGCTGTTGGATTTTGTTTTTGCATGCTACAGGTTGTAACTCTGAAAGTAGAATGTAGAATTGAGGTTTGAATCTAATGTTGTGTGTATATGAAATGAAACCGGAGACCTTTGTGTCTGGCTTGTACTCATTCATAGTCTTTAGTATCCTGACTTTGCTTTCTATTTTATTGTTTTTGGATTTCTTATGCAGTGGGTTCTATCTCCAAAATACTTCAATTTTCCACTTCCTATAACATTGACTATGATCCATATGGGATTCTCTGGATTTGTGGCCTTCCTTCTTATTCGGGTTTTCAAGGTACATACTAAACTCTTAGCGTTTACAGTTACACTTCCATTGGCGAAATTAATATGCTTCGTGTTCATCTTATGAGGAGTTCTCATTTGGCATTTTTTTTACCTTCTTTATGACTCTTCGAATCCTTATAAATAGTTAAGTAGTGAGTTTCTTCTCTTTTTTTTTGATGTAGGTTGTCTCTCCTGTTAAAATGACTTTCGAAATGTAAGCCAGCTTATCACGTTTTTTGGCATATATGTACGTTGTGTCTATCATCTTTCTCCTTTTTAACATATTTTCTTCAACTCCAGATATGTGACCTGTGTGGTACCTATAAGCGCATTCTTTGCATCCAGCCTCTGGTAAGCCTTTGTTCCTTGTACAGTGGAACATATTAGGTTTATAGATGCTCTCTGTCCTAGTAACATTGTCTATTTCAAATTCTGAATTTTCCGTTGCTTGTCATACCTGATGTCTAAATTGTCTCTTGAGTATTCTGTTTACCCTTTTTACAGGTTCGGAAATACTGCATATTTGCACATTTCAGTTGCCTTCATACAGATGCTCAAAGCACTAAGTATGTCAATACACAACTTCTTTTTTGGCTCAAACCCTATATTAGTATATGAATCGTTGATTATGTTGTGAAGCTTTTTAACACGCCAATATGGAATGACAGTGCCGGTAGCAACATTTCTCATGGCCGTTGTCTGTGGCACGGACAAAGCAAGGTGTGACGTGTTCATGAACATGGTGCTAGTCAGTGTTGGAGTTGTAGTATCATCCTATGGCGAAATTAATTTCAATGTAATCGGCACAGTCTACCAGGTCATGGGAATCTTTGCTGAAGCACTTAGACTGGTGCTAACTCAAGTTCTTCTTCAAAAGAAGGGCTTGACATTAAATCCAGTCACCAGCTTATACTATATAGCTCCATGCAGGTACGCAGTAGAAACCTAGCATATGTCAAAGCTTTCTTATTTGAAAATTGGCTTGAGATGAAAACTTTGTTAACTTGATGTGACCTCTTGTTCTTGTTTGTCTTATGTTGTACAGAGTTTCATGTTTGTCAACATCATGTATTATTTCTTGGTAAATGCAAGAATCTATTCTACTGCGCATTAAACTTGCAAATTTTTCCTTCTTTTGTGCAGCTTTGTTTTCCTGTCATTGCCTTGGTATGTACTGGAGAAACCAAATATAGATGTCACGCAGATCCAATTCAACTTCTGGATCTTTTTCTCAAACGCTCTCTGCGCACTTGCCTTAAACTTCTCCATATTCTTAGTAATCGGAAGAACAGGCGCTGTAACCATCCGGGTTGCTGGGGTTCTGAAAGACTGGATTCTCATAGCCCTCTCCACTGTCATATTTCCTGAATCTACAATCACTGGGCTGAACATTACTGGATATGCTATAGGTTTGTTTCTTTCCATCCCAATATCTAATTGGATAAAGCTCTAAATGTTGTGCATTGGTTAAACTATATTCTTCTTATCATGTGTTTGGCACAGCGCTCTGTGGTGTTGTAATGTACAATTACATAAAAATCAAGGATGTAAAAGCAATTCCACCAAGCACGGACAGCCTCCCTGATCGAATCACGAAGGTACATTACATTGTAAATTGAATTTTACATATTCATTCACTAGCTAAGAAAAGTAAGAAGGGATGTTCAATCCAGGTCCCGTTCGGTTTGTCGGTTTACAAACTATAGTCACCAAAGTAAACCCTAATCCTCTGTGGTTCGGTTTGAACAGTTTCAGACAGAGTTAGGTTTTCAATAAAATTTTATTCATCATTTTGAGAGAAAATTAAATTTTAGATGTGCTTATTTTGACCATATTAGGATTTGGTTGTCTTTTGGATCAATGATTTTTGTTTTGGATTCAGACTCAAACATTCGATTTTAAGGAAGTAAAAACCAACCAGTAGAACTAAGAGATAGCGAGAGCATCACCTATATGTATGCATTCATATGGATTTGGTCCAAATAATTGTGCAGGACTGGAAGGAGAAGAATTCGTCAGATGGGGGGAGCCCCAGAGGATTGGAGCTTAACGATGAAGAAGCCCCTCTGATAACGTCGCGATTGTCACATATCGGGCGGACACAGCTTGGAACCCACACTGCCGTCTAAGAATGACCCCTTATATTGTTTCACTTAGCAGGTGAAAGACATTATCTCCTTTGGAACCCAAACATTTTACAAATAGAATTTACCTCGGATTACTTAACAATGTTAGTCTTAAAAAGGAAACGCGAATGGCAGAATTATTTGTAGGGTCTCTCAATGTTATAAATGTGTTCACCAGGTGCATTAGCTCCAGAGACCATCCATTATGATCCAAACAGTTCTGAGTGTTTGTGGCCCTGGATCTGATCTCATTCCTTTTTATATAAATTTTTTCATAAAAGTATACAAAATTGGTGGCTCATGAAAATGTTGAGAAAAAATGAGAAAAAAAGATGGAGAACAAGACATTATGGATCTTATAAAAATATATTGAACTTGCTATATATTATACAACATGGTCATAAATAATAAAAGAATGATCATATATATTCTACAAAACTCTAATCAAAGCTCAGATTCACAAACGCATGCACGAAACCCTTCCCTCTCGGCCCTGCTAAACAGCTATTCTCTGAAGTCTAAGAGCTTTCTTGATTGCGCTGGGGGAGCTAGTCCAGGGATGTCTCTGATGTCTTTGTTGTTTGGGTTCACGATCTGTTTTTTTTATTTAAGCAGAGTTAAAACTTGGAACGATTACGGCTATAATAATAACATAACTTTATTTGGGCCATTATGACAAAAATGGTAGAGTCCAATGGTGATTACCTTCACAACGATTACGGCTATAACACCACAGACAATCAGAAACAGGAACGCCATTATGCATTTATCGGTGGCTACCTAAGTGAGACAGGACATAATTGGGGTTAAAAGGGAACTGTAAATTAGACACCAATTTATCTTTGAGGTGTATGAGAATATGAAAGTCCTATGAGAGTTTATACAAACCTGTCTTCCTATCTCTTTCACTAGCTGCGAAGCTTTCTTGATAGAGAACTGAATTGTGTCTAGGTCGTTCACAACGCGGCCCATTTGATCCGTCTGAAATTTTATAGGTCAGCGTATTTGGGACAGTACGGCGCCACATAAGAATATCAGGAAGAGAGGTGGTGAATGCTTTGTTGTTACCTGTCCCTTTAAAGTGGATACAGTTTGAGTGCCAACTTCGATTGTCTGATGCACAACCTGGAAAGAAACACCGGATGTTACTAGAGATATAGCATTATAGACCGAGTAGTATACACGTCTTACTCAAACTAACCTGTTTAGAGCGTTCAATAGCCTGGTCGGTCTCGTCCATCCTTTTCATTCCAGCATCGACAAGCTCTTGGTTTGACATTGCTATATAAATGATAAAATTAGAATCATAACATAATGGTCCACATTTTTCCACAGGATGGTTCTTCAAGGACAATTATTCTTGGAACACACTTCAATCTAGATATCATGTAAGCCAAAAGATAACAGGAATCCAGTCCCTTATTACCATCTACTAGAAACTTATTGACACATCAAACTACCAAGGTAAAACCATTAAAAGGTGAAAAAGGTAACAGTTATAGTCATGTATTACCCTCCACTACTGAAAAACATCAAATGATGCCAGAGCATTAGCCCATAGTACACGATTAACGATCTTCTTCTATACTCTAATATAAGCAGTTTAAGCTTCGAATATGTCAATTTTTGGAATTTTTTCTGGTTGCAGAAGAAAATCAACAGAATAGATGAACTATTTAGACGGACTCACATGAAGCCATTTGGACATTTTCTTCAGCTGTGGGTTCACTGCTGACTCCAGCTCCCGTATCAAAAAGTTCAATTTTCTTGTTGCCGAGTGTATTCAAGTACCTGAAGCAACACAACAAATGACAAGTATATTAAACACATACTGATTGGTATATGAGAACATCAAATAACAATGCAGCTCCTTGAAAGTGGACGTACTTACGTTTTTCTTAGTGCAACATAAGAGTTAAGTTCCTTAATCTGTCACATAGATCAAAGGAAATATCAACAAGCAGTTTTTGTAAGTACACATATCACTTATTACAAGTAATAAGAAGTAAAACGCACCATAGATTGTTTCTCATCATTCAATTGCTTATTTACTTCAGGAGAGTTTCGAGCTTCACCATCTTTGAGTTCACGATCAAACTCCTTAACCAACCTAAACGTCAAGCACATTCCACCATCATTAGATAACTATAGATTCTTAAAAACACAGAGATTTCAAAAAAGTCCTTGATGGCTTGATCACAAAAAAAAAGAATTGAAAACTCTATTCTACTCATGATTACGCATCTCATCAATCTCAAATATCCCACTAGGAGAAACATATATAAACTTCCAAGACTTGCCTTTTACACTCTCTCATCTTGTCAGCAAGTTCTTCAAGTTGCTTGCTTTGTCTAGTAGAATCCTTAATCTTATCCAACCTTTGAAACCCATTCCTGCAAATATAGATGTTGAATCTCTCGTTTAGAGAAAAATCTCAAAGATTGTAAATTCTCTACTGTTAGAAATATATATATATATATAGAAATTGAAGAGAAAATAGTAAGGGAGAAGAAGGCATACGCGAGTGCTCGGAAATGGTCACGGATTTCTCCGTGAATCTGCTCCAAATGAGGGCTCATCGGAAGGTCAGACGCCATACCTGCCGGAGAATTTCAGATTCCGGCTATTTTTTTAATCAAAAAAACAGAACTTTTTCTCCTCCTTCTCAACTCGACGAGCCCTAAGAGAGCAAAACCCAGAAACCCTTCCCGTAAAAATTCAAAGATTTACCGCGCTCCAAAACAAAATCCAAGGGAAAAGATCGGAGAACGATTACGCGGCAGAGCTCTCGCCGAACGGCAAAAAAAAAAAAAAAAAAAAAAAAAAAAAAAAAAAAAAAGAAAGAGAGAATTGCTGAGTCAGTGTATAATCTTTCTTTTTTTTGCTTATTTGAAAACAAAAAGTATTATTATTGTTTTTTTTTTTTTTTGCGATAATAATTAAAAAAAAAAAAAAAAAATAGGATTTGACAGCGAAGCTCCACCATGTCTGTCTTTTAGATATATAGAGCCGTTTGATGGGAGAAAAAGAAGAAAAAAAAAAAAATGAAAATGCCGTCCACATTGACATTGTGCTACTACACTCTGTCCCCGGCCCTGAGGTGAGGACATACATAATCTCCTAACCAATTAAGAAGGTAATCATCGTTACGATAAAATGTTCACTGACAAGTATTATATCGAATTATTCAAAAGTTTTACGGTTAACTCGGAGACGTTTAAATTTTTTCTTTTATGAACATATAAGGTTGTCTTGTGTTGCATATCATGGAATCATTTTACAAATCATATGAAACAATCCATACTGTAGTAGTAGCAATTCTAATCACACTCTCATTTATTGTTTAAATCACCAAGATGGTCTAAGTATGTTATCTATTACTGGATACGTTACGAGTCTTACGACTATTGTATTAGCGATGATGTGCCCAATTCATTAATGATTCAATAATCTTTCCTACAACTGCACCAACCCAGTGAAAACAGTAAGCTATGTTGGGTCAAGATTGAACAAACATAAACGGAGATCAATTTACAATGTCACATGGATTTATTACATGTTTTATTTAGAGATCAATTAATATTCCTAATATGTTTTTATAAAATTGAATATGATCACAAACACTTTTTTTTTTTTTTGGGTTTACCAAAAATATATTTGTATGATAATTTTGGATGATTATTCTTCTCTGTTAAAGAAATAAAAATTAAGAATATATATATATATATATATACACACTACAAGAAAACATAGCTGTTTCTGACGGCCAAATCAGTCGGATAACGGTCGGAAATAAGCATTTTCAACCATTAACTGACGATAATAAATCTAAAACAACCGGAAATGTTTCAAAAAAAGTAGGCATACGGCGTACAAAAAGTTTAGTTAAGAAAGGAAGAAAAAAGGGTGATACACGAGAAGCTAGATTGATCTCGACTTTACCAGCTCATGAACGGGGCTTTCATCATATTTTTTATATCAAGGGAATTTATTCTTTCAAAGCAAAGTAAAATGTAGAGCAGTCCGCCCCTGAACAAAAGCGAGGGATGGATGTCTGAGCGGTTGAAAGAGTCGGTCTTGAAAACCAAAGTAATCGAGATGGTTTGTTACAAAATATTCAATTAGATTTGAAAGTCACACAATCCATAGGGAAACCCGTTCAATTCACACATGGAAATCCATTGGAAAATCAAAAATACGCATGTCGGATGAAATTGGGTTGATGCCCGAGCAGTTAATGGGGACGGACTGTAAATTCTGAGTTCTTTGAACAAGCTCTCCACATCAATTGTGAATTGGTTCTGGCCGGGGACACCCTGGTATACTGTACTAATATGTGTAGGTCTCCGTAATTCGAAAAACATTCCTCCTAGAGTAGCTGTTAATATGAATAACAGAAACTCTGTTATATGTGAGGATTTGGCTTGACCTTGATTCTGATAGGTATGAGATTGACTGTGGAGTCAGGATCAACCATCACTCTCTTCACAGCCACACGGCTCCTCGTTCAATTATTCGAAGTCATTGGGTCCCTTTCCTCGTTCGTGAATCTCCTCCCTTCTTCCACTCCGTCCCAAATGTTTCCCCGGAGTGGTTCAAGCTACTTTGATTCTCTTATGAGATAGATGGATGAGAGGTAACACTAGGGGGTTCTAAACAATTGGTCTGGAATTTGTTTGGTTAGAAATCAGTCGAATATTTCCGACCAAAACGTTGGTTGGAATTTCATTGGTAAAATCGGTCAGATTTCGGTTTGGAAAATACCGACTAATTTCCAACGGCATAAATCGGTCAAGACTATATTACCGACGGTTATACAACTGTTTACGTTTCCAACCGATTAATGAAAATATTCTGGATATTGTCAAATTAATTTAAAATACAGAAAATGAAAATTAATAGGAAATCAAAAAATGCTAAATTAATTGTTTATTTTTTTCGTGGTGTTGTTGACGTTGTTGAAAGCGGACCCTGAGTCGAATTGATCGTGTCATGTGCAACGTCCATCAATGATGTTCATTAATTGAAAATCAGAAGATACTAAATATATATATATATATATATAAGTTATTGTCAATAAAATCACATTGATAGATTCTTATATTAACTGTTAGTCTCTCTTTTTGGAAATCTTACAACAAAAACACTAGCTAAGTTAAAACACTCAAACTCTAATTTTGAGTTTCATCATCATCTTCATCTTCAGGTGGACGACATTCCGGAAACTTGTTGTGAAGCTTCTAAGTAACATCCTTCAAGTATTGGATTATCTTGGTATTTTTCTCTTTCTCTTTAACTAACTCATAAATCTGGTTGTATGTTTCTTCTAACTTCTTGTAATTATCCAAGCTGAGTAGGAAGGGAGCATTTCACTCGTCATGGTCCGGAAGAGATCCAAATCCAAATCGGTGTCCTTTCTTTTTGGGTATTGCCTGAGAATCAACTATGCATAATGTAAAAAATATGGAAACATCATGTTTAAAATCAAAGAGTTAAGAAGTGTCAAGGATAAAAGTGTTGATCTAAGTTAGTAGAAAGCATGTCAAGAATGAAAATGAAATCCCTGCACCTTACGAACCATATCGTTGATCTCAGAACAAGAGAGCATGGTAGCCTGAACTGATCCATCTGCAAGTGGCTCTTTAGATTGGAGGTCATTCACCTGTTCTTTTAAAGTCTTCACAATCCGCTTAGCGTTCTTGTAGACAATCTTGCCAGTTTTTTTACTTTTATAAACATCCTCAATGAAAGCCAGGATATAAGGCTCCACTCCACCATTTTCAATAGTCTTATATACATGGAAAAAGAACATAATTAATATCCATTGAAATGATAATTCTTAATAAATATAAATAAATTCAAATTTACCATTTCATATTTACGCCTACAGAATTATTTAGCTCCATTGTAGTGCACTACAAAAAAAAAAGGCCTTTTCCATATATATTGTTTAAGAAATTTCTATGTAAAAAAACTTTCAAAATTAGAGACCGGAATCGTTGGCTTCAGTGGTTTCTCCTGTGGGTCGGGCTTGACTGCAATTCCTTCACCATCTGGGTTGCTTCTTCTGTTTTGTGAGTTAGTTGCTGCCAGTCCTGCAACTTTCTCATCACGCCAGAGATGAATATACTTTTTCCATAAATCACCTGACATATGTACATGTTTCTCTTAATTGCATTTCCATGTCTTTCCACTCAGCTAAGTTCTTGGAGAAAGAATAGGCAGCTTGTGTCTCAAACCCCCTCTCAACTGTTTTTGTTATGTTGGGATCCCAGTTAAACTCTTGTTGAACGAAAAAGAAAAAACACATGAAGTAAATAACAAGAGAAAAACATGATGTGAATCAAACATATATTATAGAAGGAATCTTAAAATGGTTACTTAAAACAGACTGTTTATTGACCGAGTTTAAAATCCGTCGGAAATTGGTTGCAAAACAGTCGACCTTTACCAACCAATATATTCGTCGGTAATTTCCGACCGATTTTCAACAATATGAATGTGTCGCTAATTTCCAACTAATTACTAACCATTTTTTATTCTAACGGTTGGAATATGGTCGTTATATAAACCGACAAGTCAGAAACTTAGTCAGAACTGGTAATGTTTTATTGTAGTTATACTTTTTTGGCAAACTTTATTTTTCATGTAATATATATATATATATATATATATATATATTGAATTATCAAATCATCCAACATATTTTTGGACCGAAAAACAATGGTCCTAAATTATCGAGTTTGAGTTTCCAAAAAAAAAACATTTTCAAGAATGTATATATACGAGTCTTTTGAGATTTTGGCTACATACACAAAAATCTAGTTGATATTTACATATAAATCCAGTGATCCTGAACATAAATTTGAATAGGCTGACATTTTTTCTGCTATTAGCTACGTTAAAAGCTCCTGTACTTGTGATGATGAGCCCACTTCTTTCAATAATCTCTCGTACAACTGCATAATGCCACAAGTTATTTTTTGCGTCAAGATTGAATAAAGATAAACACAAAGATTAACTAACGTTACAAGAAGAGTACGTTACCTGTTTATAAAGAGACGAATCACCATGTGATTTTCTTAGTTCAACCACATTCAGGGACGGGCTGATCTCAAAAACCTCAGCAGTTACTGATAAACCGCATTGCCCTTTTCGAGTGCTTTCTTCTTTGATTGCTTTTATCTGAAGCAACATCAGTTCCCCCAACCACTATAATTTACTTACAACTCCTCAAGTAAAGCAAAAGAGTTAAAATTAGAATCTCACCCTTGCGTGTTTCTTCTGTAAAGAAAAACCCATCTCCCTAAAGATCGTTTCAATTTTCTCCAACAAATTTATGGCTAAGCTATTTGACGTGAATCGTGTCTGCCTCTCTGATGCTTTCTGATCATTAGCAAACGTTTATTCAAAGCTTAGGACAATCTTGGAACAGAGTGAACGAGGACATGAATGTTAAAATGTATGGTTACCTCTTTCTCAAAGAAACCTGAGAGGTCGAGAAACGAAGACATTCCAATTAACTGAAACGCGTTGATAACGGTTGGAGAATCAGGGATCTTCTCTTCTTCAGATACCTTCATCATATATATATATAAAAAAAAAGACAAGACTTTGAGTGAGGCCATTGCACTTGATCCAAATTCATAGGAACCAAACATGATGAGATGAAACAGATTCTTACATCTTCTTGGATTGAGTATGCATCGTCATCCTCATCGTAGGTTGAAGGAGTGTATTCATGCCTGAACCAATCATTGGCCTTAATATTTGCAATTGTCATCCTCGTGACTGGATTTGGATCAAGCATTCTCTTGATCATGATTTTGGCACCCGGTGTTATCCATCTAGGTATTGGGGGATCTCCTTTGAAAATCTGAAAAAAGATTAGAGCGTCGAGTGTGTTTGATCAAAACATAAACTACAAATACTAAAAGAAGCAAATAAAGAAAAAAACAGTACCTTCCGGCAAAGAGCTGCGAGGTTTGTATCATCAAAAGGGAGAGATCCGGTAAGAATAACATACAAGATTACTCCACACGACCATATATCTGATGCTGCACCATCATACCCTTCGTTATCTAGAACCTCAGGCGCGACGTAATTAGGACTACCACAAGTAGTATGTAGCAATCCATCTTCCTAACATGTCAAAACCAAAAAAAAGTTCGAACATGTTTTGCTGCTGTGTATATAGGTTTAGGATATTTGGTAAATACCCTAAAATGTTGAGGCAGAGAACTAAGGCCAAAATCAGTTATTTTAATGTGCCCCTTTGCATCAAGAAGAACATTCTCTAGCTGCAAAACGGGAAACTTGATATTAGAACATGTGGTCAATATAGTCAATACTACAGACAAAGTTAATTTGAAGCTTTCATTAGTCAATAAAAGTTGTAAACATAGACCTTGAGATCCCTGTGGTAAACGCCCTTGTTATGACAATAGCTGATTCCATCAATCAACTGCTGAAACATTTTTCTTCCTTCTATTTCTGGAAGCTTTCCTTTAGAGACCTAAGACATCAGAGCATATATTTAAGACTAGAAATTTTGGTATGTAGAAACCAACATTTTGCTAACTAAAAGAAATAGGATTCTTACAATTCTATCAAATAAGTCTCCTCCGGTGACTAATTCTAGGACCATGTAAATCTTGGTTTTGCTTGCCAAGACCTGCAAAAGTATACCATAAAGAATTTGCGTATCAAGGAAACTAAAATCTGTTGAAGGATTATGAAACCCTTGAATTAGGAAGAACAAAAAAGTGAGCTACGTTATGAGGAAAACTTCCACGTCAAGAAAGAACGTGGACCAAGTCGCCGTTGAATCAACAACATCCAAAACCTTATCGGTTGCTTGCGAGAGAAGTAATTTGTAAAATACCCATTGAAGGAAGAATTGATGAATATTTTAGTGGGTTCACGTAATTGAAATGTATAAAACGAGTTTTTACTATATATAATTAATAGTCAAAACTCGATTGGAATTTAATACTAAGATGAGGCAATTGTGATTTGTGATGATGATTGCATTGGCATCGTCATTACCCCCAAATGGTCAATTTTTTGGGACCTATCTCATAATTGATTTGGTCATGGTCTTTAAAACTTTTGTCCACCAATTAATGGACGTCATGAAGAAAAATTACACTAGAAGAAATTAATTTAGTTATATACGTTAAGTAGGGCTAATAAGCAACGTGAAAAGGCAAATTTAATTTGCGTGGTCACGAATTAAAGACTAGTCACACACACACACACACACACAAAAGAAAACAGAAACAAATATCAAAATATTAATTAACAAAAATTGACGGTTAACTTTTTAATATACTTCTACGCAATCTAAACAAAAAAGTTTGAGAAGTTTAATGTTTAGTCGTCATCAAAAATATTCTAATTGTGTAGTCAAATGATAACCCCAAATCTGATACTCAACTTAAGACAATATTAAATAAAAAAAAGAATCTTTGGATAGAATTTGTATTTTCCTTAATTAAGTAGTAAATTATGCAACAATTTACTTAAATTACCTCATGTAACCTCACAATGTTTGGATGCTTTAAAACTTTGAGTGTTCGAATCTCTCTCTTGATCTGTAAAATTTCAATCAAGAATGGATTGAGTTACACGAATCCACCACTAATCAAATTGAGAAATCGAGATAGATGAGGTGATAGAAGAAACCTGAAAGGAGACGTTAAGACGAGTGATACGAGACTTGTCGATGATCTTGACGGCAAATGATTGGCCAGAAACAGTATCCGTTGCGTACTTGACTTTTGCAGAGTTGCCCTCTCCGAGTGTCCTCCCTAGCTCGTATTTACCGACACGCATTCCCGTTGTCACCATCAAATTCAGATTCCGGATATTATACAAACAGAGAATCTAAATCAAATAGATGGATCAAAGGAGACGACTAAGCTATATGGGTCTATGGTTATGTTTATAAGAGCGTTATATTTATATATATACAAAGAGTGAGATTGAGGAGAAGAAGAGAGAAAAAGTGGCGGCTGGATTTGGAGAGAGTAACACGCAACTCTATCCCTTTGTTTCCTCCTTCATCGCCCTTCTTCTCAATTTATTATTCTTTGCATTGATTTTTTTTTTTTTTTACTATATTTCCATAACAATTTCTAGAAACAATTTAAAAGTTATTTAAAATCAATAAATCTAAATATTAGTGTAATTATGACGAGGTGAGTTAAATTCATTTCGTTCGGATAACACGCATGACATTTTTTTTTTAAAAAAAAAACTCGCATAACATTTTAGTATTGTTCAAGAAAGCGGTCTAGACAGCCGCTAGGCGTTCAGCAGATGCCTAAATAACCGTCTAAACCGTTTAAAATTACATATGTAGTTATAAACATTTATAAGTTGTTAATATAAATTAAATAAATGTATTTTCTTACTTTTGTTTATAATTTATAATTTTTTTATTTTTATAATATATATTTTGATATAATTATATATATATATATAATATTTTATGTTGTAAACGCCTAAACCGCTTAAAAATCGTTTAGATTCCGGCTAGGCGCTAGGCGTTGGGTCACCGTCCAGATACCGCCAAACGCTTTCTTGAACACTGCATTTTGGGTTAAGTTTTGTTCCCACTTCCCGGTCGTAGATATGTACAAAGTCATAAATCATTATCAAAACTTGAAAACATGAAAGATTACACCTGGATTCTCACATGAAAGATTACATTACATCAATACCATGCGTCACTCATGCTTACGTTACGACGAGCCTTGTTGTAGTTTTGTTGCAATGCAAATTTTGTCGGTAATTGGGTCGACAGTATCCATATATCGGCCCATTAGTCAATTAGGGTGACTTCTTTGTGTTATGAATAACTAGATACTTGCAGTTGTTTTTATTTCTTTGTAAATTGTAATTTTCCAGACGCAATAACACTTTTAGAATCTTTAACTCAAGAAAAGTGATCCGAGATAACAACTATAATTGTTTGTGTAAATGATGTAATGTTTCCAGGCATCAGATTTTACACGTTTCTCGAATTTAGCATAATAGTACTAGAAAAGTTTGGTGTCTCTGTCCTCTTGTGTTCGTACCAAAGTGCATGAATGTATTTTGTACTTTGTTTGACATTGCTTTATCTCAATCTGTGTGTAAGCGGTAGTGTACTTTTAATATATAGTGTCAAATTTTTGAGTATTGTACTTCTCCATTTGGCTGCCTCAACTAGTTAAGACTTGAGAGCTCCTGCTTGTTGTTGCTGGTGCAGAATCAGATGGTGGTTCTTTAGTAACGGTGGTGACATAATCAACTCATGAATTCATCAAGATGATGAACCTTCGTATCAAAGAAACATGGCATGAACACCTCTGTTTCCTCTCATCTCCTGGTTTAGACATTAGGCCCAAAAGATGTGTGATTGCTTTGCCACTTTTGTTATACAAGTTTGGTTTGCGTAGATTCATTGTTAACGGATGCTTGTAAAAAAATTCATGTTTGCTCATATGCAAGGCTCAAAAACCTTTGAGATCAACACCGATGTGAACGTGACAGACTTTGTTTTCTTCTTCTCCGTTGCATTTGTGGCTGCTTTTGCAAAAACTCTTATGTACCTAACTTTCTTATTAGGAATCTTGAACCATTATTAAGTGTATAAATGATTAATTTCAGTTGTGTTCTTAAACCTAAACACACAAGAACAAAAAGCATGCATTGGAGATATAAAGGATCAATTCAAGTCTTCAAGAACATGACGCTATCACTCTGATCGATAAACATCAAACTAAAACATCCAGCTAAATATTTAACCCCATTAATAGACAGTCCTCGTCTAAAAGGAAGGTGAGGACAAAAGTCCACTCGAGGCAGAGCCACCTTTTCCCACAAACCTCCAGCCTGGAGGTTTGTGGTCAAAGACCCAATGTTCTGATAATGAACGGATATCCGATCTTAGAGTTCACAAAGGTATCATCCCAACTGAGTAGAGTACTTCGTACTCGTCGTTAACAGGGTCATGTCAAGAATAGTAACACATAGATGTTCGGGAAGCCGAGGTTTTGAATTTTATGGCGGGTAAGGTCACAAGTTGTCTAGTGGATAAACGACACCGTTAGACTTTCTGAGGTACATTATTTGAACTTTTCTGGATTGGGAAAACACCTGGTTGTAAGTATGCATTAGCTGTGGAGATGATGCATAACGTGTACATGTCTTGAGTCATAGTCTTCTCAGGTGTAAAATGTAAAACTCCTTTTTGGGTCTTGCTGGGAATTTAGACTGCTTGTTGTGGATGTTGAAATTCTAAATCTGACAAGATAAGATCTTTGTAACTTAACTCTCCAACATTTTCATGGAAGTACGGTAACTTCAAATCAAGATCAAAAGACCTCACAATGATTTTTTTTTCATACAAAAAAATAAAAGATTGTCAAGTTCGTGTTCCCAAAGAATGATTCATATACATTGACGACCTGTTGTGCATCCTCCTTCACCATATCTAAGAGAGAAACCAAAATGACCATATTGGTACACTCATTGAAGTGAAAAAGAAAATGAAATACAAAACAAACAACCAATGAAACTTACCAATCTTCATCCAAATGCTACTATCATCCGCCCCCTTCTGGTTATTGGTCCATGAAATACATTGTTGAAATGTTAGTGTCATTGCTGGTCCTCGGTCTTGAGAGAGACCATTTCACTTCGCTGTTGTTGTTGCTGATGTAAAATCAGATGGTTTTTAGGTCTTAAATTGCTAGGAAGCCATCGATATAGCCGCTCCGGCAAAAATCTAGCAGACCAAATGTGTAAGGAAAATCAAGCTTCAATGATTCTTGGGAATATAGCAAACGAAAGAGAATGGTGATGACTTACAGTTCTAGTCTTTCATGGATTGCTCGACGCACTGAGCTGTTGAAACCATAGGCTATTGAATTGAACAAGCCCTGAAAATACAGTATTCAGAACAGCGACTTGGGATGAGCAAAAGATGATCAATAAAGAATTTTATGATTGCTTTGTTTGAGGGTTTTGCTACCATTAGTGCAGCTGTCCCAACGTCAAGAACTGAAAGCCAGAAGATCTTATGGCCTGGCTCGATAAAATCATGAATACGGTTAATGGTGCCGAATGCCCATGATCCTATTAAAATGAGTGGATAGTATCCCCATCGGTTCAACACCTGTGGTTTCAGGAAACAAGCAGTGAGGTACAAACGATGACACAAATCGACTCACATGATACCAAACTAGCATTGGCAGTATAAGAAAGACAGACCTTTAACTCTGCTCTATTATCAAATTGATCGACTCGGTCTGACATTCCGACTGCCATCTGAAATTAATATCAGCATATAAGTACTCAGCAAAGTGTATCAACAATGTTATATGACTACTTTCAGAAAGAGAATGTTGAAAGAGGATAACATACACGTCTAGCATTTCTGAGCATCCGTATCACTTGGAAGTATGTAAACCCATTGTAGAGAATGGCTCCCCAAAGAGGAGCGTAAAATGTTAAGAAATGAACAGCCTGCAAGTCGAAAAATGAGATGAGTTCCAGTATGAAGAAGCGATAAGAACTAGTTGCACAAAAAATGTTCTAATGCCTTTGTCAGAAACAAGTAACCAATCACATGATAGCATAGAACTCGGGAATTGAAATCTTTGTGCTCAAACTAGCATTCTGTCATACCTTTCCTTTAAGTCCAGTTTGTGTCCAGCACCACGGCCCCAAATGGGAATGGTTATTACCAAAAGAACGTATGACAGTCACTACCAAGGAAGTTCCTAAAAAAAGTAGATCAAATCAAAGATTTACGTTACTAAATAGCAATGCAGAGATACACATCCAAACCTTAAACCCAAGAATGGATGTTCAAACAAATGAGAACAGAAACACGAAGAGATTTCCCGAATCATTGATATATAATAGAGCATTATATTTTGCATACCCCAAACATACAAATGAAACATAGCTTCCAAATCCTCCACATCAGTTTTATGCTTGACCACAGTCCGATGAAGAGTGAAAGCAATTGTGGTTGTCCACAAGAACGATGCTACACAGAAGAAATGAGTGGTGTAGCCTTGTGCATAACAAATGAACCCCTTTGAGGGATCCCTACATGATCAAAGAGGTAACAATCATCTTATGAAAAAAAAAACTCAAGAAGAGAGAGTCACCACAACTAAAGGTAGATAAACATACCCAACGATTAGGAAGAAACTGCAGAGCATATCCTGCAACAATCAAAAACATTGCTAGTAATCAGCAATAGAGCTTAAAATCCTCACATGGACCTTAGTTAGCTATGCAACAAGTCATAATACGAAGAATCGTAGAAGAAAGAAGCAAAACAGTACATAATCCTAGATCTAGCATGATCTAATTTTGCTGGAACTTGAACTAAATCAGCTTCAGGTACTACTACATCAAAAGACAAGAACGAAGAAACTTACAGAGAGAGCAAGGTAGAAGACGAGCTTGAAAGAGAACTTTCGAAGTTCTTTGAAGAGACAATAGCAGAGAACGACGAAGGCTGAGCCGACGAACGAGAGACTGGAAGCGCCGGTGTTAATCGCCGTAATAATGCTGCGATCTCCGGCTGTTAAGCCTCCGCCGGCTGTGAGCACCGCCGACATTGTTATATGTAGTTCCGAAACCGATCTGAGGGATTTGATTGACGTTTTCCGCGTTTAGTGTTCGTCGTTTCCGTCGCGTGGTATCTTCCCCGACGGACGTTGCGTGGTGGGCTAACCTCTCACCCGGGTCGGCTCGGTCGGGTCAAGTTATGTCCACTGAACCCGTCATACCCTCTTCTTTAGGCCCATTACTCAATATCCAAAACGAATTTTGTTTAAATGGCAACAAACTTACGAGAACAAAATAGAAAATAGAGTTTTTTTTTCTTCAAATCACACCAAAATCAGTTTTTACACGGACTTTATTAATTACATAATTTCATTAGTACCGTAATTACGAATTTTCTTCGTAGATAAAAATCTTGTATGATGGCTTGCCTAAGTACACATGTAAAGTTCAATTTCCTCCGTTGACTTAATTACTAACAATGGATCGACATTTATATTCGTTCAACTATAAAAAAAAAAAGATATAACTAAGCATTGGTAAATTATATAAAATAAGCATATATATACTAAATCATTTGATATTGGCATAAATTAATAACGTTGGAAATGTTTACTTCAACTGAGAGGTATACAGAAAAATACTCTTCCTCTTGGAATATGACCCGTCATCTAATCTAATTTTTCTAATTTGGATAATTTATAAAACATGTCATTATCCTTTCGGTTTTGCATACAAAAAGGGTACACCTGATTTTGTCTGTATTAAACTATTGTTTCATTCGTACTCCATTCATGAAATAGACGTCTACATGACTTACATATACATACTTTTTTTCTTCTTCATATTTTCTTGTGGTTTTAATTCTTAAACTATATTTCTCTTCCGGTATCTCCAAGTTTTTAACCCTTACAAGACATCTCACGTACCATTGAGCTTATATAATTTATATATACGAAACCTATTCATATTCATTCGTCCAGAGATATAAATTAAGCGCTCACATATATTATATAGACACATGCATATGATGTCATCGTAACCATATATATTTATAAGATCAGCTGCATGTAATCATTGATCATCATCGTCACTAATGAGGATGTAAACAGGCTTTTATTTTTTTGGGGGAAGACGACCATCACCAGTATTCTTCTCCTTCTTCGAGAGTTCCATCTCTAAGGTACTATATATATTTCTCTTTAAGTTCTTAAGCGATGTTTATCCTCTCTCTGTCTCTCCATTTGAAAATTAACAAGAACAAACACCAATTTGATTTTATCCAGGTTATTGTATTTGTTTTGATATATATGGGTATTAATTAGTTTCTGTTATAAATACAAACTCTCTTTCGTTTCAAACCACAAATATCATCCCGCCACCAAACTTGAACACAAAGTTTATGTTGTAGTTTGGATTATCATATTGTGTTTCATTTCTTTTCCTTAACCACTAAATCATGCCACAAATACCGAAGTTCTTTCACAACACACTCAATTGCATCCAAACGATCCTTCGTGACATGGTATTTACTTATATATTGTACTTTGATAAAAAACCAAGTTGTATATCGATGTAATCTAAAGAAAGATAATTAATATACACAATATTTTGCTACGTTTAGGAATTCACGTTTCTTTCTTTTGTTTGTTTTACAGTATGTTCATGGTTCGATGCTATATTACCAATTATCTCTCAATAAAACACGTTTCCTTTTTTTAAGATACGGTAAAATATTAATAAAAATCTCAAGACATCACACTTGATTAATAAACACAACAGTTATTTTTTGGTAACCATTCACTCATTTTAAAGTTGAACTCTATGATTGGTATAATTCAAACCGAAAAGAATAAGGTTTTTGTTGGTTTCTAGTCCCGAAAAACAAAATTTACATAGTAAACATCAACAAATCGTTTTCTACATTTACGAGATAAACAATATGCCTTGACATATTGAAGAACATAATTATATTTACAAAACTGGCTTGACAAATAAGCTCACATATTTAGTTATTTACATTTCAATTTGATAGTATATATAATCGTTGATCATATGTAGAGTTATGATTTTCTCATTTTCATCATACATAATGATTTTCCTATCGAATCAAGGCCTTGTTCGTTTATTCATTTGGACGGACCATCTGAATGAACTATTCGTTTTTGTCAAAAAAAGAGCATCATCCAGAATCATTCACATGGATCATCTGAATGAATTTTAAAATTTTAGGCAAAATTTTAAAACTCATTTGGATAATTCTAATTGGACCATTTGGATGAAGATGATTCATTCAAAAATAACATTGAATAACAAAGAAATTCTTATAAACCATCCAAATGAACTATTTTTTTATCTTGTTTGTTTGATCATTTGACATTGAGATAGACCATTAAGATGTATTATTTAAATCGATCATTTAGATGTAAATGCTAATTGATGAGACGAATAGGGCCTAAGGCTTTTTTCCTTTGCGGTAAAAGAATCCAATAAAAATGCAGATAGTTGGGAGTAGATTTACCTAGCAAGGCACAAACTTCATAGCCCAATAATTGCCTTACGGACCATACAATATCTATATCATTATACCAAATTATGATCAAAACTCTCCAAAAATCTTCAAGTAAGTCAATAACTTAACTTGTAAACCAATGGTCACTAACAGCTTTGAGTTTGAGTATGATTAGGACATACTCCTCACTCCTCAATCTTTCCTTTTGTCTTAAACATGTTTTCAAGCTTTTTATTATTTTATATGAAACCCCCTGCACTAAAAACACTACACACATACGGCAATACGCTATTCCTCTTTTTACGTGGTTTTTATTATTTAATACCAATTATTAAAAACCATACAACTTTTATTCCAAACATTATGGTCCCATTATAAATGTCAAATGCTCTTTGTTCCATTTACATCTCAACTCAACATGAGACAAATCATTAGTGGGTCCTTTGTTTAACTGATTCTTTAATCATTTTTCATTGTTTTTAAACTATAATTATACACTACTCAACGATCTTGAAATGCTATAAAAATTGGAGTATTAACGTATTTAGTTTTAAGGTAAATCATTACAAATTTTAAAACATATAGCCATAGCCCATAACTTTGTTTGGTTGCATCAATCGCACGCGTACACCTATAAGCTATCTAATATCCCGATACATGCACGACACTCTCTACCTTTTTTTTGTTTGTGAGTTAGGTTTCTGATGGCGCGTGGGAAGACGCGTCGTCATCTGAGAGAGAAAAAAACAAAAAAACAAAATTGGCCCACCACTAAATTCTTTTGTCTTATTCTCAAAGTCGTCAAAGCATCTGGTGGGCCTTATAAAGCCCACTGTTTCCTCCAAACGGATCATTCCTTCATTAGTTTTGCTTGATTAGTAATTTAATTAACTAAAATACTTTTAAAGATTAGTCGCATCGCATAAGGTTATTGAACTAATTAATAATGATTGGTGTGTGTGATTAATAGTTGTTGTTTTCTTGTGCGACAGCTTCGAGAAGTCGTCTCTTTGTTTTTCCCAAGTCAAACTCAAAGCTGCTGAGTAAGACGTTTAACCACGAGTGAGTTACTCTTCTCGCCGGCGACCGTCGTATACGGCGGAGATTTTGTTAGATATGTCACGCATTTCCGCCGCTTCCACCACTCCTTCTCGCGTGAGAGCTGCGAATTCGCACTACTCAGTGATCTCTAAACCCAAGGCACAAGACGATAACGGTCTCGCCGGAGTTAAACAGAAATCGTCCAATCACGATCCGGCGAAGAAAAACCGGCGATCGATTCTTCTTAAGAAATCGAAATCCGGAGAAGAGGAGACGACGGCGGTTTTGGCCCCTCAGAGAGCTCGGTCTGTGAATCGTCCGGCGGTTGTAGAGCAATTCGGTTGTCCGAGGCGGCCGATTTATAGGAAGAGTGAAGAGACGGTGATTGCTACGGCTGCGGCGGCGGAGGATGAGAAGAGGAAGAGAATGGAGGAATTGGAGGAGAAGCTGGTAGTGAACGAGTCGTTGATTAAGGATTTGCAGTTGCAGGTTTTGAATTTGAAAACGGAGTTAGATGAAGCTCTTAATTCAAATGTAGAGCTTGAATTGAAGAACAAGAAGCTTTCTCAGGATCTTGCTTCAGCCGAAGCTAAGCTCTCATTTAACGATAAGGTAAACATTTCATTCATACTTCAATTGAAGAATCTCACCTTTGCATTGACTTGGTGAGACTACGGAATCAGAATTGCATTTGGTTGTTTCCATGATTAGGCTTATGGTAAGGTTCTAATATCTCAAGTGTTTTGGGTTGATTCAGCCAGCTAAAGAACATCAGAACAGCAGATTCAAAGATATACAGAGGTTAATAGCTAGCAAATTAGAGCAATCCAAAGTTAAAAAAGAGGTAGCAGTAGAGTCATCAAGCTCCATTAAAACAAGATCATCACCTTCACTTTCAAGATTACCACCAACACCGCCATTGCCAAAGTTTTTGGTGTCTTCAGCTAGCAATTCAGGTAAAAGAGATGAAAATTCTTCACCCGTTGCACCACCAACACCACCGCCTCCTCCGCCACCACCACCTCCTAGGCCTCTTGCTAAAGGAGCTCGTGCTCAGAAGTCTCCTCCAGTTTCACAGCTATTTCAGTTGTTGAAGAAGCCAGATAATAGTAGAGACCTTTCGCCGTCTGTTAATGGAAATAAGTCTCAAGTTAACAGTGCTCACAACAGTATAGTTGGAGAAATTCAAAACCGTTCCGCGCACCTTATCGCTGTAAGCAATCAAATCTCCTTTTCTGGACTATGTTTATGCTAACCTTAGCCTTGGCCAGTCTTATCTAAGACTGATGACCTTCAATTTATTCCACAGATAAAAGCTGATATAGAGACAAAGGGGGATTTTATCAATGATCTTATCCAGAATGTTCTGACCACTTGTTTTTCGGATATGGAAGATGTCATGAAATTTGTGGATTGGCTTGATAAAGAACTAGCAACTCTGGTGACGCCTAATTCCTCTTTTAACCTTTTTTACAGAAGTGACTATATGTTTTTCATTATAAAGTAGACCATGTTTTTGGTGTACTGAGACCATAGTGTATTACTTAATCATCTCCAAACTCTATATAGTTTTGATGAGTTTTGCATCATTAGATATCTTACATTACATGTGCATTCCTCTTTTCCTATTGCCTTACAGGCTGACGAGCGAGCTGTGCTTAAGCATTTCAAGTGGCCTGAAAAGAAAGCCGATTCCCTGCAAGAGGCTGCAGTTGAATACCGCGAGCTAAAGAAACTGGAAAAAGAACTTTCTTCCTACTCTGATGATCCGAGCCTTCATTACGGTGTTGCCCTGAAGAAAATGGCCAACTTACTAGACAAGTAAAAGAAGTCCCTACTTTTGATACCCACTCATTAGAAGAACATTTTAGTTTCTTCAAAATGTAAAATTTCGGTTATATATGATAAGGTCGGAGCAGAGGATAAGGAGGCTAGTCAGACTACGTGGCTCATCCATGCGTTCTTACCAGGACTTTAAGATCCCAGTCGAGTGGATGCTTGACTCAGGAATGATAAGCAAGGTATTGTTTTCTGTCGATGAGCTTTGGTTTGTCTCTAAGTAAATACTCTGTTTGGTCCTCTTGTAACATTGTTCTAGTTCTGTTAATAGATCAAAAAAGCATCGATCAAGCTTGCTAAAACCTACATGAATAGAGTAGCAAACGAGCTACAATCAGCTCGTAACTTGGATAGAGAGTCTACTCAAGAAGCATTGCTTCTTCAAGGCGTCCGATTTGCTTACAGAACGCACCAGGTAAATCTTAAACTTCAAATTTAAAGGCATTAGCTCGAACACGTTGCATTGATACTTGATATTTTGATCTTAAAAATGTTTATTCAGTTTGCGGGAGGGCTTGATCCAGAGACATTGTGTGCATTAGAAGAGATAAAGCAACGTGTTCCGAGTCATCTTCGGCTGGCTCGGGGGAATATGGCCGGAGCTCCGTCGCAGGAAAAGTAATCAGAGGAATGTGAGGCATATGTATGGCCTTTGGTTTTTGGCTATAAAATTCGTTATTTACGTTAATAGTGTTTGTGGAGTGAGTGAGAGAGTAAATGTTATGTATACCACGATACTAATAATGTTAAAATGTATGTAAATGTGCCTCCAGGCTCCAGTGAATTTTGAGCTAATACAGAAATTCATAAACATTTTAAAATTTGGACTTAGTGTCAAAAGCTATGTAGAGGCCCAAATTTAGAGATCCGATGGCTGTTTTGGTGTTGTTATCATACGGCTGAGATGTCGTTTGATGAGATATCACACAAAGTGAGAGGTAGCGTAGCGTGATGTTCCACCCCTGGAAAAAATGCCATAAAAACCCCAAGTTTTCAAAATTGGGACAAAATAATCTCCAACTTTGGAGATGTCATTTTAATCCCCAATTTTGGGTTGACTTATCCAAAAAATAGGAAATTTTTTTTGACCTCGCTGTTTTAGGCACGCGGTTAAATCTCCGTTAGAAACTAATAGACGGGGTTAACAAACCGTTAACGGCTACCGTTTAGCCAAAACGACAACGACTTATAAACGAGATGCAAGATGAAGAAAATAAGAATCCCCAAATCGATTTATAGGTTTTATTTTTCAAACTCCCAAATCGATTCTCAATCTCTCTCTTTTCTGATGAGTTCGAGTTCTATCACATCCGGTGGCGTAGGTGAGCGTGGTGTGTCGTCCAAGTGTGCATGTGACTTAGATGTGAAGACATTTACATCTAAAACTCAAGAGAACCCGGGACGACCATTCTTTCGTTGTGTAAGCAAACGAGATGTCAATACGTGGACAAGCAAAAGGGATGTAAGTATATGTCAATTTGTGCAGTTTAAATTCGGCTTCATAATCATGGTAAGCTAACTATATTTCATTTAATTGTACATTAGAATCATTTGTTCAAGTGGGTGGAGGATGCCGTGTTTGAAGAAGTAGAAGATGCCTTACCAAGACTATCCATAATTGCAAATAAGATTAGCAAAATCAAAGCAGAGGTCAATGAGATAGATGCTATGGTGAAAGAATTGAAAGAAGAAGACATGGCCAACAAAAAAGAACTACGCAAGTTTATGATGTGTTTCAAAGTTGGTTTTGTTTGGCTTTGTGTTATGACCATTTTGTGTAGTTTTGTATTGTTCAGGCAAGAAAATCAGAACACCTTTATGTTAGGTTATTAAAAAGAGCTTAATGTATTTCTTGTTTGATCATAAACTTGTTTGATCATAAACTTGTTTGATCATAAACTTGTTTGATCTCAAAAGTAATGGATATCTCTTGTTTGAATTATGTCTCAATCATGATAGAACATGTTTTGATACAAACAAAAGGACAAAGAGCAATCCAAACACAAAAAAAAAACATAATCCAAACGAAACCTGACCCTGAAGTTTAGCGTGAACATTTGAACCATGGTGCCCAGCCTCCTCGCTGTGAACTTCCCTGTGATCCGCCCATATGAGTTCTTGATCTGACTGAGGTCGTTGGATGAGATCTCCCTTGTGATGGTTGAGCTGGTTGTGAAGGCTGAGCTGGTGGTCCTTGTGATGGTTGAGATGGTTGTGATGACTGATTAGATCGGAAGACAGTTGTTCCAGGTATTGTCTCAATCTCAAAGGCAGTCTCCGGATTAGATTGGAAGATCTCAGCTTGATAATCCCATATTCGAGCAAAATGTTCTTCATGAGTCGCTTTTTTTTCTTTCATAACTATTGTCTTCGCCTTGGAGCATTGGTCTTCTGTGACTTCGAAGTTGTACTCTCTCTTGATCTCTGGAACCATCTGTTGCTTGGTAATTTTCGGATCTTTTCTCAACCTCTCCCTAAACAACCAAGCAATTGTCCCTCGCTTCAACATCTTCGGAAATCCGGATCTCACACATGCATGCTCACCATCGTATATCTTCACTTGCATCTTGTGTTTCTTCTTAGAATAAGAACAATAGCATTTCCATGGACACTTAACATCAGTCGACGAGCACTTAGCACCAACTTTCATACTTTGTGACCTGTACAACTTAATATCTTATCTAGTCTTTAGTGAATACCCTAGCACAACAATCTTGAACTCATCTCGACCATTGAACTCATCATTTAGGGTTAGGGATTATGATTTCGATTCGAGAATTGGATTCAATTTGGGAATTTTCTTGTTTATAAGTCGTCGTCGTTTTGGCTAAACGGTAGTTGTTAACGGTTTATTAACCCCGTCGATTAGCTTTTAACGAAGATTTAACCGCGTGCCTAAAATGGCGAGGTCAAAGAAAGTTTCCTATTTTTTGGATAAGTCAACCCAAAGTTGGAGATTAAAATGACATCTCTAAAGTTGGAGATTATTTTGTGCCAATTTTGAAATTTAGAGATTTTTATGACATTTTTCCCCTGTTTTATTGGTTAGCTTCCCCCAACAATTCCTACCTAACTCCACAATTAAGTTATTTAATTAAGGATTTTTAGATTAGCTAGATAATGGAGTAAAAAACTAAAGGGCATGTGATTTTTAGATTGGCTAGATATTGTTGTTTATCTTATTTTCTTATGCAACATGCATTGCGCATGATTTGATACTATTTTCTTCAAATTATCTCAAATATTAAACACATAAATTTAAATATTATGATAACTAAAAGAAAAATAGTCGAATATTTATGAAGCCAAATCCTTATGTTAAAAAATATTCGTACTTTATCAACAAAATATTCGTATCAAGTTGCCCAAAATATTTTATCAAAAAATATTCCAAAATACAAAAAGCTAATGATAATATGTTAGTGTACATTGTACAAGTGGCATATTCGAGTTTTATTTAATACAAAACACATCTAATCTCTCGCACCTTTATTACATACGTGTCAAACAATTATAAAGATCTCCACGTGGCGATCCGACATGTGAACCTACCTTAATTTCAGACCGTTGTTCTACAACAACAGTTAAAATCAACGGCTGAGATTAATGAAAAGGCGCGTGTCAGGAGCGCGGGAAAGTGTGGAATTCGTGAGACACAGATGGAGAGCCTGAGTGCAACTCACGACACCTTGAAACCACCCAAAACACGCCACGTTACCTCTCACTGTTTAAACAATTCTCTCCTGTAAAAAAGAACTGGCAAAAACTGCCTCAACAAGGAACTCAGCCTTTCAGTTTCTGGATTTGTTATGTTTTTTCTCTTCTTTTAAGGCTCAAAGTTCATCATCATCATCATCATCATCATCATCAAGTTTCCCCCATTGATTGATTCTTCTACCTTTTAATTCCGACGCAATCGTCTGGATCTTGTTGAGATCAGAGATGGAAGTTTCCGGCCTCGTTCTCCGACAAGTTCCGTGTGTTTCAGGTTCCGTTGCCGATGGTCGTTACTCCGGTCTCCGGTTAGTATCTGGTATTTCCGGTAATACGAGAACGGTGTCGTTTAGAACCAGGAAGCTTCGTGGGGTTGTTTGTAACAACGAGTTTGCGGAGAAAGGGCATGTGAATTACTATATAGAGCCAACGAGATGCGGCGAGGCGAAGGAGAAGGAGATGATTAAGGTTATGGAGAAGGAGAAGAAGGCGTTGAAGAAGAAGGCGAAGATTCTTAAAAGCCTTTCTAAGAACTTGGATATGTTCTCTAGTATAGGGTTTGGTCTTGATCCTGAGGCTGGTTTGGTTGGTGAGATTCAAACCAAGACAATCTCGGTAAGATTTTTTTTATAGTTCTTGATTTGACTTTTGTTTCTTTCATGGTGATTGATCGAAGTGATGTGTTAGATTGGATCTTGATTGGTTTTATGATTTATGCAGGAAGCAACAGAGATATTGGTTAAGCAGCTTGAGCAGTTGAAAGCAGAGGAGAAGCTATTGAAGAAACAGAGGAAGGAAGAAAAGGCTAAAGCCAAAGCTTTGAAGAAGATGACTGAAATGGACTCTGAATCATCTTCCTCCTCTGAATCAAGTGACAGTGATTGTGACAAAGGCAAAGTTGTTGACATGAGCTCTTTCAGAAACAAGGCTAAACCGATTCTTGAGCCGTTGCAACCAGAAGCCACACTAACAACCCTTCCGAAAATTCTAGAAGATGCACAATCTTTCAAGGACACCAGTGAAGCACTGCAGATTGCTCTGCAAACATCCACAGTCTTTCCTTCAATGGCCAATCCTGGACAGACATTGAAGAAGGTAGATGCTGTTTCAGTAGTTGGATTGCCATTGAAGAGAGTGGAAGTGTGTATGGGAGGCAAGTGTAAGAAAATGGGAGGAGCTGTGTTGTTGGATGAGTTTCAAAAGGCTATGACGGGTTTTGAAGGTTCCGCTGTGGCTTGCAAGTGCATGGGGAAGTGTCGTGATGGTCCAAATGTTAGAGTCGTGAATGAGACTGTTGCTGTGATGACTGATTCAGTTATGACACCGTCCAAGACCGTTTGTGTAGGAGTTGGATTGCAGGATGTGGAAACTATTGTGACAAGTTTCTTTGATGAAGAATGTAGCAGAGAGAACTCGGTTGTCTCATTTTGAAAGTGTTTAATATCACTTTAGTTATATATATAGAGTGTGGTGCTTTCTCATTGTACATATCTATCTTCTGAATATAGAGTGTGGTGCTTTCTCATTGTACATATCTTATCTTCTGAATAAATCTGTTGCGATAAGACCTGTAAAGAAAGATCAACTTAAGCAAAACTCCTCTGGAAGATACAAGCCCTAACGAACCATTCATTATCTTGAAAATATACTGTTAAAGATCATTTGTTTGCGCTAAAAATATTACAAATGATCATTTTAACCAAAAGGGCATGTGTGTTTATGCAAGCAACAAAAACACTGCTGCGATCTTTGCAGGTTTTTAGTTTTGAAGTCTAGGAACTTTGGGCCTGGGTTGATGTTCCTCGGTTTCGTCATCTAATCTTTTGCAGCGCTTCAAGAACGGCTCTAGAGTTTGCTGCTTTGTAGGGCTGTTTCTTGGTTTTGTTGGACTGTTCATCGTATGACTAGATGATACCTCCAAAGCATTCTCTTCTCCATCAAGCATCTGTGTTATATATTGTTCAGAAGTTTAAATCTCCAACAGATTTAACAGACGATCAAAATGTAAGACAATTTATCGTGACAATCAAACATCTATTTTTCATGAATCACACTGAACACATTCCAGTAGTTGAGACTTTAATAGGATTCAAAGATAAGAGATTTGTACATGACACAAAGAGATTTTCTCTAAAGGTGGCTTGACATAGAAAAAGAGAATACCTGTCCTAGATTATCCAGCTTGTTTTGGACAGTATCCCTACACAAAATATGACCAAGATTATGAAAATTGATCAAGGGAGAACTGACTTTAGAGAATTCATTGAACTTTCAAAGGTAAATGTGAATGAGAAAGAACCAGATGATGTCGTCAACAGTATCATTTGCTAGAAGGTAGTATATGTTAACTGAAGAGACCTGTAGATATGAATCAAAAGTCACAGAAAGGGTTTAAAAACGACACTGCAAATTAATTAGTGATTGTGATTTGTGACTCCAGTAAACTATTGTTTATGACTCACCTGACCAATCCTATGTACACGATCTTCTGCCTGAGTCAGGTCACCCGGAGTCCATGACAACTCGGTAAAGATAACAGTGCTTGCAGCTGTTAAAGTTATCCCAACACCAGCAGCTCGTATTGACAGCTGCAAATCCATGTAAACAAAAAAAAGAAATCAAGGACTAGTAATCAATCATTTCTATAGATTAAAAGGACTAAGATTTAACATACAATGACAGTATACATTCTCTTTTTATCACTTCTCCTTGCGATTTACAAGTTTCACGGCATATAATATTCAAAACAACTGTGCCTTGTATAGTGGCATATATTAAGAGAAGGGTAAGAAACTTTGTTTCAAAGATTGGTGAAAATACTTACCACTGCTGCTTTAATCTCATCCTTATTCTGAAAGTCAGAAACCAAGGCTTGTCTAGAGGAGGCAGGGGTGCTACCATCAATTCGGATGCAGCCCACTTTCTTTTTCTGCAATTTTTTTTTGTTTTTGTATATTGTATAAGAAATAGAGGGGCTTTTGGAAGCTTTGCTAATAGTTCAATGCCTTACTTTAAAAAACTGGTGTAATGCCTCAAGCATGGACAGATGATGTGCAAATACAAGAAATTTGCAGCCAGCCTGCATCACAAAGGTCGAGGATAAATAACAGGAATAGGTATCAGAAATGTATGGGAGTTTAAAACATCTTATTGCTAACAGCTATTACCTCAATCACATTTTCCAGATATTCAAGCACTGCTGGAATTTTGGCTAAAGCGGATTCAGTGTAAATCTGAATTACAAAACGAGGAGATGTTATAAGAAACCATGAAAAACAAGCAGGTCCAACGAGATTAAAAAAGAACATATATCGGCAAGAATATGTGCACAAAAATCCTTTGGCTGTTGGTTGTGAAGAAATAATTCGGAAAAGGTAAATGAATACCTTGTTAATAAGGTTCTTCTCTGTAAATTTCAGAGATTTAATGTCATCTTCTGATATGCAATCTTTAATTTTTGACTTTACCACCTGTAACTGTAAAAGAGAAAACAAAGCTCATTCCTTTTCTCAAAAACAGATTCGTTAAGGAAGGTGAATGGTATACCTATTAAAAACTAAAAGAAGTTACCTCATGAAACAAAGCATTGACTGGCCTCATGTTCTTTTCAGCTAATTCTAGGAAGACCTATTTCAGCAAAGATCAAATTAATAATGTCAAACCAAAATCACATAACATGTGTGGACATAAGAGAAAAGAGTTACGACTAATAACCTGCTGCCTGCGTTTTGGTGGAAGTTCAGTCAATACATCCTTTTTAAGTCTTCGAATCATAACTGTTGCCTTCATCAAATTGTGCAATTCATCATGATTGCTTGCGCCTTGATATGTTCCAAAAAATCCCTAAAAATTTGAGTAACAAAAGTATTAATTTTATGATGCACACAGTAACTACCTTGTATGAAAATTCTAGGCAGTTTCTCAATGTGCAGTGGACTTACGCCTTTGCAGTATCTGCTCCCGTATTCATGAACACTTCTATAAACATCTGGATATAAAGCTTCCAGCTGCCAAGAGTAAAGACCAAAAGGATGTTTTAGTAAATCATATTACAACCATAGATACACAAGGTCCCTCACAAATCCAAATAAAATATAAAAAAATGCGGACTAATAAAATGGAAAGCTCACCTGTTTGAATAGCTCTATTGGTCTGGATAAAGCAGGAGTTCCACTCAGAAGGATTGCATATTGAGCTTTCTGAAACATATGCATGAGTATGGATTTTAATAGAATATAACTAACTACGAGAAATATTACTCAAAAATAATGTAACAAAAGATCACAGTTACACCAAAAAGAAACTGATAATTTTAAACTAGCTTGGTAGGCAAAACGGTAAGAGAATGGTATATTGATATATCGATAAAGTCATAAAACCTTTATGACTGGAAGGCAAGCACTAGTCCTCTTTGCTTGAGCGTTTTTAAGAAAATGAGATTCGTCTGCGATAACGACCTGCAAAGAAGGACTGTACATAGTAAAACCTCAAATAATTGTGACAAACACTAAAAGCCTTATATGCAAGCTACTGAACGCAAATGTCTAGTTACCTTAAAGTCCAGCGCCATTAGAAGTTTGTCCAGCTTAGTGACCACATCATAGGAAACAATGTTAAAGACACCATCAAGATGGATTGTGCCCTTTGTATTTGACGAAACTATAGTAAATCCGCACTTGTTTGATCCACCTGGTTGCGGTAAAACTACCTACTAAAAGGATAACTTAGATTAGAGAGAAACTAAAGAATGGATAAACTTAAGCTACAAGCGTTATACAAGCACTAAACTACATACAACTATGTCTGACGGAGGTACATGCAGCCATTGGTGAATCATCTGCAAGAAAGTAACAAAATGAATCATCTCAAGTGACATAAAGAACGCCCAAGTAAAATTCAAACATCATGAGCTTACTGTTGCCCAATGCAAACGTAATGACGATGGTGCAATAATCAGAACTGGCCAAGATTCCTGAATGCATGTTGTAACAGCAATTGCCTGCACAGACAATGGGCATGCAAATAAGACTGATGTTAAAAACAAATACAAGCAACTCTCCAGAATTAGTTTCTCGCTGGTTTGCAAGGAGCTATACTTATTAGAAGATACTATATGATATATGTGGAACAATGTCAAAGAGATATGTTAACAAGTGACAGTAGATATCTTCTCCAATGAAAGGGGAATAGGATTGTAAAAAATCAAGAATAAAAAGATATACAGAGGCCTATAAGCAGGAACTACTCGCCTGCAAAGTCTTTCCAAGACCCATTTCATCTGCTAAGAGCACACGTCCTCCGTGCTGTAAAATAAACCTTACGGGAAAGGCAGAAACCGATCATGAGGCGAAGGAATAGTTATGAGGCAGCCAAAAGGCAAAAAGCTGTTCATTTGGTAAAAAGAAGAATCACAAGTACTACATATCGCTGACATACACATACTTTATGCCTTCACGCTGAAATGGAAGAAGCTTTGGCTCAATATGGCTTGGTATCTTGTCATACAGATCTAGGGAAATTAGAAGAAGAAGAAGAAGAAGAACAAGAAGAAGAAGAAGAACAAGAAGAAGAAGAAGAACAAGAAGAAGAAAGAGAAAGTTAGACATGAAAATCCCATAAAAGGGGTCCAAAAAAATGAACCAATATTAAAGAATCACATTGTTAATGTGTCTGACGTAATAAACAGGATGCCTGACTTACGCTGTAGATCTGGAACTCTTGAGGAAGAGGCTACTGCACGTTGCACAAGAGGATCTAAGTTCTCTATCTGATAATTCAAAGGAAGAATTAGATAGCAATGTACCTAAGTGATGCTCGATCTCTAGAACAAACTTTCTGAACCATTTTAAAGAATCAAGGTGGCTTACCTCGACTTTAACAGTGGAAACTTGTTGCAAAATATTTTCTGCTGATGACAATGAAGAAAGGGGAAAGGTCCATAACCTGGACTTCCACAAGAGAATAACAATGAATTACATACCAACGCTTATTTCTCTGTTTTGTTTACAGATCACAACAAAACACATAAGAAACACAAATGACACTGAGAAACAAATCACACAAAGGCAAACCTTTCTTTAGGATTCCAAATAGCCTTAGGGATTTTACGCACAGCATCTACCACAACCTAGAAAAAAACAAAGAGCTAGTAAGTGTCAAACACAAAACTACTTTAGCATATTTCCACACAAAGACTTCTGATTTGTGATGATAACTTACCTGGTTATAAAGGAACTTAGCAGCAAGATCTCCACTATAATGAAGCAAAATTTTGACAGATACTTTTTGCTCCTTTGGTTTAAAGCTCTCATCTTTTGGCCCAGAGACTAGCCTCACAGTTAATACAGTAAACGTGAACAAACCCATATGCAGATAACATAAGATAAATGGTACTGGAAACAAAATAAACTGACCAGTGTTTGGTTGAGGGGCGAGAGTTGAAGGTAAGACTCTGGTTCCTTGAGACGAAGCATGAACCTAAGCGTAAGAAACACACACATAAGGGACTGATTAGAAGCCAAATTGCACATTACAAACACTTGTAGCAATACGAAATTGCCCTAATTACCGCAACAAACAAGAAAAAAAACCCAAATTTAGGTTAAAACCTCGTTCGGAGTTGGCACGGAAGAAGAAGAAGTTAAATTGCGTTTCTGATTGATCATCTGAAGAGCTTCTTTTTCGATAGCATCCATCTCTTCCACGGTCCAACCCCAGTCATCATCCATTTTGGATCTCTTCTTCTTCTTTCGGATGTGATGTGACCCTCTTCAATGGCGGAATCAAATCTTGGTTTCCCTCGTCTCGTCCCTCTCTCTCTCTTCGTCTTCGTCTTTTCAAAGTTCACATACCCAAACGCCACCGTTTAAGAGCTTTTTGATGGAGAAGGGCAAACAGATTGCAGGACAAATCCGGTTTATTTAATCTCGGTTTGATTCAAATAACTCGGTTTACAAACGGAATACGGTTTCGGTTCTTTTTTTAGAAGGAAAATTTGTGGTTTTTTATTTCATTTTTGGTTCGGTTTGATTTTCAAATTGGTGGTTTGTTACGGTTTTGGCTTAAACCGGATTTGAGCACCCTAATTACAAGAAGTTCCTAGAGTTTGATCCCACCAAACTGCTTATAACACTCAGTACCTGAGAGAGGCTTATTCACAATTCATCTCTATCTTATTATGTTCATTGTCTTGCCAAGTACAGTATTGATCATCTTCACTATGCTTGTTTCTTATATTGTTACAAAAGGCTAATGATTGTGGTGGTGTGTCTACAAATGGCACATCTGACAAGCATTTCTACCGCTACTACCACATCTTGTGTCTGCAAATAGTACAAGCTGTCCTAACAGATATAAGGGAAGCACATGACACTAATAAAGTTTCCATCTTTTTTTTTTTGTCAGGTCAAACAGATCCCAATGAAGAAGGGCAGCAGCCAATGTTTGGTTCTGTTTCTGTTACTAACATAGACGTTTTTGGTATCACTGTCTTTACCACTTTAAGTTTTATCATCAATTTTTCAGAAGATGGATGATACATCATACATACAAGTAAAAAAAAACCAAAGCCATTAGTCAAGATTACACAATCACATTGGAGACCAAGAAAAAAAAAAAACCTGAAGAAACTCTACAACTTTGCAACCATTTTAAGGGCGTCTGCCGCATCTTTGGCGTTATCAGGGATAGGAAGGTTACAGATAAGTGTGACTCTAGAGGAAGATATCAATATTTTGTTAAGTTTATCTTTCTCTGTTGTTTTCCATAACTTGACTTCCCAAACCTGAATAGTCCTCCCTGTGGTTACAGGAGATGCTTCGGCGAAGACAAGGTCACCAAGATCAGCACTCTTTAAATGGTTGATTGAGAGTTGAATCCCAGCTACCCTTTTGAAACCAGAAGCCATGTGAGCTCCCATACTTGCTAAAGACTCAGCGATCAAAGCAGACACACCACCGTGTAACACCTTGAAGGCCTTTGAGGAAATTGAAACAAAATTTTCAGAATTTGGGGATAAGGAAAGGATCAATACAATAGTCATCAATTGAAGAAAAAAGAAGGAAACCTGGCAACAGTTTGGAGAAACGGGAAGATGACCAGTGATACGTGTGGGAGATAACTCATCGAACTCGAAACCGAACATGTGAAGCGCAGGGTCTACAGCTTTGGTCTTGGACGATGCAGAATCCATTTCTGAGTGCTCTGTTTCAGCGAGAGAGAGAGAGAGAGAGAGAAAGAGTGGTAGGTAAGGTGTTGGGTGGTCCGTGGTTTAAGAATTGATAAAAGAGATGGATTAGATTTGTTTAACGTCAATGGAGTTTCGAAGACGTAAGTGTGACGTTTTAGTTGAATGAGACCTTTTAATGTCCAAAAGCTTTCATAATTGGGTGTTGGTGAGAGTCTTTCGGACAAGAGTCGTCTCGTATTGGTTGAGATAAGACGCGCTTGTCGTTCTTATTAGACACGTGTGAGACGTTATTGTCACTTTGGTTGTTTAATAGGCGGCCTAGCCCATAAGATGGCACAAATTTCTCTTTTAATATTGGTAGATCTACGCAAATTACATAAGATGAAAAATGCCTAAATAAAGTTGATATTTGAAAGGAAAAAACTTAGGTGTATTGAACTTATATTTTATGAGATTTTGGGCTATTCTTAAAATCCACTGTTATTTAAATGGTGATTTTAAATAATGAAATCTTATGTTATTGAATGTGAAATTAATACAAATCATTTAAAATTATTTACAATTTCTTGTTACTCAATCAATAATTTATAAATCTCATTTCAAATCTAGTGTTATTCAAAATATCAAAACTTTTTTTTTTTTAAACTAATGAATGGGATTCTAGAAGATTTTTCTAACATGTTTAGCTAAAAAATACGATTTACAAATCACATCTTTAAACGTGAAACTTTGATTTTTTTTTTATTTTATTAAATGTGTTCTTCAAAACCAATTGCAATCTTCTTTCAAATACTTCCTCCATATCTGCAACTTGTCTTTTCCTACTCTCTCTCTCTCTCCCTTTCTCTTTATCTCTTTACTCGCAAATACATATCTCAAGATGTTGTCTCGGCCCATCAAGTTGATCATTGAAACAACTCAAGATGTTTTCTTAGCCACCTACGCAGCGGAGCTTCCGTCAACGGCGACGATCAATACCTTTGAGTAGTCAAGTGGGATTCTTAATTTGGTCGTAAGAATCGTTCCTTTCTCCGATAAAAAATGTTCGCATCTGGGTTTGTGCATCGCTATTCTACATCTCATGGATTTCTTATTTCAGAATTTCTGCAATAGTGAATCCTTTTGGCGAAATAGTTTTGTTCCCCTATGTTTTTGTTCTCCTTGATTAATTCTTTTAGCTTTTGATTGGACTTGCTAGAACAATATCAAGTTATTAGAAGAGTGGAGTTGCAAAACAACTGTCATAAGGAAGATAACTCAGCCATTTTTTTTTTCAGAAACTTTAACATACCAATATGTCTCAGAGATGAAATTCAACAACAAAAGGTGTTCAGTTCAATATTGCCAAATAAGAAAGCAATACACACACCGCAAAACGTAGGCTAAGTAAGAACACACGCAAATCATAAGAACGAGTGTAAGAAATAGAGAAAGAAAAAATAGCCAACCACCATTGTATATATTCAAGTCTCCTACAACCGAAAGCTTTTAGAGCTATTATCTATTTCCAACTATCTATTTAGAAAAATACATTCACATAATCCGACCACCTTCCCCATAACACTTAAGCACGCTCTCCTCTGATCATGTGTGCAAGTTGAATGTATTTTGGCACGCTTGGCATGAATGGAGCAAAGTTTATTTTCCTCAAAGAGACCAACAAGGTATGCTTCTGCAGCCTCCTGAAGTGCAATCACAGTATGGCTTTGGAAACGCAGATCAGTCTTGAAATCCTGGGCAATCTCACGAACAAGTCTCTTGAAAGGGAGCTTCCTGATCAGCAACTCATTACTCTTCTGGCACTTACAGATTTTACGAGCAACAGACATGGATCATTATATGAGGTGCAACTTTCTTGTCTTTGCCAACAAATGAGATTTTGCATACCATCTCTTTTTTTCTTAACCATATAAAATATCCTAAAATCACCTAAAATTCAATAGTCAAATCTCGCCAAATATCAAATCTCATATCTCACCAAATACTAAAATGCTAGGAGGTGTATTCAACTTAACATTTTAAGTGATTTGTGTAAAATTTACAAATCTTATGTTATTCAATCATGAATTTTAAAAAGACTATTAAAATTCATTGTTATTGAACTGATGATTTAAAAATCTACTTTAAAATCCACTGTTATTCAAAACAGTTTTGTGGATTTGGATTTTAATGATTTTTAGGATTCTGGAGGATTTGAGAGGATTTGTTTAGTTAAAAATACAGAAATCGAAATCTCATAATTTTAGGTGGGTTTTGAAAGAATTTTACAGAAAATCATATCAACTTTCCTAAAATCTATCAAAATTCTAAATTTCCTAAATCCCATCAAATTTTCCAAAATCATGGTTTGAATACACCCTCCCCCCCCCTAAATTCAAAAACCAAATCTCCTAAATTACACTCAAATCTCTCAAAATTTTAAAATATTAAATCTTGACAAACTTCCTAAAATATCAAGTTCATCTATACTATTAAAGCAGAAGTACTCACTAGACTCAAATTGGACCATGACTTTGTTTTGATACGTTTTTCATTAAAAATGATTAGAGAATCACTTAATTTAATTAAATTAACCTATAGTTACGATTTATCTAAATGACCATTATACCCCTTGCTCGACAACTTAATTACGACCAGGTTGGGACGCAGATTCTTTTTAACCCGGAAATAGAATAAATAAAACTCGCGGATCTGTTTGTACTCCAGGTTTATAATATTCAGATCCTGTGTGTTCTTTGGTTCAAGAATAATTATTCTTGTCGTCAAACAGATGATAATCCCTATAAATATAGAAACTGGTATCCGAGTATTTAATGGCTTCAGTAATATCAAATATTAACTACGACCATACTTAATCCCTATAATTATTACGAATATTATTAATAATGAACAATCTTTAATACTTATGGATTGTGACTTTGTTGCTTCCAAAATAATCAATATGTAAAGTAGTATATATGGAAAGAATAAAAAACGCAGAAATTATATATATGGAAAGTTGTAAACTAATTTACAGAAATGTGTATTGTATATCAGTATCCCACATCGACTAAATATTTTGGAATATGGTTCATAATCACTATAAATATATGACTAATATGTTTTGAGTACAAATGAGCAGGAAGCTTGATTTATCAGGTATCCAAATTTAACAGTTTAATTTGGTTCTATATTTGAGCATATTTAAACTTTAAAAAAGTAAACATATTATAATATGTTTACGTTTTTTAAAAAAGTTTAAGAGATTATAAATATTTAATTTTTTATAAAATGTTTAAATTATTATAAATATTTGAACTCCGTCTAAAGTTTAAAATAATATAATATATTTAAGTCTATAAAATATTTAAGTAATATTAATATTTTTACTCTTAAAATTTTTAAAATCTAAAAAAAGTTTGAGTTAAACCCGTTAAAACAGGTATTTATATCAAACTATAAACTAAATTAGTTTTTTACAATTTTGTTAATATTTGATATATCAGATATTAACTTCTAAATGATAACCTAAATATACCTATCCGATATTGCGGTATGTCTATCCTCTTACAAAACTACTATCCGATATTGTGGAGTGTCTATTCTCTTACAAAACTATTATTCGATATTGTGGTGTGTCTATCCTCTTACAAAACTACTATCTGATATTGTGGAGTGTCTATTCTCTTACAAAACTACTATCCAATATTGCAGTGTGTCTGTTTCCGTGAAAAACTACATTTTACAAACTACTTACTCTATTAGGATTTCCAATTTACTGTATAACTCCAAATATACAAATAAACATAAACAAAGAAAACAAGTCAAAATAAAAAACTATATTACAAAAATCCAAATTACAAAAAAAAATAACTAACAAAATATATAATCACGTGCTGTAGCACGGGGTATCACCTTGTACACCCTTACAAATGATGAGACTTTTGCACCCACACCCACTTTCTTCAAAAGTATTAACACTCACACCCACTTTCTACTACTCATATACTTTTCTCAAGTTTAATTACATATTACCCCTCACTCCTTCTAACCCTTTCTATTTTCTCTCTCTCTCAATCTCTTTCTTTCTCTCACAATTATTCAACCAAACAATACATCTTCTTCTTCCTTGTTTTACTTTTGCTCATCCATTGAAAGAGAAAAACTTATTTATGTTTCTCTCTCTTTCTCTCTCACATTCCTTTTCTAAAGTTTTCAAAAACCATTCCAACAATGGTGGAAATCTAGAGAAGGTGAAATCTTTAGATCTTTTTCCTTATCACTTTAGATTATATGAAATTCGATCTGGGTTTTCTTGGTTTTATTGTGATTTTACTGATTAATTGTGGTCTTGTGAACTTTTTAATATTGAATTTGTTTTAGTTCGATTTGGGAAAAAGTTTGAGTTTTGTTGTGTGAGTGTTATTCATTACTTATATTGTATCCACAAATAGTTATCCATTTGGATAAGTTTGACAAATAATGTATCCACAAATAGTTATCCATGTGGACATATATCGTATCCACAAATTGCACTATAACCCCATATGTTTCCATATGGACACGTTGTCATAGTCACCTGAATTGATGTGTATTACTTCTATTATGTATAAATAAACACAAGTAACTATCTATTAACAATACTGCAATTGACTATCCACTTATCATTGAACAAATGTTCAACGACAAATGGATATTTTATAATCTAAAAATTCATCAAAAATATAGTAAGATGTATCTTAAAATGTAGAAAATATATAATCATAACATATTGTATGTAAATAAATAGATAATTTATTTTATGATAACCATTTAATAACAATAAAAGAGAAAAATAGAGAAAATAAGAAGAGAAAGAGGAGAGGGGCAAAATTGTCCAAAAAAACAAAGACACCTAAGCATCAAAGTTAAGAAAGTATAGTAAGTTTGCAAAGTAGGTTTTTGTGAAACAACTTCAACCCAAAGTGGGTGTGGGTGAATTCTTATTGTTTAAGAGATGGAATATTTATAAATCTAAAAAATATATATAGAAGACTAGGGAATAGATTTCAAGAAGAGAAGTGGAATACGATTCGATCAAATCAAAGATGGCCTAATCTTATAGTATGAATATGAAAGTAGGTTGAACTCTTAGTGGATCTATCAATGTATTATTAATCCTCGTTTTCGATTAATAATAGCAACTAATCATCGTATCTCAATAGCCTTTGTTAAGCTATATTATATTATAGCTTTTTTATCCATGAAGCATTTGTACCCTACACATTTTGTTCGATAGTTCTTTGGACAAATTCATCATTACATTAGACTGTTTTGTTTTTACTATTTATTAAGTACAACCTGCAGTGGTGCAGTCCAAAGAAAATGAAAGAAAACTACTGCAGACCATTTTTATGTATAAATAGAATTGGTCCGCGGGGATTTGTTGTTCGCCCTATTTTTGGAGCAGACTACGAATATTTCCACCCCAACCGCTGTTACCATTCAAAACTTTAATAAATAAACACCCAATTGAAAGTTGTAATCATGAAACGAAACATTAGTCATTAGTGTAGTATATCATACTAGTATGAGGTCTGGACTATGTCCAAGAAAAATGTTAAATTGATAAATTTTTATTTATCCATTGATTTTGATAAAATAAAAACTTAAAAGTGAAAGAGAAAATGAGTGAATCTATATATATATATATATATATATATACATTTTTCAAGTACATTTGAAAAAAAAAATCTTGGAATTTCAACTTATTTACATTGAATGTGTTAATCTAGATAAAACTTCATATTCTAGTGCAGTTGGGAGTGTGATGTATGCGATGGTAGGCACTAGACCTCACATAGTTCATGTCGTTGGTCTGGTGAGTAGGTTTATGAGTAAACCTGGTTATTTGCACTAGGAGGCTGTAAAGTGGTTACTGAGGTATATAAGAGGAGCCAATGATCTGAATCTGACAATTACTAAAGGTGGTAATCTGAAGATAGAAGGGTTCAGTGATTCAAACTACGCAGCTGATCTTGTTAGAAGAAGATCAACCAGTGGTTATGTGTTTACAGTTGGAGGAAACACTGTGAGTTGGAAGTCAAGTTTGCAACATGTTGTTGCATTGTCAACAACCGAAGCTGAGTATATGGCACTAATAGAGGCAGTGAAAGAAGCTCTGTGGCTTAGAGGATTGCTTGAAGATATGGGTTATAGTCAAGAGAAAGTCACAGTTTGGAGCGATTCGCAATCTGTGATATGCTTGTCAAAGAATACTACGTTTCACGAGAGGACCAAGCATATTTCAATAAAGTATAACTTCATCAGAGACATCATAGAATCTGGAGAGGTTGTTATTCAGAAGATTCACACTTCAGTGAATCCTGCAGACATGCTTACAAAAGGCGTTCCTGTGCAGAAGTTCAAAGCAGCTTTAGATTTTCTAGAGTTGCTCAGGTGAGATGCAATTTCGTCTCAGCCGAAGGTTAAGTCCAAGTAAGTGCAAGTTCATTGAGCAAGGGAGGAATATAATCAAGGTGGAGTGTCGAAGGTTTATGATTCAATTCCAGGTTTGATCTTGGTTTAGCCTTAACCGAAATTGAAGCGAATTGGATTGGCTGGTTATCTCCGGTTTTGGAGGCATGTGACTAAACCAAAATAGAAGAAGTTAATCGCAAAGCTTCTAACTGCAGTGGAGGGTTTGCTGTTATAACGGAAACATTGAGTTCCTTATCTTTAAGCTTCTTCATCATTGTATCATCTATGTTTGTTATCGAGAGAGAGAGAGAGAAACTTAGAGAGAGAAAACACCATTGTTGTAAGCTTGAGTTTGAGCTAAGTTTATCTTGTTCTGATAGTGAATTTGCCGGATTGATTCGGCTCCGGAAGTAGGCTTGATCACATCGATCTCGCTGAATCGGGTTAACAAACTTGCGTCTTGTGTTCTTAGTTATTTTATCTTTTGATTCCTTCGATTAAGTTTCGATTTGATTGAGAGAGTAATATGTGAGGTTGAGTGTTTCAATCATATCTTTGTCGTTCGAATCGTATTAGACACTAACACTATCTTTTTCATCTTGAAATCTCTCAAAATTAACAGTTTCATCAAACTCTTCATCATCCTCTGTTTCATTCCTTAGACCAAAACCTGAAACTTACCCATTTTTCTCCAAGACATGAATCCTCGAGCCTGCAGAATTCTCTTCAACGCAATTGTGTTTATGATAGCAAAGAGTCTATAATAGACTCTTTGCGGGCTCCATATCTGCGGGCGTAGCCCAAATAGTACCTTAACAGGGCGGGCTTGAACACTAAATATGAAGTACGTTAAAAAGCGGGCCTTGCGGGTCTAGCCCAAACAAATATATATCTTTTAAAAGTACTAGGTTTTGAACCCACGCTATGCGTGAGTTAATTTGATAAATTTTGTATTGATGACAATTATGATATATTATCTTGTAGAAAACTTTAAATTACTACTAAGGTAAACAAATTATTTTAGATACACAATTTTTTTTAAAAAAATCTTAAATTAAAAAAAAAATCTGATCAAAAGAATCAGATTTAATTGGACGTTGAGGCGAGGCAGACTGAACATTCGAACTGGTGATGTTGAATATAATTTTTTATAATATTTTTGAACCTCTTAAAAGTTTACAATTGTAATATTTAAAATTATAATATTTTTGAACCTTTTAAAAGTTTGTAATTGCAATATTTAAAACTTTTTAAATTTTTAAATCTTTAAATTTGGACGTTTGTTAAATCAAGCTTTCTTGTTCATTCGTAGTTGGAAGCATATTAATCTTATTTATAATGGTTCTCCGATATTGTCTAAATTTTTTTAGCCGATGTGGGACGTTGTACATACACTTATTTATAAGTATTTAATATAGAAATTTTATAAAATCAGTTGTTCACAATTTTTTACAATATAAAAATCAGTTGTGTTATAAAATCAATTCTGATTAAAAAAATCATGACTTTAACTCGACATCCAGGCGAGACAAATCAAACTAATGACCTCACATATGCTAAACTATTTCTTTGACCAGCAAAAAAAACAAACCATTTTAACATCATGAATTTAACTCGTTTTCATATTTAATTGATTGTTACCACCTACGTTTTCGTGTTTTTTATTCAATGTTTTCTTATTTTTCATATTCTTTCTTTTCATTTTCATTGTCAAATTTTGTGGTAATTATCATCGTTACTTTTACCGTCTTGTTCTTCGTTATACTCTTTTTCTTCTTCTTCCTCGTCAACTTCTTTACAATTTTCTACTGAAAAACCTTTTTAGACTACCACACAACTTGTTAACCCATCAAACTGCAATAAAAAAAATCATTTCTTTTCTCATAAAAATAAAAAAAAAAAGATAAAAAAAACAAAATGAAAGAATATCAACTCATCTATAAATCATAGACAAAAATAAGATTTACAACTCATAAGAAATAAAAAGCACAAACGTAGATAAATAAGATAATTTATGTTATACATATTTTTAATATTTTAATCTTTTAAAAGGTTTCGAAATATAAAATTTGAACCTTTTAAAAAGTTTCTATATTAATAATATTTTAAACTTTTAAAATTTAAAAATTATAATATTTAAAAACGTTTTAAAAGCTAAGAACTTTTTAAAGTTTCAATATTTATAATATTTAAAATTATAAGTTTAAATATTATAATATATTTTTTGAATCTTTTTAAAGTTGATCAAATAAAAAACTGTATCAAACCGAATAAAATTTAAACTTGGACACTTGATAAATCAAGATTTTCTGCTCATTCGTTGTTGGAAGTATATTAATCTTTATACTGGTTCTGAACCATTGTCTAAAACTTTTCTAGCCGATGTAGGATATTGTATATAGTTATTTTATTTCTATAAATTTAAAACTTTCTTTTTTTTCTAAAAAATTCTGTAAATTCTAAAATATCTCTGATACCACCGTTGTAACGCCCCCAAACCGTACTATGACCACCAAGGCGATTGCACAGCCCCGGGACGCTACTTTGGAAACGTTCGCCAATGGTCCAGCCGGGTGCGAGAACAAATCAGGCCCCTCGGCCAGTCCTTCGGTGAGGTTCCCGACCACACGACACGTCCTTAAGGCTTTGCAACCCTACAGACACGCCGTGCGTTGAGCCGACTCGGACAAAGTCTATATCAGTACGACTCGTTCGATTAGAGGAAATCCGATTCATTGATATTTAAAAGAGTTTACTACAAACGATACACAAAAGGTTCACAAGGCCTAACGCCAAAGTTTGGGTCGCAATACAACATACTTGAATTTTACAGTAGACACAAAATAAAACTATTCTGGAGTCCTATCGTTCACCACGCCCTCTAGTTCCCTCTAAGGTTACCTGCAACACAAATATTTATCATAAGTAATCTAAGATTACTTAGTGAGCTCAGGGTTCCTGCAAAGAATTAAACCCCAATCCCAAACCCAATCAACAACAACATGCAAGCATATACGACAACATGCGAACATATACAATCGACATGCAAGCATAAGTAACTAACATGCAAGCGAGTTAAAGATTTGATAAGCAAGCGCACAATACACAACAGTCATAGATAACATGCGGAAGCTAATAAGCCAAGCAAAATTGTTCTACAAGCAATCGCAACTACATGCAACAACAAACAACAACATGCAACAATTTAACTTGAACTAAAACAAAAGTTTTAACAAGTTTTATTCTATTGGGCCCGGCATGCATCCTTTTCCCTAACCCCTCATGACTCTCCGAATCGCAACCACTAAGGCATGCGTTCGGATATCACTCAAAGCCACACCGTCGTGTAGACAGCTTCGGCTAGGGTAGCGACTCCAGTAACCTCCGAGCTCTTCGTAACCAACCCTATACACACACGAACATGGGTTGCATGTCGTAGCTGCATGTGGTACGAAATTGGAAGGATAGCAATACCAAATCTTACAACACTTAGCCGGAATTTCTCGCGGACTAAGACGCCTTAAGACTTCACCGAAATTGATACTTGAGTTTATATGGTTTTTAAGCTCATAATTTTACAAGTATCTCAACTAGTTATCACCCTTGTCACTAGAACATTTCGATCTAGTAACCGGTGTAACCTTACCGCGCATGCATTTAAACAAGAAAATCACAAAAGAAATTTCAAGTAAATGCAACTACATGCTTCATGCAAACCGCGCACTAGATGGAAGTCTTTAATTCCCCATCTAAGCCGGCAAAGTATGTGCCTGAACTCACAGTAAACCGTCAATGATCAGTCTCCTTCGACGATGCTTCTCTTGCGGCACACTCGGATCTTCTTCTTCGGTTAGAATCGATTTCCTTATCGATCTAACCTTGGTCGTTTGTCGATAGTCTTAGCTTGCTGATTCTCTTCTTCTTTTCTCTCTTCTTTTGAGGCAATCCTCTTCTTCTCTTTCTCGCAAATTCACCCACTCTTCTTTCTCTTCTCTTTCGCTAAGTTTCTCTCTCAAATTTTCTCTCCTTACCCCTTGATGTCTTGCGCGAAAATGAGAGAGATGAGAGCTTATTTATAGAGGACTTAGGCGGTGGAGGCAACCAATGCATGTGGAGTGCTCTCTCTTCATTAGTCACTATTAGAGCATGCTTAAACACTTGGAGAGAAATCGAGCTAGACACCTTGATTCCACTAAACTCTCTTGATTTCTTTAATTCTCCCACTAAGCTCCATTAATCCACTTTGAATTATTTAATTCTTCCACTAACTTCTTCAAGATTAAATAATCTTCCCACTAACTCCCACTAGATTAAATTAATCCTCCACTTTGAATAAAATATTCAACTCCATTAGGGGGCTCCTTTCCACCTTTAGTTCACGTCCGCGTACGTTCTTGGTCGTTCGGCGTTCGACTGGTACGTTCTGTCGCGCACGTACGTCCTGTACGGTACATGGTACCATTGGCCATCTCTTGATTCGTCCAGAATTTTTCGGACATTACTCCCGTAATTCTTCTACCCTCCTTTCTTGCCTTCCATTTGTGTCTTTTGCACGTCCTTGGACAATGGGTTTTTATTTTAAATTTTACCCCTTGGTGAGGGTCATTACATTCTCCCCCCTTTAATAGAATTCGTCCCGAATTCCATAAGGTTCCGATGGTCCTGCCTCATCTTCTTCGACGAACAACTGAGGACACTTGGCTCGAATTCTATCCTCATCTTCCCAAGTGGTGACCTTACGGTTCTGCTTTCCCCAAAATACTTGGATTTGAGGGATGCTTCTGTTTTTCAACTTCCGGGTTCTTCTTTGCCCTATTCCAAATGGTCCTTCGGGGTATGTGAGATTTGACTCCAACTCTTCGATAGGCTCAGCCACAATCATGTTAGGATCTGGTACATGCTTCCGTAGTTGTGAAACGTGGAAGACTTTATGCAATCGCATTACCTCGGGCATAGATAGCCGGTAGGCTACTTCTCCAACTCTTTTCTCGATCCGGTAGAGTCCGATAAACCTTACCGCAAGCTTTCCCACTTTACCAAAACGATCCTTCCCTTTTTGCGGTGCAACCTTCAAATATACCATGTCTCCAACTTCAAATTCCACTTCTCGCCTTTTACGGTCTGCGTACTTCTTCAGGCGATCCTGCGCTTTCCTCATGCTCTCGCGAATGAATTTGATCTTCTCTGTCGTCTCATCGATCAACTTGTGATTGAAACTCGTCCTCTCTCCAACTTCGGTCCAACACAAAGGCGTTCGACACGGCCTTCTGTACATCGCTTCAAATGGTGACATGCCGGTACTCGAGTGATAACTGTTGTTATATGCGAATTCAACTAACGGTAAATTCTTCTCCCAATCCGATGACCATTCTAAAGCACATAGTCGGATCATGTCCTCTATGGTTCAGATAGTCCTTTCCGTCTGTCCATCAGTCTCTGGGTGGAATGAGGTGCTCATATGAACATCCGTTCCCAACGCCTTATGCAAATCTTGCCAAAATATTGATGCGAACTTTGGATCACGATCAGAAACAATATTTGCTGGCACTCCATGAAGCTTCAAAATTTCGTCTATATACTTCTCGGCTAAGACGGGTGCTTGGTCCGTACTCCTTACTGGAACCAAATGGGCTACCTTGGTCAAACGATCAACCACTACCCATATTGCATCATTGATTCGCCCTTTTCTTATCGGTAGACCGGTAATGAAATCCATCGAGATAGAATCCCATTTCCAAGTTGGTATGGGCAAGTTGCGAAGCAAACCTGCTGGCACTTGATGCTCTACCTTGATTCTTTGACATGAGTCGCATTGGTTTACCCATTTTGCTACTGCTCTCTTCAGTCCAGGCCAATGATAGTATCTTCGCACGTCTTTGTACATCTTCGTGCTTCCCGGGTGTATACGTAACGCTGAGCTATGGGCGGCTCCTAGTATCTCCTCTCGTAGTCCGTTCCGGTCAGGTACAGTTATTCTCCCGTTGAAAAGTAAGGTGTCATCATCCGCTAAATGATAACCACTAGCATTCGGTCCTTCTGAACTCTTTAATTCCTCGATGATCTTCTTCAGGTTCTCGTCCTTGGATTGCTCTTCCCGAATGCGGTGTAGTAGGCTCGCTTGAGTTACAGCTTGTAATCCCAACGGCTCACTAGACTCCCCTTTTAAGGCTAGAAGCCTTAATTTCTTCAATTCATCAGCTAGAAACTCCACGTCTTTTTCGGCATCAACTTGTGCTCTTCTTCGGCTTAGCGCATCTGCTACTACATTCGCCTTGCCTGGGTGGTACTGAATCTTCAAATCGTAATTGGCTACAAACTCCATCCATCTTCTTTGACGCAAATTAAGATCTGGTTGCGTGAACAAGTACTTAAGATTTTGATGATCCGTAAACACCTGAACCGCTTCTCCATACAAATATGATCTCCATGTTCTTAACGCAAACACCACGGCTGCCATTTCTAGGTCATGTGTGGGGTAGTTCTCCTCATGCTTCCTTAACTGTCTAGAGGCATATGCAATCACCCTATCTCCTTGCATCAAAACACATCCAACTCCAACTCTCGACGCATCTGTGAACACAGAATATGGTTGGTTTGGTTCGGGTAAGGCTAACACTGGTGCTGATGTCAGCGCTTCCTTTAGCTTTCTGAAAGCTTCCTCCACATCTTCACTCCATATAAACGGTACTCCTTTACCGGTGAGTCGTGTCAAAGGTTTTGCGATGGATGAAAACCCCTTTACGAATTTCCGGTAATAGCTTGCAAGGCCTAAGAAACTCCTAACTTCTGACACTGAGGTTGGTTTTGGCCAATCTTGGATCGCGGCGATCTTCTCTGGGTCGGCGGACACGCCCTGCTTTGATACTCGGTGCCCTAAGAATCCAATCTCCCTCTGCCAAAACTTACACTTGCTGAACTTGGTGAACAGCTTCATTTCCCTTAGCCTCTCTAACACCTTCCTCAAATGCCCCGCGTGCTCTTCCGCACTTCGTGAATATATAAGGATGTCATCGATGAATATTATCACAAATCGATCCAAGTAATCGTGGAACACTTCATTCATTAACCGCATGAATGCTGCCGGCGCATTGGTAAGACCAAACAGCATTACCACGAACTCATACTGACCATATCTTGTTTGAAACGCCGTCTTCATCACATCTTGTTCTGCTATCGGGATTTGATGATAGCCGAAGGCTAAGTCAATCTTTGAAAACCAACTTGCTCCTCTTAGCTGGTCTAACAATTCATCAATCCGCGGCAATGGATACTTATCCTTGATGGTTATGTTATTGATTCCTCGGTAATCAATACACAAGCGCATGCTTCCGTCCTTCTTCTTTACAAATAGCATTGGGGCTCCCCATGGCGATGAACTTGGTCGAATAAAACCCTTCTCCAACAAATCCTCCAATTGAGTCTTGAGTTCAGCCAACTCGGCTGGTGCCATACGATATGGTGCCTTAGCAATCGGGGTAGTTCCGGGCTCCAGAATTATGGTAAAAGGATGGCTTCTGGGTGGAGGCAATCCTTCTAACGGTTTAAACACATCTTCAAAGTCCTTGACTATGGCAATGTCTTCAACTTCCATGCCTTCCTTGTCATCTCCTCCCATGGCGGTAAGAGTGACTAGATAGACCTCATCTTCTTCAATCGATCTTCCAATCCTTGCTGCCGATGCAAAGTATGCCGTTTTACTCGGGCTGATCCCTTTGAAAACTAGAGGTGTCCTTCCTCCATTTTCGAATATAACTCTGCTCCTGCTGCAGTCTATATGGGCTTGGTGTCCCGATAACCAATCCATTCCCAAAATAGCATCGAACCTATCCAACGACATCACTAGAGGATTTACCAGGAGGTTCGTATCCTGCAAGACTATCGACACTTCCTTGAACCATCTTCTTGTCTTCAGAGGCGGCTGATTACCAGCAGTGTAGACATTGATGTTCACTTCTTCCTCCTCACACCAGTCTCCAAACTTGTCAGCCACTTCGGGAGTCACAAAACTATTGGACGCTCCCGAATCGAACAGTACATGCGTTGGGTTACCACCAACAAGTAATGTTCCTAATCGCAAGGCAAATATAACAAAATGCAATGCTAAAACTAATCACACAAACACACAAACAATCACAAGAGAGTTAGAACCCAATCAAACCTGTTATAGGGCCTTTCGCGGCCTGCGGAGGTTTAGGTGGCTCTACTCCTAAAGCAAAAACTTTTGCTGGGGTTACTTGCTTCTTCGCTGGGGGTTCCTTCACTTGGTTCGCTGTCTGGGCACGGTTCACAGTTTGGGCGTTCGGTTTGGCCGGCTTCGATGGACATGAGTTCGCATAATGTCCTAACTCGCCACAGTAGAAGCATGTGACGGTTGACAGATTGTTGCTCTTTGTTTCCTCAACGGTTGGACAAGCTCGAGCAAAATGCCCAACTTGACCACACACATAGCATCCCCGTACGGGGGCGTTACAACGGTGGTAGTATTAATTTTCAAGCCTGAGTATTTTAAGCAAAGGTTGTTTAAAATAATTCTTAATATAGAAAATTCTGGAAATTTGAAAGAAAAAAAAAATTAGTGAGGTGTCTAATCCCTATTGGTGGTTTAAAATCTTAGGTGGACAGCTTAAGAAGCTTATAGCTCCTACTTTTATTTAGTATAGATGTGGTAATAAAAATAATTTAATGTAAAAAAATTAAAACATCTATAAAAATTAATATAAACATTGATTTTACTTAAAATTGTTTTTTTAATTATTATTTATTATTTTTACTTTATTTTAATATATACATATTTTCTAATATATTATTTAGGCCCGCGGGCCAGCCTGCTAACCCGTTGGGCTTATCGGGGTGGACTTGAACATAACTTTTATGTCCGTGGGCTTAGCATGTCAGCCCGTTGCGATCTAAAAAATAGAATTTGTCCACTGCGGACAGTCCAGATGGACGCAGGCAGGTGTGTTTGACACCTCTAAGTCTATTATATAAGAATTATGTTATTTTATCGGACGGCTACACCGTTGGACAAGCTTGTCTTGTTGGAGAGAATTACGTTCTCTAGGAGAGCTCTTGCTCTATTTATCTTTCAGTGTCTTAATTATTATTATCTGAATAAAACAAAAAAACTTATCTTAAATTCTTCTATTATCTATCCCCCTAACCTTTCTTCAGTTTCGTGAAGGAGTCATCGGCTTATTGCTCTCACTGGGCAGTTTAAGTCTTATGCCATCAGCCAACAAAAATCTTAAGGCGTCACCATATGAAAGTACCAACAAGTCAACAACATATGAGTAAGAGCCACAATCCCAACCAGAATAGTCCATTTCCTTATCTAACATAGAGCTTCAGAAAATTATCCCGCCGACACATTCAAGAAAACAACAAAAAATGGAAAACCATAAGATTTTTGATGATCATGAGCTTCAATTGCAAATAAAAAACACTTGTTGCTCTAGAGTAAATTGAAGCTCTCTTGAAAGTGGAATTGACATGGATTTGAAGATGGTAGAATCTTTAGAAAAGTCCAATCCAATCGAAGTGTTTGTTTCTAATTTATCCTTCAGACTTAAGGCTTAAAGAGTTTGATGAGACTAGTCACCTTTCCAGTCGCAACTGGGTTCCCATTGTTTTCTTGTAATACAAGTCTTTCAAATTCAAGGGGAGTCCGCGAACATTTCAACACAAATCAATGTGTTAAGATACAATTACAAAAACCTTAACAACATCAGTACTATGATTGTTACTTATGGCCTTTGAATAAAAGTACGAAAGAGAAAACAAAAAAAAAAAGCAAGAACCATACACAACAAACAACAACATCACCACTCATCCCTCGCTTTTTATGTGTTTCCTTGTTGTGCGGATCAACATGGCTCACTATAGCATATATCTCACAGTTCCCATGGAACCCATGAATGTAGATCTCTTAGCTTCGTAACCAGCTGTAATAATAACCTACATAAGCAGCAAAAATCTGAGTGTACAAGACAATAATTGGCAAACATAACTAATTGTAAGGTATGTGTGCGTTAAGTGAATGCTCAAACGCTTATCCATTGTTAGTCTCACCACAAACTGATTTATGCAATAGGAAAAAGATATACTGCAACAGAAAAAGAGCTCATGTGAAAAAAGTCAAAAATCAATATTTGGCTAACATAATTATATGTAACAAAGGCAATATGTAATGCATCATTTTCAACATTGCTAGAGAAAACAAATCCTGAAAGAATATCCAACTCCTTGTCTATCTCCTCAACTCCAGTTATGCAAACTCTCAAAGCCTCAAGCGGTCATGCTTGCATGCATAACCTCGTTCTCATTGCAATATATAGGAAAAAAAAACTTTCACATGTTTCTTAGTACATCCAAGAAAGTGTGGTAAGGAAAAAAATAATACATTGGCAACTTGTATACGAAATGAGAATAAAGACATCTGAAAAGCACCTAGATTGGCATAATAAGTAATCACCAACCCGAATGCTGCCATGCATATTCTACTTTACCCATAATAACAATTCTCTCATTTTGGATTCGCACATGTCAGTACAAACATCCTACAATTCATACGAATTTTAACCCCAAATTTGATGGTTAGATTGTTTATTGTAATCTTTACGTGCTTGAAAATTGCAGTGGTGTGTGCTTGTCTATCCGCTGATAAGTGTCCTTTTAGGTCAAAAATATTTTATTCTTCAAGTGATCTATGTGTCTCTTGGTGGGAAAACGAGCTATTTCCCCCCGCCCCCCAAAAACTATCATATGTAGCTAGATAGAGCTGGAATTATGACCTCGATTTATATGTTTCTGAAAACAAAATTTGAAATCTATTTTTCCCCAAATCAAAAGTTCCAAATCTAAATCTCCTCAAATTAATAATTCAATATCTATTTATCCACATACATGAGTTCCATCGGGTTTGATATTTATTTAACCGATTATTAACAATTTTAAACCAAAAAACCAGATTTTGATCCGGTTAGAGCACAAACCCCGTTAAAACCCAGATTTAGAACACAATCCCAAATTTTTTTTGGGGCAGATCAACACAACCCCAATCAATTCGTAGTTCATCATATCATTCTTTGCTTCGTCGGTCGAATGATCCGACGAACTGGATCCATTAACGGGTCAGAGCAAGAAGAAGTAAACGGTCAACAGTCATTGACGAGATCGTTCACATCGATTGAAGGATAGAGATTGTTATTAGCACAAGAGGAAGAAGAGGAGGAGTTCGGAAGATGAGCTTCGGTGGTTGAAGCATCACTCTCTCGAGACTCATGTGTAGAGATTTACTTACAGTTCCCCAATTTCTTACTTCACTACTCTCTGTCTCTCTCCTTCGTTGTTTCGATTTACTTTATAATGGCTTGGGTGTTATTGATTTTCACTTTTAATTTGTGGTCTCTTGAGTTACTCTCCGTTAAATAAGTGTGATCTGGGTTTTGCTAAAGTTTTGATTTTTGTTGTTCTTGTTGTTGTTGTTTAGAGAATGATGAAACTTTGGGTTTTTATGTCATTTCTAGAGCAGATTATACAAGTTTTGTAATCTGAGATTTAGGAAAAATTGAAAAGGACCAAAATCTCATATCCCCTGTCCATCAAAACAATTTCTCAAAAACCCCTCAATGGTATAAAGACAATATTACCCTTAATGAAGGTTGTTAAAGGTTAAATATAATTAAAATAGTAAGTGTTCAACGAAAAACACAGTAGCTCAGTGGTTGCGAGCTCCATGCGCACGCGCACGGAGTTCGAATCCTACTATGCGGAGTACAACTAGGGTATCACGGGTACAACCAGTACAATTGGTGCAACTGGTACACCTAGGATGTTCGATTTTTATTTAAAAATTGTTAGAGGAGTAGTTTCGTCTTTTCATTAAAGAAGAGGGGTATGTAGAATTAGAGTAGATGTGTAGAAAAGAATTCTTGGGATAGGAGTACCAGAGAATTAAATCCAAATTGAAAATAATTTGTTTGCTTTATGAGTTTGCTGGATTAGGAGGAGGAAGACGAAGGGGAATGAAGAAAAAAAAATTATTTTGATTGAGGGAGAAATAGATTTCGGTTTATTTTGGGTTATTATTGGTTTAGATGGTTTGGTTTTGAAGTTAAAGCTTAAACCGATGTAATCCAGTTACATGGAGATTTAGATTTCGAACTTTTGATTTGGGGAGAAATAGATTTTAAATTTTATTTTTAGAGATATATACATCAAGGTCATAGTTCTGGCTGTGTCTAGCTAGATATGATAGTTTTCAGAGGGAAATAGCTCGTTTGGACGTCTCTTGGTGTCATAGTATAGATCAAACTCATATTAATATTGATATATTATTAAAGTTAATTTTTAAAAGAATATATTAATATTTTGCTAGATGTAAACATTATTTTAATTTTACTAGATTCAGAACCGGACGACGTACGGGTTTTAAAATTATCCAATAAAGTTAAATTTGAAAAGAATATATTAATATTTTGCTAAAATTAAACATTATTTTTCAGAAGTAAATATATATATAAATATATATATTTCTAACCAGGGAAAAAACATATTCATGTAGATAAAATTTGTTTTTTTCTTCATGTTTACTTTAATACATTAATTTATACTTTTATATTTTAAATTTATGATATCAATTATTACAATAATCTAAAATTAAATTATCAGCCATCAAACCTTTTGGCAATCATTCATCATTACGAATATTATATTTGTCAAATTTTAAAAACATTCCACAAATTATTCAGAGAATATGTTACATGCAAACAAATCGTCAAAAGGTCATTTTATTAGCATCCACATACAATTTAACTCTAAGTTTTACCACAAAAAATGTGTTCATACACTAAAAACTATTTTATTGTTAAAGTATACTCTTGCCTATAAAATGTGTTCATGAACAAATTAAACCAATTTTATGTCTCTTTGCTTTCACGTTAACATAGTTAATTTAACCACTAAAATTGTTTTGTGTCATAGTTTCTTACTTTGTTTAACAATAAAATTGTTTACTCAAAAAATATTTTGGATAAAAACTGGAAAAATATCTACACCATTGCAATGAGTTTATAACCAACCCAACAAAAATTGAGAAATTGAAAAAAAAATTATTTGACATAATAAAAAATAAAATTATAAATTATAAAAACAATGACATATGAGCGTTAGATAATTCACAGATATAAAATAAATAAAAAATAAAAAATAAAAAATAAAAAACTATTTGACATAGTAAAAAAAAATATTTGACATAATAAAAAATAAAATTAGAAATTATAAAAACAATGACATATGAGCGTCAGATAATTCAGAGATATAAAATAAAAATAAAAAAAAACTACAACCTAATAATTTTTTTCAAAATAATAAAAAAATTGATATTACATATCCTGAACTTAAAATAAAAATATATAAAAAATATAAAACTTTATCTAAAATCATCACAGATTTCTAATTTGAAAATCAAATTGAAGTAAATAATGTAAAATCTATAAATACTACAATAAGAAAATAAAAAAAATATTAAGAAGAAGGAATATAAACAAATAGTGATAATTCAAATCCTTAGTTGAAAAAAATTTCAAATAAAAAAAATATAAAGTTTTACTCTAAATAATCACAGATTTATAATTGATAATTAAATTGAAATAAATAATATAATATTTTAAATTAAATCATGACACATGTCACAAACGTTTATACGTGTTGTAATCTCACATTTTTAAGAATATATAACCAAAAAATAAAATATAGTTCTGATCATGTTAATGAGTAACTTTAAAAAAAAGTTTTGTATAATGACACATGTCTGATCATGTTAACGACATATTTTTATACGTGTCAACATCTTAAATTGATAACTTGACATATGTGATGATCATGTTCACGATTAAATTTGAAAACTAAAATTTATAATTTATATAGTAAAACTATTAGTTTTATTTTTTTTCAAATTTTTGATACATGTAAAAATCTTATCTATATATTACTTGTCTCGGTCATATTAATGACTAACTTTGAAACTAACAATTATATATGTCTTACTTATTATATAAATATAAAAAAAAATCAGCAGAATTAAGTTTATAATTAGAAAATTTTTTTAGTATATATAAATAATTATTTATTATTTTTAATGTATAAATTTTCTTTTCATGATAAGTTTAGAACTTTTAAATTTTTTATATTTAATGTTTTAATAAATTTTAATGAGTAACTTTGATATCAAACTTTATACAATAAGATATAATTTTATTATTTAAACTTTTTTTTGCATTTTCTTAATTCGATAATTATTCTTAATCTTTCATCATGTACGAACTTACTAAATGATATATCCACCGCATTATACTTTTCATAATATATATACTCTGAATCATTCATATAATTATTATATAATAATAAATATTAATTCTAATTCTAACACAAGTAATAAATATATGTATCACCCAAAGTTAAGCTTACAATAGTAGAAAGATTTGAACAAAAAAAAAACATTAGTAGAAGATTCGGTGGGACCGTGGGACGATGGCCGAGGGATTCCCTAACTTTTGGACCGACCAAAACCTTCACTTCCCCCTAGACTTAACGAACCAACAAACAAACAAACACCAATTTTGATTTTCATAATATATCATCATTAATTAGTGAATAATATGATTACTAAATTACTAGTATATTATAATATACACACACATATATATATATTGTATAAAAATAATGTACAGTATATATTGATATTAAAGACTAAAGAGAAGTAGCAATATCTCCCCACATCATTTTTATAAAGTAATTTAAATATGTAATATCCATTTTTCTTTGATAAATCTGATATTGACTAAATATTATAGCTTTACTGTCTAAATTATTACAACATATTAACTATAGTGTATAATCATTTTCCCAAATAATGTGTTTTATTTAATAAATGAATTCTTTCATTTCAAAATATAGGTAATATGTAGGTGTATGTTCGAAAGGATGATGTACTTTTAATATGAAACTAAGATTTAACCCGCGGTATACCGCGGAACTATATTTTTAAAATTTTAAATATTTAAATATGTATATTATATTTGTTTGTTATTTTGTTGTTGTTTTATTAATTTTTAAATTATATATCTATAACTATTTATTGAATTTACGGAACGATTTTAATGTTCATATAAGATTTTAAATAAAATGGTTAAGTTTTTTTTGTATAAATTTTACTATGTTATATAAGTTTTGACCTGCGGTACACCGTTTGATTGTGTTTTTATGTAGAATCATATAGAGATATGTGAGAAGTAATAGTTATTTTATGTGTTTAATGTATATAAAAATTAATTATTTTCATTTTTAATTTATCAATTAAAATTCATTGCTATAAAAGTAAACAGATCATGTTACTATGCAGTGCATCTATATATATGGTGTTTAAAAGAGAATAACAATTAATTTAGCCGAGATAATTTAGGGAAACTATATTATCACCTTCAATAAATGTATAAAATATTAAATGGAAACTATTAATTAAGCCGAGATAATTTAGGGAAACTAACAGATTTTTTCTCTAAAGATTTATTGAAATAGATTTGAAAATTTTTATGGGATTAAAAAATTAATGTGTAGAGTTGTTTGTGGAAAAATCGAAATGTATAGATGTTGTCCAGTTATTTATGGCAATAAACGTATCAAATTAGGTAGATTTAAATAGTTCCATTAATTGATTTTCTACGAAATGTTATTTTAGGAAAATTGTTAGGGGTTAATGTTGTAAATAAAACATATTAAATAAGCAAAACTTGAAGAGCATAGACCAAAATGTATTTCAAAAATAATAATATAGATTCTCCACGAAGGGGAAGATGTGATTAATAGATGGTTGTCAGATTCAGAAAGCGAATAATCAAACAATTCCTTGACTGTGTATGGTTAAACTAATTTAACTTCAAAGTGAAAAAAAAAATTATAGCTAAAAGTATATATATATTTTTTGAAAAGTGCTCTCATCCTTTAATATTTTAGTAATCATCATATTTTAATTTTTTCTTTTAATTAACATAACTTTAACATATTTTAACTTAAGATTTTTTCGTAAATCATAAATTCATATATTAGTTAATTTGTTTAATGTTTATTATCAAATATTTATTTTCTATTCGAGATTTTGGGTATTATTTTCAAACTTCAGTATTAACACATTTTATTCTTCATTTTTCATGTCATAATATGTTTGGCAACGAGTAAAAAAACCTACTAATGTGTGACCCAGATTTGTAGCATAGCGTTTTATGCTAATACTGTTTTTTAAAAAAGCGATTTATGCTAATTATATCATTTTTTTCTTATCATCCAATTTAAACTTATATATTGCAAGTTGTCGAAAAGGAGAAGAACAAAAAAAACTAAATGAATATATGGCTGTTATTAATTGCACATTGGGTTAGAGTTAGACACAATGAATAGTATACATATATCTCAATTACAAGGATTCAAATTCCTTACATTGCAGGCAATATGTTTTGACGGATTTATTAAACTTATGGAGTACATATGACTTGTGCGAAAAAAGACACAAAGCATTAACTACGTGTAAGTTGTAAGCAATTTAATTAAATTCACCGTGTCTCGAGGTCGAGGGTACCTCCAAATGTGTGATCAAAGAACTACGAACCTAATCATGTTCACATATTATATACTGTAAAAGATTATACTATAATATTTGAAAACCAACCGAAAAAATATTAAATTCTTTGACTCAAAATTAGTCCGTTGGCATGTGGGATATTGCTACTAAATCATTATAGCTAATTGAAATTAGGAGTTGATCTTTCAAATTCTTTGGCTCATTAAACAAAGGAGAAATGGGGGTCTATAACGTTGTATTATGATCCGTATGGTTGACAAAATGATATTACTATTTTTGGTTACAAAGTTAGAATCAGAAAATTGACGGTGTCTTTAATTAAAAGAGTTCTAAATGTGTCACTAATTAATGCATGTAATGTAACTTTTGTTCGAACTAATTAGGAAGTGTGAGTTTTTTTAGTTATACATAGGCTTCAATGGTTGTATAGTATACTTTCGACCGGATTAAAATCGGACTAGCACACACCTAATTTACTATTTACCATTGCGTATCAGTATGCAACAATACATACTAAAAATCTCCATACTAGTATGCATCTAAACATACAACTTCAATTCACTATTAGTCTATATTTTTAATTCCACTACTCAAAAAACTCCATACCGTTTTTTTTGTCTAATGTTAAAATTTTATACCAATAAAAAAGAGTTTACATTTTACAATGAAACAAAAAAAAACATACCTAGCTCTCTCATAGAGAGAGAGCAATGGAACATTATATATAAAAAATATAATAGCTTAGCCACACTTAGAGTGGGCTAGAGATACAACCAAAATAGTAACCAAGGAGAGAGGTTGTGGCGGCAGGATCCTCCGGCGAGAAAGATATGAGACGGTTGCACATGGTACGATCGACAGTAGACTTTGTAGCATGAAGGGTACAAGCTTCCGACGAGAAAAATCTATGGTTCCTCTCCTTCCATATCAAATAGATGGATGTTTGCAATAGAAGCTTGAGAATCTTACTAGCAAAGCGGGGCGGAGTTGATGCAATCCCCAAAACCCTAGAAGCAGCTGACGATAATGAGGTAGGAGGATTCGGTGAGATCCTTCCTGCAAGCCCCACCCAAATAGCTCTGGAAAAATCACAGTGGATGAATAAATGATCATGTGTGTCCAGACCGGTGTTGCAAAGGACACAAGCATCAGGAACACTCAATCCCCAGTTCCTCAACCTATCCCTCGTGTTAAGTCGTCCAAGCGCAGCCAACCAATGGATAAACGAAAACCGTGGGACAGCTTCTTTAAACCAAACGGCTTTGTGCCATGGTACACGCGGCAAAACGTCCCGAGTTTGCAACCATGTACCTTTTGCGGAGAATTTTCCAGAAAAAGATCCGGAGGGCTGCCTCCATTGATACCAGTCTGAGCCGCGTGATGGATCTGGAGGGGGATGATAGGACAAATAGATGTGTAACTGCTCCGCTTGAGGTGATCGAGCATTGGGAAGGAACCAATGTCCCTCTTGAGTAGCTTCCCACACCGTGGCTTCCTTTCTTATACGAAGTTCCCTGGGACCCAATTGACCAAACAAGTCAATGAGAGGGCCTAGACTCGTCAAGGAGTCAAACCAGAAGGAGGCTCGAATTCCATTCCTGACTTGACACTTTATCAGGGCCTTAACGGTAGGTTGCAGCTCAATCAACTTCCTCAAGTTCCAAGACAGACGAGGAGATGGTTCCATCAGCCAGTAGTTCCACCGACCAAAGATATTGTGGTGAAGCCACTTGACCCATAGCGAACCAGGGCGATCAAATAAATACCACACCTACTTCAACCTGAAGACTATTGCAAACTCCTCAAGAGACCGTAGTCCTAGACCACCCTCCTCTTTAGTTTTACACAAATATTTCCAAGACACTCGAGCCCCTCTTGCAGATGATGTTGCATTCTTCCACAGGAAAGCAGCACACAGAAAATCAACCTTCTTGAAGAAACCCTTCAGGAGGACAAAAACTTGACTCCAGAAATTTACTTTCCCGTAGATAACAGAGACAATGAGTCGTATTTTCCCCGCATAGGACAAATACTTAGTTGTCCACAAATGCAACTTATTGGTAATCTTCTGGATAATGGCTGAAGAGTAGCCAGAGACAACTTCGTTGGGCTTAAGGGTAAGCCAAGGTATAGAGACGGAAAAGCACCTAGCTTAATTCCGATTGACTCCGAGATTGCAGCAGCTTCCTCATCATCAAACCCTCCAAGAAACAGTTCAGACTTGGCCGGGTTCATTTCAAGCCCAGAGAGTGAACGAAAACACTGCAATATCTCAGATATACCCTGCATTGAGCCCTGTGAGCCATCTGAGAAAACCAATAGATCATCTGCGAATGCTAATTGAGTTAGGCAGGGAGAGTAGCACATTGGATGTGCTGAGAACTTGCCTTGCACTGAACCCACATCTAACATTCGTGAAAGGACTTCCATAACCATGGTAAACAGATAAGGAGAAATGCAGTCACCTTGCCTTAGACCCTTCTCTCTTTTGAAAAAACCAGCCAGCTCTCCATTAATGGCAATATAGAATCTAGGGGTAGAGATACACTCTTTGATCCAGGAACAAAATAGCGGAGGGAAGTTTTGAGCCTCGAGGATCTTAAGAACGAAGTCCCAACAAACCGTGTCAAAGACTTTACGAATGTCAACTTTTAGGAGAGAGATTCTTCTACATGAGGCTTTGTCATAATTGCGGATAAGTTCAGAAGCCAGGAGGACATTTTCACCTAAGTTACGACCACTCAGAAAAGCAGCCTGATTAGGAGAGATGCTTTGTAGCAGTAGAGGCTTCACCCGTGTGGCTAGGATCTTCGAGATGGCCTTGTAAGCCAAGTTGCAACAGCTGATGGGGCGAAAGTCAGCGAGTGAAGAAGCCTCAAGGGTTTTTGGGATTATAGCGATGATAGTAGCATTAAGATCCTTAAGGAGACGACCATTGCGTAAGAATTCTTTAATTGCAGAAGTAAGATCTTGTCCTACAGTTGACCAAGCCCACTTGTAAAACTCAACCGGGTAACCATCTGGTCCCGGTGATTTGTTCAAGGGCATAGCAAAGATAGTGTCACGTATCTCCTCATATGTTACCTCCCGCAACAGGTTTGCAGCATGGTCTGCCGTGCATCTGAAAGGTAGTAGGTCCTGCAAGTATTCAATAGTTGTAGGCGAAGACTGGAGATACGTGGTCCCAAGAACTGATGTGAAGTAGTCGACTGCATGTTGGTTCATTTCCATAGGATCTGTGATCTTCCTTCCTGCAGCATCCACAAAAAAATGAATGTGGTTCTGAGAGTTTCGCTGAATTATCGTCTTGTGGAAGAAAGCAGTGTTCCTATCCCCAAGGTGTAGCCATTGAATTCGAGATTTTTGCAAAAAGAACTTTTCCTCAGCTATCTTCAGTGTGTTCCAAGCCTCTGATGCTATATTCTCTTCCCTAGCCAAAGAAGCCGAAGGGGAAGAAAGCAACCTCCGTTGAATGTTTGCAACTTCAGCTTCTTTCTCCTTAACTCGAGAGGTAATGCCACTAAAGTGGTTCCTGTTTAGTGTTCGGAGACATGGTTTGAGGACCTTCAATGCACGGGCAAGTTTAAACTGGCTAGATTCGATGATTGATGGAGCAGACCATTCATCTTCAACTGCAGCAGCGTAGTCAGGGTGGTCCACTACATGGCAGAAGAACTTGAAAGGCCTATTGATCGGACGATGCAGAGAGGGAACCAAGAATAGGCACGGGGAATGGTACGACTGACTAGGCTCGAGAAATTCCGCGTAAGCATCAGGGAACCTCCTCGCCCAATGCTCATTTATAAGAGCATGGTCAATACGCTTAGAGACAGGATCTGACTCTTGGTGGTTCCACCACGTGAAGGGAAGGTCTTTCGTGGGAGCTTCGAAAAGGTTAGAGTCTTGTAGGGAAAGCTCAAAGTCACACACTCCATGTAGATCAACAACAATAGCCGGGTAGCCAGAGTGATGCTCACCTCTGAGTATCTGGTTAAAGTCCCCTACAACCGCCCAAGGACTTCGAGAGAGTGGAGTAGAGGAGTGGAGATAAGCCAAATCATCCCAAAGAGGTAGTCTTTCCTCAACTAAATTGAAACCATAGACAAAGGAAACTGTGAGATTAATACCTTCTGCCAAAAGGAAGAATCCACAAGTGACAACTTGAACAGAGACATGATAGATAACGACTGAAATTTTTGGATCCCAGACAACTACAATCCTCGCCGTGTTGTGGCTGTCAAAGTTACCAAAGTACTTCCAACCATTGGGGATCGCCTTACTAATTCTCTCCGAGTGAGTAGGATGTATCTTAGTTTCCAAAAAAGCTCCAAAAAGAGGCTTGTGGATATTAATCCAACTTTTTCTCATCTCTTGACGCCTATGGCTATTTAAGCCCCGAATGTTCCATCCAAAAAACATATTTACATAGAGGATTAAGTACTCGCAGCCTTGCGGCTGCTATTCTTGCGCTTCACTTTGATACAGGGCGCCTCATCTCCTTGTCCCACTTCTGGTGAAGAAGAAGAGATATTCTCAGAAGGCACGACCTTACCCTTACTCTTCTCACTCAGAGCGTACACATGCGGCTCTTTCACATTCGCAGAAGGTGCATGAGAAACTAGACCATGGTCCTCAACAGACCCCTCCTTGACCGGCGAAGACGCATGCTTATCCAGTTCAACCTTGGGAGATTCAGAGTTGCTGCTATGTGCCGGAGAAACATGACAATGGGTAGATTTATCATCTCCACGAGGGGTTGAGCTCTATGATCGCGGTTTGTCCTTAGCTTTTCCAGGAATTTCAGTTCGTACAGGTTCCTTGGGACAGCGGGCAGAGATATGACCTAACTCATGACACGAGTTGCACTTGGGAGGAAGCCACGGGTAGTTAACATCAATCTAAAACTCTCTCCCATCGCTAAACCCAGAAATGAGCTTGGTGGGCAACTCCTCCAACAGATTTACTTCCACTAAAATCTTAGCAACCTCAAAAGTTTCTCTCCAAGCAGTTTCTGGATGCAGAGCTTTAGGATCACCAGATCCTGAGACAATGCGAACCAGAATTTCATCATTGAAGAGCAGATACCGTAACTCCATACCGTTATAAACTCCATACTAGTCTTTTCCATACTACAGTTCAATATTTTACATACCAAAATAGTGGTATGCATTATCCAGTCTACACCATACCATACAACTATTCAAATCATTTATTATCACTCTTTCGATCCCTTCTACTTTAAATTTTACATAAACGTGCCTCACAAATGCAAAAAGAATCTTGTTAATTTGTTTTGGTATTTTTTTTGTTTATTTTTATAAATAGGATCCTATTATACATATTGTGTTGTGTGAATACGACTAAAATAACACGAATAGCCAAAAGTCAATTTTTTATATCACGCACTCACTCACGGAGGACTGGGAGAACACACAAAAAAATATCACACTGAGCTGCAGAAGTCAAACTAAGATTATTATTATTATGATTATTATAATATTATTATTGAAGAAGTGTTTACAAGGAAACATGTCTAGCTAAAATAAATCTTTGTTTTTTTAATTTCAAGTGACATCTTCAAATAGTTTAATACATATCTAAAATCGTTTTTATAAAAAACAAATAGAAATGTATAAGAGCGTTACATACACTCGAGTTTTCTCTAAAAACGAAAAATTAGCACCGTAAAAGACGTCTTGATTGGTAAACTAGTGGTGTGACGAATCATATAAAAATAATGTTCAAATACAATCATTACACGAAAGAAAACTATTTTGTCAAAATATATACTCCACTGTATAACTTTTGTTATGGCCTTCGTAAAATTAATTATACCTTTCCACATGCTACCAATGAAAACTAGAATATGTTATGTAGACTATACATATGTCAAGATATAATCATTGATTCACAAAATTAAAGTTTTCAAAATCGTAGAAAATTATTTTATTGGCAAGAAAGAAAGAAAAAAAAAAGAGAGAAAAAATTAGTAAATAAGGAGAGATGTAGAAGAGAATGAGAAAAAGATAAAGACATGTGGGAGAGTCACATGGGATTCTCTGCGCATTACTCTGCCCACCTCAAACTTCTAATCCATTGGGTTCTTGACTTGTTAATAATAAGTCACGTTTACCCATCTTTGGCTACAACATTTTTATCACGTAACAATTCGTCACTTTCCATCGTTCTTACTATTTTGAGAATTTGATTTATAGTACCTTTTTGTTTTTGTATCAAAGTGAACAGTTTAACTAAGAGCTTCTTACCAGTTTAATTCATAACTATTTGGAACATAATTTTCAAATTTAGTGGAAGAGAGAGGGTTGTTCAGTTCTTATGGATTTTGTTTAGTGAGTTAAGTTAGGTAGCTTAACTGCTGCTGATTAGGTTAGGCTCATCAGTTTATTATCGTGTTACTAGCCTTCCATCGTCTATATCCGTAAACTTTACTCACACTCACAATCTCTCAAGTCTCAAGTCCCATCTTAAGTCCCAACGGTAGTCCCGTCTTAAGTCCCAACGGACGGTAGATACCATTTGTGGGTTTTAATAATCATATGAAACATTCATTACACATTTGAATGTAAATGTAGGTACATGTGTCAGCATTTGTGTGAAAGATTTGAGTATTTTGAGAGAAAAAAAAATATCTAGTAAAGAGCGCAAAGATCAATGAATTAGAAAAAGTGATTGGGTAAAAACATAAATAGAAAGTGAGACCCCATTAGAAAAGTAGATGTAAGTGTTTGGTGTTTGTCGTCAGTAATTAGAACCGGAAAGGCAAATTCTTGACTTTTTTCTTATCATTGTCATGTGTCATGTGCCTGCCCTATTCATAACTACCAATGAGTCCCAAAAAAATATCTACCATGGAATTTCAAAAATATCTTACCAGGTTTATGGTCAGAAATCGCTAAATGTTTAGTTTCTAGAAACTGGTTTAGAATTTGTAGAAACGTTTGTTTCAAAAGTTAGTCAAAAATATGTTTATTTATTTTTATTTTTACATCGAGCTAGCCAATTAGTACTCTAAGAACTAATTATGACTTGATCGAAATGTTAAGGGCTTTGGTTATCTACTTTCTTAGGTATAGAATGAGAAGACTCGAGCCGGTTAAATCATCATAAAACAATGACTTATAGTAAAGGGTGTAAATAGTTCAGTAGATTTAACTCTAGTCAATACATCTACCAGTCTCTACATAAATGCACAGCCGACTACGTAAATTGGCTTGATCAGTAAAGTGAATTAGTAGTTCTCTACATTTATGATAACCGGTTGAACTATATTTTGAATGTAAAAAGAGAGAGAGAGAGAGAGAGAGAGAGAGAGAGAGAGAGAGAGAGAGAGAAGTGGTAAAATTGTTGTAAGTGTGTGAACAAAGGAGAGATCACGTGGGAGGATAAGAAAAACGAATTGATGGGTTCATGGGAATGCTCTTATCGCGGATCTTGCCTCTCTTGACCACTCTCTCTCTCCCTTTCTCCAATATTTTTTAAATTGACAAATTCCTTAAATAAAATATTATTAAAAAATTAGAAAGATCGTTTTTGTGTTCACATGTGGTGTATAAATATACATGGAAGCGTCTTCAATTCAACTCCAAAAGAGAAGCATTATTTTCAAGAAAACAAAAATCTAGTTCTAAAGAAGAAGAAAAAAGCATAAAAATGGCTTCATGGAAGAAAACAATCGCAACACCATTCAAGAAAGCGGCAACGTTCTTCAACCAGCCGCAGCAATCATCATCGCCACATAGCCGCCACGCAAACGCAAAGGCGAGAGAAGAGCACGAGAGACGAACCGTGCAAGAGCTTCAAGGTGACGTCATGGCTTGTGGTTATGAAGATGTCCTCGTCATGTGGTCTATTCTTGACAAGTCAAACTCTTCAAACAATCTCACTTCTTGATTTTAGTTTCTTGCAATCAAGAACGAGAAAGGAATTCAAATTTCCCTCTTTTTCAATTTCCTCTTCTTTTTTTTCCCCTTTTTTTTTTTTTAGGTGTATATGTTGTATAAGCCCGCCATGTCTCTCATCATGATTCTCCT